>NC_083723.1:32094203-32407460 GCF_028564815.1 Eubalaena glacialis | reverse complement strand
GATTGAATGGTACCTCAATTTCTCCTTTTAAACGCAGCTCCTTTCTGTTCTCATTATTGGCTGTTAACCACTTTACATCTCACCAGCAGCTAGAGGGTACAGAGTTCTCTAAAACCTCTTCAGCATTGATTGTTTGTAGGCTTTTTGCTGATGGTCAGTCGACTGGTGTGAGTTGAAAACTTTTTGTAGATTAGATTGCATGAGTCTAATACTTCCTGAGGTTGAGCTTTTATCCATTTTCCTTTTTCTAAAAAGAGAGTGAGTAAAACTTACCTCTTCATACTATCTTCTTGAAAATGTTGCCTGTTTTGAATTGTTTTATCCATTCCCTACCTCAGCACAATTTTGAGGGCAGGTGTCCTTTACAGCCCTGAGTCCTTGTGAATGTTAAGTGACCATTAGCTGTGGGTTCAAAGCTGCTCTTGCGGGAATGGGCCACAAGGCGGCAGCATTTCTCCTTTACCAAATCTGGTTACTAGGGCAACAGAGCCTTACTGGAAGTGGTGTTCTAGGTTGTAAATTAGAATGGAATGTGCCAGGAAAAAGCCCTTTAAGTATATGTCTCATTACTTCTTGTTCGTAGTTTTAAGTTAATTTTTATTTTTTATCACAGCAAACTTGATTACAATGTTTTGTTTGTTCTAGGTGTGCAAGATGTGCTTCTTTCACACATATACATATATCTATTCTTCTTCAGATCATTTTCCCATGTAGGTTATGACACAATGTTGAGTAGTCTTCCCTTGGTATTCCGTAGATCTTTGGTGATTATATATTTCACATGTGTTGGTATCTCTCCGTTAACCTCAATATGGTAGTGTATCCAATCCTCACACCTTTCCATTTGGCGAAGCATAAGTTTTTGTACTGAATCTGTGATTGCCTTTCTCTGTGGAAATATCTTCGTTTGTTTCAATTTTTAGGTAACACCTGTATGTGATATGATAGGATATGTGTCTTTCGCTGTCTCACTTACTACAAGTTGCGTGATTACTTCTAGACTCATCTGTGGTGCTGCAAATGGCATTGTTTCATTTTTTCGCTAGCTCATATTCCATGTGTACATGTAGCAGTTCTTCTTTGTCCACCCATCTGTCGGTGGACTTTTTGGTTACTTCCATATCTTGGCTATTGTAATACTATGCAATGCAGATTTGCCTGCCTGTGTCTTTCCAATTCTGTCTTCTTAGGTTATAGTTCCAGGAATGGGTCTGTTGGATCATATGGTAGCTCAATGTTTACCTTTTAAAGGCACCTCCATTCTGTTCTCTTTAGTGGCTCTTTCCAGGTTACGTCCCACGTAAAGTTGAGGGTATGCACTTCTCCACAGCACCTTCAGCATTTATTCTTTGTAGTTTTTTTGCTGATGGTTATTCTGACTGGTGTGAGCTGATACCTCTTTGTGGTTGAATTTGCATGTGTCTCATAATGCGTTGAAATTGAGCTTTAAGACATGTGCTTTTTATTTTTCCAGCTGTGATTAGAGCTTAGTTCTTCAAAGTGTTTACTTGAAGTATGTGTCACCTTTTGAAATATTTTGGCCATTACCTCCCTCAAGACATTTTGAGGGCAGGTTTCATTTACAGCCCTGCAGTACTAGTTCATATGAAGTGACCATTAACTCAAGCTTTAAACCTGCTTTTGCAGGTAACGGCCAGAGGGCGGCAGCCTTTCTACGTTCCCCACGCTGGTACTAGGGAAACAGACCTACCAGCCAGTGGTGTTCTTCGGTTATAAATTAGAGTGGAATGTGCCCGGAGAAACCCACAGTTGCTGATGTCTCCTTACATTTGTTTGTTTTTTAAATTTAATTTATATTTTTTACTGGAGTACTATTCCGTTGTATACATGGACCACTTCTTCTTGGTGCATTCCTTTGTTGATGGACATTTTTGTTGCTTCCATGTGTTGACTATGGTAAGTATTGCTGGCGTACAGGTTTGCCAGCCTGTGACTTTTTGATTCTCATTTTCTCAGGTGATAGGCTCAGCAGATGGTATGCTTGATTCACTGGTAGCTCAATGTTTACCTTTTCAAAGCACCTCCATTGTGTTTACAGGAATGGTTCTTACCACGTCCCCCTTAGAGCTCAGGGTACACATTTCTCCACAATCCCTTCAGCATGTATTGTTTGCAGCATTTTTGCTGATGGCCATTCTGACTGCTGTGAGCTGATAGGTATTTGTAATTTCCGTTTGCCTATCTTTAAAAATTCCTAAACTTTATCATTTTCCCACGCCTTTTTCTTTTCACTTAAAAGAAAAAACCGTGTGTACAATATACCTCTTGAAATTGTCTTCTTCGAAGGTTGCCCTCTTTTCAATTTTTTCGTCGATTTTTGACCCCAGAAATTTATTGGAGGGCAGGTGTCATTTACAGAACTGCAAGTTGGTGAATATTTAGTGACCTTTCGCAGTGGGTTTAAAGCTGCTGTTGTGGGAAACGGCCACAAGGAGGCAGCATTTCTCCATTCCCCAATCTGGGTACTAGGGCAGCAGAGCCTTTCTGGAAGTCGTTGTCCTAGGTTGTAAATGAGAATGGAATTTGCCAGGAGAAATCCCCATAAGGTTATGTCTCATTACTTCTTCTTGGGTTTTTACATTTTTTTAATCAGAGTAAAGATTAGAATATTGTTTTTCCTAGGTGTACACAATCTGGTTCATTTGTACATTATCTACGTCTATTAATGTACAGATCCTCTTCCCATGTAAAATATTACAGTGTTCCATAGACCTCCCTTGCTATATGTTCGGTCTTTTTGATACATGTATATAATATGTATTTGTATACGTATAGTAACACTATTCTTCATTTATCAATTCCCCCCTCCTTTCCTTTTAGATGAGCATAGTTTGTTTTCTAAGCCCGTGAGTGTCTTTCTCTTTGGAAATATGTTCATTTGTGTCAGTTATTAGATAATGCCATAAGTGATATTATAGGATATAGGTCTTTTGCTTTCCGTCCTACTTCATGTTTTGTGATTATCTCCAGGCTCATGTATGGTGCCTCAAAGAGCAGTGCTTCAATGTTTTCCATGGCTAATATTCCATTGTGGACATGGACCACTTCTTCTTGGTGCATTCCTCTGTTGATGGACGTTTTCGTTGCTTCCAAGTGTTGCCTATGGTAACTATTGCTGGAGTGCAGGATTGCCAGCCTGTGACTTTTGGATTTTCATTTTCTCAGGTGATACACCTGAGTGGGTATGATTGATTGACTGGTATGGTAGCTCAATGTTACCTTTTCAAGGCACCTCAATTGTGCTTTCATTAGTGGCTCTTACCACGTCCCCCTTAGAATCGAGGGTACTCATTTCTCCACAATCACGTCAGCATTTATTGTTTGCAGCATTTTTGTCGAGGGCCATTCTGACTGGTGTGAGCTGATAGGTTTTTGTAATTTGGGTTGACATGTCTTTAAAAATTCCTAAAATTCATCATTTTTCCACGCCTTTTTCTTTTGTGTTAAAAGAAAAAAGAAAAAAAAAGTGTGAGTACAATCTACCTCTTCAAATTGTCTTTTTGGAAGGTTGCACTCTTGAATTTTTGGGTCGATTTTCGACCTCAGTATTTTTTGGAGGGCAGGTGACATTTACAGAACTGAATTGGTGAATATTTAGTGACCTTTTGCAGTGGGTTTAAAGCTGCTGTTGTGGGAAACGGCCACAAGGAGGCAGCATTTCTCCATTCCCGAATCTGGGTACTAGGGCAGCAGAGCCGTTCTGGAAGTCGTTTACCTGGGTTGTAAATTTGAATGGAATGTGCCAGGAAAACCACCCATAAGTTTATGTCTCATTACTTCTAGTTCGTTGTTTTAATTTTTGACATTGGGGTAATGGTTCGAATGTTGTTTGTCCAAGGTGTACACACTCTGGTTCATTTACACATTATATATATCTATTTATGTAGAGATCCTCTTCCCATGTAAATTATTACAGAGTGTTCCATCAACCTCCCTTGCTATATGGTCGGTCTTTTTGATATATGTATATAATATGAATTTGTATACAGATGGTAACGCTAATCTTCATTTATCCATTCCCCCCACCTTTCCTTTTAGGTAAGCATAGTTTTTTTTTATAAGTCTGTGATTGCCTTTCCCTGTGGAAATATGTTCATTTGTGTCAGTTATTAGATAACGCCTATAAGTGATTTCATAGGATATAGGACTTTTGCTTTCCGACTTCCCTCATGTTCTGTGATTATCTCCAAGATCATCTATGGTGCCTCAAAGAGCAGTGTTTCATGGTTTTCCATGGCTAGTATTCATTGTGTACATGGACCACGTCTTGTTTATCCCTTCATCCGTTGATGGACATTTTGGTTGCTTCACTGTCTTGTCTATTGTGAATAAGGCTGCAGTGCAGCTTTTGCAGCCCGGGTCTTCTTGATTCTGGTCTTCTCAGGTGAGAGGCCCATTGGTGCGCCTGCTGGATTGAATGGTACCTCAATTTCTCCTTTTAAACGCAGCTCCTTTCTGTTCTCATTATTGGCTGTTAACCACTTTACATCTCACCAGCAGCTAGAGGGTACAGAGTTCTCTAAAACCTCTTCAGCATTGATTGTTTGTAGGCTTTTTGCTGATGGTCAGTCGACTGGTGTGAGTTGAAAACTTTTTGTAGATTAGATTGCATGAGTCTAATACTTCCTGAGGTTGAGCTTTTATCCATTTTCCTTTTTCTAAAAAGAGAGTGAGTAAAACTTACCTCTTCATACTATCTTCTTGAAAATGTTGCCTGTTTTGAATTGTTTTATCCATTCCCTACCTCAGCACAATTTTGAGGGCAGGTGTCCTTTACAGCCCTGAGTCCTTGTGAATGTTAAGTGACCATTAGCTGTGGGTTCAAAGCTGCTCTTGCGGGAATGGGCCACAAGGCGGCAGCATTTCTCCTTTACCAAATCTGGTTACTAGGGCAACAGAGCCTTACTGGAAGTGGTGTTCTAGGTTGTAAATTAGAATGGAATGTGCCAGGAAAAAGCCCTTTAAGTATATGTCTCATTACTTCTTGTTCGTAGTTTTAAGTTAATTTTTATTTTTTATCACAGCAAACTTGATTACAATGTTTTGTTTGTTCTAGGTGTGCAAGATGTGCTTCTTTCACACATATACATATATCTATTCTTCTTCAGATCATTTTCCCATGTAGGTTATGACACAATGTTGAGTAGTCTTCCCTTGGTATTCCGTAGATCTTTGGTGATTATATATTTCACATGTGTTGGTATCTCTCCGTTAACCTCAATATGGTAGTGTATCCAATCCTCACACCTTTCCATTTGGCGAAGCATAAGTTTTTGTACTGAATCTGTGATTGCCTTTCTCTGTGGAAATATCTTCGTTTGTTTCAATTTTTAGGTAACACCTGTATGTGATATGATAGGATATGTGTCTTTCGCTGTCTCACTTACTACAAGTTGCGTGATTACTTCTAGACTCATCTGTGGTGCTGCAAATGGCATTGTTTCATTTTTTCGCTAGCTCATATTCCATGTGTACATGTAGCAGTTCTTCTTTGTCCACCCATCTGTCGGTGGACTTTTTGGTTACTTCCATATCTTGGCTATTGTAATACTATGCAATGCAGATTTGCCTGCCTGTGTCTTTCCAATTCTGTCTTCTTAGGTTATAGTTCCAGGAATGGGTCTGTTGGATCATATGGTAGCTCAATGTTTACCTTTTAAAGGCACCTCCATTCTGTTCTCTTTAGTGGCTCTTTCCAGGTTACGTCCCACGTAAAGTTGAGGGTATGCACTTCTCCACAGCACCTTCAGCATTTATTCTTTGTAGTTTTTTTGCTGATGGTTATTCTGACTGGTGTGAGCTGATACCTCTTTGTGGTTGAATTTGCATGTGTCTCATAATGCGTTGAAATTGAGCTTTAAGACATGTGCTTTTTATTTTTCCAGCTGTGATTAGAGCTTAGTTCTTCAAAGTGTTTACTTGAAGTATGTGTCACCTTTTGAAATATTTTGGCCATTACCTCCCTCAAGACATTTTGAGGGCAGGTTTCATTTACAGCCCTGCAGTACTAGTTCATATGAAGTGACCATTAACTCAAGCTTTAAACCTGCTTTTGCAGGTAACGGCCAGAGGGCGGCAGCCTTTCTACGTTCCCCACGCTGGTACTAGGGAAACAGACCTACCAGCCAGTGGTGTTCTTCGGTTATAAATTAGAGTGGAATGTGCCCGGAGAAACCCACAGTTGCTGATGTCTCCTTACATTTGTTTGTTTTTTAAATTTAATTTATATTTTTTACTGGAGTACTATTCCGTTGTATACATGGACCACTTCTTCTTGGTGCATTCCTTTGTTGATGGACATTTTTGTTGCTTCCATGTGTTGACTATGGTAAGTATTGCTGGCGTACAGGTTTGCCAGCCTGTGACTTTTTGATTCTCATTTTCTCAGGTGATAGGCTCAGCAGATGGTATGCTTGATTCACTGGTAGCTCAATGTTTACCTTTTCAAAGCACCTCCATTGTGTTTACAGGAATGGTTCTTACCACGTCCCCCTTAGAGCTCAGGGTACACATTTCTCCACAATCCCTTCAGCATGTATTGTTTGCAGCATTTTTGCTGATGGCCATTCTGAGTGCTGTGAGCTGATAGGTATTTGTAATTTCCGTTTGCCTATCTTTCAAAATTCCTAAACTTTATCATTTTCCCACGCCTTTTTCTTTTCACTTAAAAGAAAAAACCGTGTGTACAATATACCTCTTGAAATTGTCTTCTTCGAAGGTTGCCCTCTTTTCAATTTTTTCGTCGATTTTTGACCCCAGAAATTTATTGGAGGGCAGGTGTCATTTACAGAACTGCAAGTTGGTGAATATTTAGTGACCTTTCGCAGTGGGTTTAAAGCTGCTGTTGTGGGAAACGGCCACAAGGAGGCAGCATTTCTCCATTCCCCAATCTGGGTACTAGGGCAGCAGAGCCTTTCTGGAAGTCGTTGTCCTAGGTTGTAAATGAGAATGGAATTTGCCAGGAGAAATCCCCATAAGGTTATGTCTCATTACTTCTTCTTGGGTTTTTACATTTTTTTAATCAGAGTAAAGATTAGAATATTGTTTTTCCTAGGTGTACACAATCTGGTTCATTTGTACATTATCTACGTCTATTAATGTACAGATCCTCTTCCCATGTAAAATATTACAGTGTTCCATAGACCTCCCTTGCTATATGTTCGGTCTTTTTGATACATGTATATAATATGTATTTGTATACGTATAGTAACACTATTCTTCATTTATCAATTCCCCCCTCCTTTCCTTTTAGATGAGCATAGTTTGTTTTCTAAGCCCGTGAGTGTCTTTCTCTTTGGAAATATGTTCATTTGTGTCAGTTATTAGATAATGCCATAAGTGATATTATAGGATATAGGTCTTTTGCTTTCCGTCCTACTTCATGTTTTGTGATTATCTCCAGGCTCATGTATGGTGCCTCAAAGAGCAGTGCTTCAATGTTTTCCATGGCTAATATTCCATTGTGGACATGGACCACTTCTTCTTGGTGCATTCCTCTGTTGATGGACGTTTTCGTTGCTTCCAAGTGTTGCCTATGGTAACTATTGCTGGAGTGCAGGATTGCCAGCCTGTGACTTTTGGATTTTCATTTTCTCAGGTGATACACCCAGCAGTGGGTATGATTGATTGACTGGTATGGTAGCTCAATGTTACCTTTTCAAGGCACCTCAATTGTGCTTTCATTAGTGGCTCTTACCACGTCCCCCTTAGAATCGAGGGTACTCATTTCTCCACAATCACGTCAGCATTTATTGTTTGCAGCATTTTTGTCGAGGGCCATTCTGACTGGTGTGAGCTGATAGGTTTTTGTAATTTGGGTTGACATGTCTTTAAAAATTCCTAAAATTCATCATTTTTCCACGCCTTTTTCTTTTGTGTTAAAAGAAAAAAGAAAAAAAAAGTGTGAGTACAATCTACCTCTTCAAATTGTCTTTTTGGAAGGTTGCACTCTTGAATTTTTGGGTCGATTTTCGACCTCAGTATTTTTTGGAGGGCAGGTGACATTTACAGAACTGAATTGGTGAATATTTAGTGACCTTTTGCAGTGGGTTTAAAGCTGCTGTTGTGGGAAACGGCCACAAGGAGGCAGCATTTCTCCATTCCCGAATCTGGGTACTAGGGCAGCAGAGCCGTTCTGGAAGTCGTTTACCTGGGTTGTAAATTTGAATGGAATGTGCCAGGAAAACCACCCATAAGTTTATGTCTCATTACTTCTAGTTCGTTGTTTTAATTTTTGACATTGGGGTAATGGTTCGAATGTTGTTTGTCCAAGGTGTACACACTCTGGTTCATTTACACATTATATATATCTATTTATGTAGAGATCCTCTTCCCATGTAAATTATTACAGAGTGTTCCATCAACCTCCCTTGCTATATGGTCGGTCTTTTTGATATATGTATATAATATGAATTTGTATACAGATGGTAACGCTAATCTTCATTTATCCATTCCCCCCACCTTTCCTTTTAGGTAAGCATAGTTTTTTTTTATAAGTCTGTGATTGCCTTTCCCTGTGGAAATATGTTCATTTGTGTCAGTTATTAGATAACGCCTATAAGTGATTTCATAGGATATAGGACTTTTGCTTTCCGACTTCCCTCATGTTCTGTGATTATCTCCAAGATCATCTATGGTGCCTCAAAGAGCAGTGTTTCATGGTTTTCCATGGCTAGTATTCATTGTGTACATGGACCACGTCTTGTTTATCCCTTCATCCGTTGATGGACATTTTGGTTGCTTCACTGTCTTGTCTATTGTGAATAAGGCTGCAGTGCAGCTTTTGCAGCCCGGGTCTTCTTGATTCTGGTCTTCTCAGGTGAGAGGCCCATTGGTGCGCCTGCTGGATTGAATGGTACCTCAATTTCTCCTTTTAAACGCAGCTCCTTTCTGTTCTCATTATTGGCTGTTAACCACTTTACATCTCACCAGCAGCTAGAGGGTACAGAGTTCTCTAAAACCTCTTCAGCATTGATTGTTTGTAGGCTTTTTGCTGATGGTCAGTCGACTGGTGTGAGTTGAAAACTTTTTGTAGATTAGATTGCATGAGTCTAATACTTCCTGAGGTTGAGCTTTTATCCATTTTCCTTTTTCTAAAAAGAGAGTGAGTAAAACTTACCTCTTCATACTATCTTCTTGAAAATGTTGCCTGTTTTGAATTGTTTTATCCATTCCCTACCTCAGCACAATTTTGAGGGCAGGTGTCCTTTACAGCCCTGAGTCCTTGTGAATGTTAAGTGACCATTAGCTGTGGGTTAAAAGCTGCTCTTGCGGGAATGGGCCACAAGGCGGCAGCATTTCTCCTTTACCAAATCTGGTTACTAGGGCAACAGAGCCTTACTGGAAGTGGTGTTCTAGGTTGTAAATTAGAATGGAATGTGCCAGGAAAAAGCCCTTTAAGTATATGTCTCATTACTTCTTGTTCGTAGTTTTAAGTTAATTTTTATTTTTTATCACAGCAAACTTGATTACAATGTTTTGTTTGTTCTAGGTGTGCAAGATGTGCTTCTTTCACACATATACATATATCTATTCTTCTTCAGATCATTTTCCCATGTAGGTTATGACACAATGTTGAGTAGTCTTCCCTTGGTATTCCGTAGATCTTTGGTGATTATATATTTCACATGTGTTGGTATCTCTCCGTTAACCTCAATATGGTAGTGTATCCAATCCTCACACCTTTCCATTTGGCGAAGCATAAGTTTTTGTACTGAATCTGTGATTGCCTTTCTCTGTGGAAATATCTTCGTTTGTTTCAATTTTTAGGTAACACCTGTATGTGATATGATAGGATATGTGTCTTTCGCTGTCTCACTTACTACAAGTTGCGTGATTACTTCTAGACTCATCTGTGGTGCTGCAAATGGCATTGTTTCATTTTTTCGCTAGCTCATATTCCATGTGTACATGTAGCAGTTCTTCTTTGTCCACCCATCTGTCGGTGGACTTTTTGGTTACTTCCATATCTTGGCTATTGTAATACTATGCAATGCAGATTTGCCTGCCTGTGTCTTTCCAATTCTGTCTTCTTAGGTTATAGTTCCAGGAATGGGTCTGTTGGATCATATGGTAGCTCAATGTTTACCTTTTAAAGGCACCTCCATTCTGTTCTCTTTAGTGGCTCTTTCCAGGTTACGTCCCACGTAAAGTTGAGGGTATGCACTTCTCCACAGCACCTTCAGCATTTATTCTTTGTAGTTTTTTTGCTGATGGTTATTCTGACTGGTTTGAGCTGATACCTCTTTGTGGTTGAATTTGCATGTGTCTCATAATGCGTTGAAATTGAGCTTTAAGACATGTGCTTTTTATTTTTCCAGCTGTGATTAGAGCTTAGTTCTTCAAAGTGTTTACTTGAAGTATGTGTCACCTTTTGAAATATTTTGGCCATTACCTCCCTCAAGACATTTTGAGGGCAGGTTTCATTTACAGCCCTGCAGTACTAGTTCATATGAAGTGACCATTAACTCAAGCTTTAAACCTGCTTTTGCAGGTAACGGCCAGAGGGCGGCAGCCTTTCTACGTTCCCCACGCTGGTACTAGGGAAACAGACCTACCAGCCAGTGGTGTTCTTCGGTTATAAATTAGAGTGGAATGTGCCCGGAGAAACCCACAGTTGCTGATGTCTCCTTACATTTGTTTGTTTTTTAAATTTAATTTATATTTTTTACTGGAGTACTATTCCGTTGTATACATGGACCACTTCTTCTTGGTGCATTCCTCTGTTGATGGACATTTTTGTTGCTTCCATGTGTTGACTATGGTAAGTATTGCTGGCGTACAGGTTTGCCAGCCTGTGACTTTTTGATTCTCATTTTCTCAGGTGATAGGCTCAGCAGATGGTATGCTTGATTCACTGGTAGCTCAATGTTTACCTTTTCAAAGCACCTCCATTGTGTTTACAGGAATGGTTCTTACCACGTCCCCCTTAGAGCTCAGGGTACACATTTCTCCACAATCCCTTCAGCATGTATTGTTTGCAGCATTTTTGCTGATGGCCATTCTGACTGCTGTGAGCTGATAGGTATTTGTAATTTCCGTTTGCCTATCTTTAAAAATTCCTAAACTTTATCATTTTCCCACGCCTTTTTCTTTTCACTTAAAAGAAAAAACCGTGTGTACAATATACCTCTTGAAATTGTCTTCTTCGAAGGTTGCCCTCTTTTCAATTTTTTCGTCGATTTTTGACCCCAGAAATTTATTGGAGGGCAGGTGTCATTTACAGAACTGCAAGTTGGTGAATATTTAGTGACCTTTCGCAGTGGGTTTAAAGCTGCTGTTGTGGGAAACGGCCACAAGGAGGCAGCATTTCTCCATTCCCCAATCTGGGTACTAGGGCAGCAGAGCCTTTCTGGAAGTCGTTGTCCTAGGTTGTAAATGAGAATGGAATTTGCCAGGAGAAATCCCCATAAGGTTATGTCTCATTACTTCTTCTTGGGTTTTTACATTTTTTTAATCAGAGTAAAGATTAGAATATTGTTTTTCCTAGGTGTACACAATCTGGTTCATTTGTACATTATCTACGTCTATTAATGTACAGATCCTCTTCCCATGTAAAATATTACAGTGTTCCATAGACCTCCCTTGCTATATGTTCGGTCTTTTTGATACATGTATATAATATGTATTTGTATACGTATAGTAACACTATTCTTCATTTATCAATTCCCCCCTCCTTTCCTTTTAGATGAGCATAGTTTGTTTTCTAAGCCCGTGAGTGTCTTTCTCTTTGGAAATATGTTCATTTGTGTCAGTTATTAGATAATGCCATAAGTGATATTATAGGATATAGGTCTTTTGCTTTCCGTCCTACTTCATGTTTTGTGATTATCTCCAGGCTCATGTATGGTGCCTCAAAGAGCAGTGCTTCAATGTTTTCCATGGCTAATATTCCATTGTGGACATGGACCACTTCTTCTTGGTGCATTCCTCTGTTGATGGACGTTTTCGTTGCTTCCAAGTGTTGCCTATGGTAACTATTGCTGGAGTGCAGGATTGCCAGCCTGTGACTTTTGGATTTTCATTTTCTCAGGTGATACACCCAGCAGTGGGTATGATTGATTGACTGGTATGGTAGCTCAATGTTACCTTTTCAAGGCACCTCAATTGTGCTTTCATTAGTGGCTCTTACCACGTCCCCCTTAGAATCGAGGGTACTCATTTCTCCACAATCACGTCAGCATTTATTGTTTGCAGCATTTTTGTCGAGGGCCATTCTGACTGGTGTGAGCTGATAGGTTTTTGTAATTTGGGTTGACATGTCTTTAAAAATTCCTAAAATTCATCATTTTTCCACGCCTTTTTCTTTTGTGTTAAAAGAAAAAAGAAAAAAAAAGTGTGAGTACAATCTACCTCTTCAAATTGTCTTTTTGGAAGGTTGCACTCTTGAATTTTTGGGTCGATTTTCGACCTCAGTATTTTTTGGAGGGCAGGTGACATTTACAGAACTGAATTGGTGAATATTTAGTGACCTTTTGCAGTGGGTTTAAAGCTGCTGTTGTGGGAAACGGCCACAAGGAGGCAGCATTTCTCCATTCCCGAATCTGGGTACTAGGGCAGCAGAGCCGTTCTGGAAGTCGTTTACCTGGGTTGTAAATTTGAATGGAATGTGCCAGGAAAACCACCCATAAGTTTATGTCTCATTACTTCTAGTTCGTTGTTTTAATTTTTGACATTGGGGTAATGGTTCGAATGTTGTTTGTCCAAGGTGTACACACTCTGGTTCATTTACACATTATATATATCTATTTATGTAGAGATCCTCTTCCCATGTAAATTATTACAGAGTGTTCCATCAACCTCCCTTGCTATATGGTCGGTCTTTTTGATATATGTATATAATATGAATTTGTATACAGATGGTAACGCTAATCTTCATTTATCCATTCCCCCCACCTTTCCTTTTAGGTAAGCATAGTTTTTTTTTATAAGTCTGTGATTGCCTTTCCCTGTGGAAATATGTTCATTTGTGTCAGTTATTAGATAACGCCTATAAGTGATTTCATAGGATATAGGACTTTTGCTTTCCGACTTCCCTCATGTTCTGTGATTATCTCCAAGATCATCTATGGTGCCTCAAAGAGCAGTGTTTCATGGTTTTCCATGGCTAGTATTCATTGTGTACATGGACCACGTCTTGTTTATCCCTTCATCCGTTGATGGACATTTTGGTTGCTTCACTGTCTTGTCTATTGTGAATAAGGCTGCAGTGCAGCTTTTGCAGCCCGGGTCTTCTTGATTCTGGTCTTCTCAGGTGAGAGGCCCATTGGTGCGCCTGCTGGATTGAATGGTACCTCAATTTCTCCTTTTAAACGCAGCTCCTTTCTGTTCTCATTATTGGCTGTTAACCACTTTACATCTCACCAGCAGCTAGAGGGTACAGAGTTCTCTAAAACCTCTTCAGCATTGATTGTTTGTAGGCTTTTTGCTGATGGTCAGTCGACTGGTGTGAGTTGAAAACTTTTTGTAGATTAGATTGCATGAGTCTAATACTTCCTGAGGTTGAGCTTTTATCCATTTTCCTTTTTCTAAAAAGAGAGTGAGTAAAACTTACCTCTTCATACTATCTTCTTGAAAATGTTGCCTGTTTTGAATTGTTTTATCCATTCCCTACCTCAGCACAATTTTGAGGGCAGGTGTCCTTTACAGCCCTGAGTCCTTGTGAATGTTAAGTGACCATTAGCTGTGGGTTCAAAGCTGCTCTTGCGGGAATGGGCCACAAGGCGGCAGCATTTCTCCTTTACCAAATCTGGTTACTAGGGCAACAGAGCCTTACTGGAAGTGGTGTTCTAGGTTGTAAATTAGAATGGAATGTGCCAGGAAAAAGCCCTTTAAGTATATGTCTCATTACTTCTTGTTCGTAGTTTTAAGTTAATTTTTATTTTTTATCACAGCAAACTTGATTACAATGTTTTGTTTGTTCTAGGTGTGCAAGATGTGCTTCTTTCACACATATACATATATCTATTCTTCTTCAGATCATTTTCCCATGTAGGTTATGACACAATGTTGAGTAGTCTTCCCTTGGTATTCCGTAGATCTTTGGTGATTATATATTTCACATGTGTTGGTATCTCTCCGTTAACCTCAATATGGTAGTGTATCCAATCCTCACACCTTTCCATTTGGCGAAGCATAAGTTTTTGTACTGAATCTGTGATTGCCTTTCTCTGTGGAAATATCTTCGTTTGTTTCAATTTTTAGGTAACACCTGTATGTGATATGATAGGATATGTGTCTTTCGCTGTCTCACTTACTACAAGTTGCGTGATTACTTCTAGACTCATCTGTGGTGCTGCAAATGGCATTGTTTCATTTTTTCGCTAGCTCATATTCCATGTGTACATGTAGCAGTTCTTCTTTGTCCACCCATCTGTCGGTGGACTTTTTGGTTACTTCCATATCTTGGCTATTGTAATACTATGCAATGCAGATTTGCCTGCCTGTGTCTTTCCAATTCTGTCTTCTTAGGTTATAGTTCCAGGAATGGGTCTGTTGGATCATATGGTAGCTCAATGTTTACCTTTTAAAGGCACCTCCATTCTGTTCTCTTTAGTGGCTCTTTCCAGGTTACGTCCCACGTAAAGTTGAGGGTATGCACTTCTCCACAGCACCTTCAGCATTTATTCTTTGTAGTTTTTTTGCTGATGGTTATTCTGACTGGTGTGAGCTGATACCTCTTTGTGGTTGAATTTGCATGTGTCTCATAATGCGTTGAAATTGAGCTTTAAGACATGTGCTTTTTATTTTTCCAGCTGTGATTAGAGCTTAGTTCTTCAAAGTGTTTACTTGAAGTATGTGTCACCTTTTGAAATATTTTGGCCATTACCTCCCTCAAGACATTTTGAGGGCAGGTTTCATTTACAGCCCTGCAGTACTAGTTCATATGAAGTGACCATTAACTCAAGCTTTAAACCTGCTTTTGCAGGTAACGGCCAGAGGGCGGCAGCCTTTCTACGTTCCCCACGCTGGTACTAGGGAAACAGACCTACCAGCCAGTGGTGTTCTTCGGTTATAAATTAGAGTGGAATGTGCCCGGAGAAACCCACAGTTGCTGATGTCTCCTTACATTTGTTTGTTTTTTAAATTTAATTTATATTTTTTACTGGAGTACTATTCCGTTGTATACATGGACCACTTCTTCTTGGTGCATTCCTTTGTTGATGGACATTTTTGTTGCTTCCATGTGTTGACTATGGTAAGTATTGCTGGCGTACAGGTTTGCCAGCCTGTGACTTTTTGATTCTCATTTTCTCAGGTGATAGGCTCAGCAGATGGTATGCTTGATTCACTGGTAGCTCAATGTTTACCTTTTCAAAGCACCTCCATTGTGTTTACAGGAATGGTTCTTACCACGTCCCCCTTAGAGCTCAGGGTACACATTTCTCCACAATCCCTTCAGCATGTATTGTTTGCAGCATTTTTGCTGATGGCCATTCTGAGTGCTGTGAGCTGATAGGTATTTGTAATTTCCGTTTGCCTATCTTTCAAAATTCCTAAACTTTATCATTTTCCCACGCCTTTTTCTTTTCACTTAAAAGAAAAAACCGTGTGTACAATATACCTCTTGAAATTGTCTTCTTCGAAGGTTGCCCTCTTTTCAATTTTTTCGTCGATTTTTGACCCCAGAAATTTATTGGAGGGCAGGTGTCATTTACAGAACTGCAAGTTGGTGAATATTTAGTGACCTTTCGCAGTGGGTTTAAAGCTGCTGTTGTGGGAAACGGCCACAAGGAGGCAGCATTTCTCCATTCCCCAATCTGGGTACTAGGGCAGCAGAGCCTTTCTGGAAGTCGTTGTCCTAGGTTGTAAATGAGAATGGAATTTGCCAGGAGAAATCCCCATAAGGTTATGTCTCATTACTTCTTCTTGGGTTTTTACATTTTTTTAATCAGAGTAAAGATTAGAATATTGTTTTTCCTAGGTGTACACAATCTGGTTCATTTGTACATTATCTACGTCTATTAATGTACAGATCCTCTTCCCATGTAAAATATTACAGTGTTCCATAGACCTCCCTTGCTATATGTTCGGTCTTTTTGATACATGTATATAATATGTATTTGTATACGTATAGTAACACTATTCTTCATTTATCAATTCCCCCCTCCTTTCCTTTTAGATGAGCATAGTTTGTTTTCTAAGCCCGTGAGTGTCTTTCTCTTTGGAAATATGTTCATTTGTGTCAGTTATTAGATAATGCCATAAGTGATATTATAGGATATAGGTCTTTTGCTTTCCGTCCTACTTCATGTTTTGTGATTATCTCCAGGCTCATGTATGGTGCCTCAAAGAGCAGTGCTTCAATGTTTTCCATGGCTAATATTCCATTGTGGACATGGACCACTTCTTCTTGGTGCATTCCTCTGTTGATGGACGTTTTCGTTGCTTCCAAGTGTTGCCTATGGTAACTATTGCTGGAGTGCAGGATTGCCAGCCTGTGACTTTTGGATTTTCATTTTCTCAGGTGATACACCCAGCAGTGGGTATGATTGATTGACTGGTATGGTAGCTCAATGTTACCTTTTCAAGGCACCTCAATTGTGCTTTCATTAGTGGCTCTTACCACGTCCCCCTTAGAATCGAGGGTACTCATTTCTCCACAATCACGTCAGCATTTATTGTTTGCAGCATTTTTGTCGAGGGCCATTCTGACTGGTGTGAGCTGATAGGTTTTTGTAATTTGGGTTGACATGTCTTTAAAAATTCCTAAAATTCATCATTTTTCCACGCCTTTTTCTTTTGTGTTAAAAGAAAAAAGAAAAAAAAAGTGTGAGTACAATCTACCTCTTCAAATTGTCTTTTTGGAAGGTTGCACTCTTGAATTTTTGGGTCGATTTTCGACCTCAGTATTTTTTGGAGGGCAGGTGACATTTACAGAACTGAATTGGTGAATATTTAGTGACCTTTTGCAGTGGGTTTAAAGCTGCTGTTGTGGGAAACGGCCACAAGGAGGCAGCATTTCTCCATTCCCGAATCTGGGTACTAGGGCAGCAGAGCCGTTCTGGAAGTCGTTTACCTGGGTTGTAAATTTGAATGGAATGTGCCAGGAAAACCACCCATAAGTTTATGTCTCATTACTTCTAGTTCGTTGTTTTAATTTTTGACATTGGGGTAATGGTTCGAATGTTGTTTGTCCAAGGTGTACACACTCTGGTTCATTTACACATTATATATATCTATTTATGTAGAGATCCTCTTCCCATGTAAATTATTACAGAGTGTTCCATCAACCTCCCTTGCTATATGGTCGGTCTTTTTGATATATGTATATAATATGAATTTGTATACAGATGGTAACGCTAATCTTCATTTATCCATTCCCCCCACCTTTCCTTTTAGGTAAGCATAGTTTTTTTTTATAAGTCTGTGATTGCCTTTCCCTGTGGAAATATGTTCATTTGTGTCAGTTATTAGATAACGCCTATAAGTGATTTCATAGGATATAGGACTTTTGCTTTCCGACTTCCCTCATGTTCTGTGATTATCTCCAAGATCATCTATGGTGCCTCAAAGAGCAGTGTTTCATGGTTTTCCATGGCTAGTATTCATTGTGTACATGGACCACGTCTTGTTTATCCCTTCATCCGTTGATGGACATTTTGGTTGCTTCACTGTCTTGTCTATTGTGAATAAGGCTGCAGTGCAGCTTTTGCAGCCCGGGTCTTCTTGATTCTGGTCTTCTCAGGTGAGAGGCCCATTGGTGCGCCTGCTGGATTGAATGGTACCTCAATTTCTCCTTTTAAACGCAGCTCCTTTCTGTTCTCATTATTGGCTGTTAACCACTTTACATCTCACCAGCAGCTAGAGGGTACAGAGTTCTCTAAAACCTCTTCAGCATTGATTGTTTGTAGGCTTTTTGCTGATGGTCAGTCGACTGGTGTGAGTTGAAAACTTTTTGTAGATTAGATTGCATGAGTCTAATACTTCCTGAGGTTGAGCTTTTATCCATTTTCCTTTTTCTAAAAAGAGAGTGAGTAAAACTTACCTCTTCATACTATCTTCTTGAAAATGTTGCCTGTTTTGAATTGTTTTATCCATTCCCTACCTCAGCACAATTTTGAGGGCAGGTGTCCTTTACAGCCCTGAGTCCTTGTGAATGTTAAGTGACCATTAGCTGTGGGTTAAAAGCTGCTCTTGCGGGAATGGGCCACAAGGCGGCAGCATTTCTCCTTTACCAAATCTGGTTACTAGGGCAACAGAGCCTTACTGGAAGTGGTGTTCTAGGTTGTAAATTAGAATGGAATGTGCCAGGAAAAAGCCCTTTAAGTATATGTCTCATTACTTCTTGTTCGTAGTTTTAAGTTAATTTTTATTTTTTATCACAGCAAACTTGATTACAATGTTTTGTTTGTTCTAGGTGTGCAAGATGTGCTTCTTTCACACATATACATATATCTATTCTTCTTCAGATCATTTTCCCATGTAGGTTATGACACAATGTTGAGTAGTCTTCCCTTGGTATTCCGTAGATCTTTGGTGATTATATATTTCACATGTGTTGGTATCTCTCCGTTAACCTCAATATGGTAGTGTATCCAATCCTCACACCTTTCCATTTGGCGAAGCATAAGTTTTTGTACTGAATCTGTGATTGCCTTTCTCTGTGGAAATATCTTCGTTTGTTTCAATTTTTAGGTAACACCTGTATGTGATATGATAGGATATGTGTCTTTCGCTGTCTCACTTACTACAAGTTGCGTGATTACTTCTAGACTCATCTGTGGTGCTGCAAATGGCATTGTTTCATTTTTTCGCTAGCTCATATTCCATGTGTACATGTAGCAGTTCTTCTTTGTCCACCCATCTGTCGGTGGACTTTTTGGTTACTTCCATATCTTGGCTATTGTAATACTATGCAATGCAGATTTGCCTGCCTGTGTCTTTCCAATTCTGTCTTCTTAGGTTATAGTTCCAGGAATGGGTCTGTTGGATCATATGGTAGCTCAATGTTTACCTTTTAAAGGCACCTCCATTCTGTTCTCTTTAGTGGCTCTTTCCAGGTTACGTCCCACGTAAAGTTGAGGGTATGCACTTCTCCACAGCACCTTCAGCATTTATTCTTTGTAGTTTTTTTGCTGATGGTTATTCTGACTGGTTTGAGCTGATACCTCTTTGTGGTTGAATTTGCATGTGTCTCATAATGCGTTGAAATTGAGCTTTAAGACATGTGCTTTTTATTTTTCCAGCTGTGATTAGAGCTTAGTTCTTCAAAGTGTTTACTTGAAGTATGTGTCACCTTTTGAAATATTTTGGCCATTACCTCCCTCAAGACATTTTGAGGGCAGGTTTCATTTACAGCCCTGCAGTACTAGTTCATATGAAGTGACCATTAACTCAAGCTTTAAACCTGCTTTTGCAGGTAACGGCCAGAGGGCGGCAGCCTTTCTACGTTCCCCACGCTGGTACTAGGGAAACAGACCTACCAGCCAGTGGTGTTCTTCGGTTATAAATTAGAGTGGAATGTGCCCGGAGAAACCCACAGTTGCTGATGTCTCCTTACATTTGTTTGTTTTTTAAATTTAATTTATATTTTTTACTGGAGTACTATTCCGTTGTATACATGGACCACTTCTTCTTGGTGCATTCCTCTGTTGATGGACATTTTTGTTGCTTCCATGTGTTGACTATGGTAAGTATTGCTGGCGTACAGGTTTGCCAGCCTGTGACTTTTTGATTCTCATTTTCTCAGGTGATAGGCTCAGCAGATGGTATGCTTGATTCACTGGTAGCTCAATGTTTACCTTTTCAAAGCACCTCCATTGTGTTTACAGGAATGGTTCTTACCACGTCCCCCTTAGAGCTCAGGGTACACATTTCTCCACAATCCCTTCAGCATGTATTGTTTGCAGCATTTTTGCTGATGGCCATTCTGACTGCTGTGAGCTGATAGGTATTTGTAATTTCCGTTTGCCTATCTTTAAAAATTCCTAAACTTTATCATTTTCCCACGCCTTTTTCTTTTCACTTAAAAGAAAAAACCGTGTGTACAATATACCTCTTGAAATTGTCTTCTTCGAAGGTTGCCCTCTTTTCAATTTTTTCGTCGATTTTTGACCCCAGAAATTTATTGGAGGGCAGGTGTCATTTACAGAACTGCAAGTTGGTGAATATTTAGTGACCTTTCGCAGTGGGTTTAAAGCTGCTGTTGTGGGAAACGGCCACAAGGAGGCAGCATTTCTCCATTCCCCAATCTGGGTACTAGGGCAGCAGAGCCTTTCTGGAAGTCGTTGTCCTAGGTTGTAAGTGAGAATGGAATTTGCCAGGAGAAATCCCCATAAGGTTATGTCTCATTACTTCTTCTTGGGTTTTTACATTTTTTTAATCAGAGTAAAGATTAGAATATTGTTTTTCCTAGGTGTACACAATCTGGTTCATTTGTACATTATCTACGTCTATTAATGTACAGATCCTCTTCCCATGTAAAATATTACAGTGTTCCATAGACCTCCCTTGCTATATGTTCGGTCTTTTTGATACATGTATATAATATGTATTTGTATACGTATAGTAACACTATTCTTCATTTATCAATTCCCCCCTCCTTTCCTTTTAGATGAGCATAGTTTGTTTTCTAAGCCCGTGAGTGTCTTTCTCTTTGGAAATATGTTCATTTGTGTCAGTTATTAGATAATGCCATAAGTGATATTATAGGATATAGGTCTTTTGCTTTCCGTCCTACTTCATGTTTTGTGATTATCTCCAGGCTCATGTATGGTGCCTCAAAGAGCAGTGCTTCAATGTTTTCCATGGCTAATATTCCATTGTGGACATGGACCACTTCTTCTTGGTGCATTCCTCTGTTGATGGACGTTTTCGTTGCTTCCAAGTGTTGCGTATGGTAACTATTGCTGGAGTGCAGGATTGCCAGCCTGTGACTTTTGGATTTTCATTTTCTCAGGTGATACACCCAGCAGTGGGTATGATTGATTGACTGGTATGGTAGCTCAATGTTACCTTTTCAAGGCACCTCAATTGTGCTTTCATTAGTGGCTCTTACCACGTCCCCCTTAGAATCGAGGGTACTCATTTCTCCACAATCACGTCAGCATTTATTGTTTGCAGCATTTTTGTCGAGGGCCATTCTGACTGGTGTGAGCTGATAGGTTTTTGTAATTTGGGTTGACATGTCTTTAAAAATTCCTAAAATTCATCATTTTTCCACGCCTTTTTCTTTTGTGTTAAAAGAAAAAAGAAAAAAAAAGTGTGAGTACAATCTACCTCTTCAAATTGTCTTTTTGGAAGGTTGCACTCTTGAATTTTTGGGTCGATTTTCGACCTCAGTATTTTTTGGAGGGCAGGTGACATTTACAGAACTGAATTGGTGAATATTTAGTGACCTTTTGCAGTGGGTTTAAAGCTGCTGTTGTGGGAAACGGCCACAAGGAGGCAGCATTTCTCCATTCCCGAATCTGGGTACTAGGGCAGCAGAGCCGTTCTGGAAGTCGTTTACCTGGGTTGTAAATTTGAATGGAATGTGCCAGGAAAACCACCCATAAGTTTATGTCTCATTACTTCTAGTTCGTTGTTTTAATTTTTGACATTGGGGTAATGGTTCGAATGTTGTTTGTCCAAGGTGTACACACTCTGGTTCATTTACACATTATATATATCTATTTATGTAGAGATCCTCTTCCCATGTAAATTATTACAGAGTGTTCCATCAACCTCCCTTGCTATATGGTCGGTCTTTTTGATATATGTATATAATATGAATTTGTATACAGATGGTAACGCTAATCTTCATTTATCCATTCCCCCCACCTTTCCTTTTAGGTAAGCATAGTTTTTTTTTATAAGTCTGTGATTGCCTTTCCCTGTGGAAATATGTTCATTTGTGTCAGTTATTAGATAACGCCTATAAGTGATTTCATAGGATATAGGACTTTTGCTTTCCGACTTCCCTCATGTTCTGTGATTATCTCCAAGATCATCTATGGTGCCTCAAAGAGCAGTGTTTCATGGTTTTCCATGGCTAGTATTCATTGTGTACATGGACCACGTCTTGTTTATCCCTTCATCCGTTGATGGACATTTTGGTTGCTTCACTGTCTTGTCTATTGTGAATAAGGCTGCAGTGCAGCTTTTGCAGCCCGGGTCTTCTTGATTCTGGTCTTCTCAGGTGAGAGGCCCATTGGTGCGCCTGCTGGATTGAATGGTACCTCAATTTCTCCTTTTAAACGCAGCTCCTTTCTGTTCTCATTATTGGCTGTTAACCACTTTACATCTCACCAGCAGCTAGAGGGTACAGAGTTCTCTAAAACCTCTTCAGCATTGATTGTTTGTAGGCTTTTTGCTGATGGTCAGTCGACTGGTGTGAGTTGAAAACTTTTTGTAGATTAGATTGCATGAGTCTAATACTTCCTGAGGTTGAGCTTTTATCCATTTTCCTTTTTCTAAAAAGAGAGTGAGTAAAACTTACCTCTTCATACTATCTTCTTGAAAATGTTGCCTGTTTTGAATTGTTTTATCCATTCCCTACCTCAGCACAATTTTGAGGGCAGGTGTCCTTTACAGCCCTGAGTCCTTGTGAATGTTAAGTGACCATTAGCTGTGGGTTCAAAGCTGCTCTTGCGGGAATGGGCCACAAGGCGGCAGCATTTCTCCTTTACCAAATCTGGTTACTAGGGCAACAGAGCCTTACTGGAAGTGGTGTTCTAGGTTGTAAATTAGAATGGAATGTGCCAGGAAAAAGCCCTTTAAGTATATGTCTCATTACTTCTTGTTCGTAGTTTTAAGTTAATTTTTATTTTTTATCACAGCAAACTTGATTACAATGTTTTGTTTGTTCTAGGTGTGCAAGATGTGCTTCTTTCACACATATACATATATCTATTCTTCTTCAGATCCTTTTCCCATGTAGGTTATGACACAATGTTGAGTAGTCTTCCCTTGGTATTCCGTAGATCTTTGGTGATTATATATTTCACATGTGTTGGTATCTCTCCGTTAACCTCAATATGGTAGTGTATCCAATCCTCACACCTTTCCATTTGGCGAAGCATAAGTTTTTGTACTGAATCTGTGATTGCCTTTCTCTGTGGAAATATCTTCGTTTGTTTCAATTTTTAGGTAACACCTGTATGTGATATGATAGGATATGTGTCTTTCGCTGTCTCACTTACTACAAGTTGCGTGATTACTTCTAGACTCATCTGTGGTGCTGCAAATGGCATTGTTTCATTTTTTCGCTAGCTCATATTCCATGTGTACATGTAGCAGTTCTTCTTTGTCCACCCATCTGTCGGTGGACTTTTTGGTTACTTCCATATCTTGGCTATTGTAATACTATGCAATGCAGATTTGCCTGCCTGTGTCTTTCCAATTCTGTCTTCTTAGGTTATAGTTCCAGGAATGGGTCTGTTGGATCATATGGTAGCTCAATGTTTACCTTTTAAAGGCACCTCCATTCTGTTCTCTTTAGTGGCTCTTTCCAGGTTACGTCCCACGTAAAGTTGAGGGTATGCACTTCTCCACAGCACCTTCAGCATTTATTCTTTGTAGTTTTTTTGCTGATGGTTATTCTGACTGGTGTGAGCTGATACCTCTTTGTGGTTGAATTTGCATGTGTCTCATAATGCGTTGAAATTGAGCTTTAAGACATGTGCTTTTTATTTTTCCAGCTGTGATTAGAGCTTAGTTCTTCAAAGTGTTTACTTGAAGTATGTGTCACCTTTTGAAATATTTTGGCCATTACCTCCCTCAAGACATTTTGAGGGCAGGTTTCATTTACAGCCCTGCAGTACTAGTTCATATGAAGTGACCATTAACTCAAACTTTAAACCTGCTTTTGCAGGTAACGGCCAGAGGGCGGCAGCCTTTCTACGTTCCCCACGCTGGTACTAGGGAAACAGACCTACCAGCCAGTGGTGTTCTTCGGTTATAAATTAGAGTGGAATGTGCCCGGAGAAACCCACAGTTGCTGATGTCTCCTTACATTTGTTTGTTTTTTAAATTTAATTTATATTTTTTACTGGAGTACTATTCCGTTGTATACATGGACCACTTCTTCTTGGTGCATTCCTCTGTTGATGGACATTTTTGTTGCTTCCATGTGTTGACTATGGTAAGTATTGCTGGCGTACAGGTTTGCCAGCCTGTGACTTTTTGATTCTCATTTTCTCAGGTGATAGGCTCAGCAGATGGTATGCTTGATTCACTGGTAGCTCAATGTTTACCTTTTCAAAGCACCTCCATTGTGTTTACAGGAATGGTTCTTACCACGTCCCCCTTAGAGCTCAGGGTACACATTTCTCCACAATCCCTTCAGCATGTATTGTTTGCAGCATTTTTGCTGATGGCCATTCTGACTGCTGTGAGCTGATAGGTATTTGTAATTTCCGTTTGCCTATCTTTAAAAATTCCTAAACTTTATCATTTTCCCACGCCTTTTTCTTTTCACTTAAAAGAAAAAACCGTGTGTACAATATACCTCTTGAAATTGTCTTCTTCGAAGGTTGCCCTCTTTTCAATTTTTTCGTCGATTTTTGACCCCAGAAATTTATTGGAGGGCAGGTGTCATTTACAGAACTGCAAGTTGGTGAATATTTAGTGACCTTTCGCAGTGGGTTTAAAGCTGCTGTTGTGGGAAACGGCCACAAGGAGGCAGCATTTCTCCATTCCCCAATCTGGGTACTAGGGCAGCAGAGCCTTTCTGGAAGTCGTTGTCCTAGGTTGTAAATGAGAATGGAATTTGCCAGGAGAAATCCCCATAAGGTTATGTCTCATTACTTCTTCTTGGGTTTTTACATTTTTTTAATCAGAGTAAAGATTAGAATATTGTTTTTCCTAGGTGTACACAATCTGGTTCATTTGTACATTATCTACGTCTATTAATGTACAGATCCTCTTCCCATGTAAAATATTACAGTGTTCCATAGACCTCCCTTGCTATATGTTCGGTCTTTTTGATACATGTATATAATATGTATTTGTATACGTATAGTAACACTATTCTTCATTTATCAATTCCCCCCTCCTTTCCTTTTAGATGAGCATAGTTTGTTTTCTAAGCCCGTGAGTGTCTTTCTCTTTGGAAATATGTTCATTTGTGTCAGTTATTAGATAATGCCATAAGTGATATTATAGGATATAGGTCTTTTGCTTTCCGTCCTACTTCATGTTTTGTGATTATCTCCAGGCTCATGTATGGTGCCTCAAAGAGCAGTGCTTCAATGTTTTCCATGGCTAATATTCCATTGTGGACATGGACCACTTCTTCTTGGTGCATTCCTCTGTTGATGGACGTTTTCGTTGCTTCCAAGTGTTGCCTATGGTAACTATTGCTGGAGTGCAGGATTGCCAGCCTGTGACTTTTGGATTTTCATTTTCTCAGGTGATACACCCAGCAGTGGGTATGATTGATTGACTGGTATGGTAGCTCAATGTTACCTTTTCAAGGCACCTCAATTGTGCTTTCATTAGTGGCTCTTACCACGTCCCCCTTAGAATCGAGGGTACTCATTTCTCCACAATCACGTCAGCATTTATTGTTTGCAGCATTTTTGTCGAGGGCCATTCTGACTGGTGTGAGCTGATAGGTTTTTGTAATTTGGGTTGACATGTCTTTAAAAATTCCTAAAATTCATCATTTTTCCACGCCTTTTTCTTTTGTGTTAAAAGAAAAAAGAAAAAAAAAGTGTGAGTACAATCTACCTCTTCAAATTGTCTTTTTGGAAGGTTGCACTCTTGAATTTTTGGGTCGATTTTCGACCTCAGTATTTTTTGGAGGGCAGGTGACATTTACAGAACTGAATTGGTGAATATTTAGTGACCTTTTGCAGTGGGTTTAAAGCTGCTGTTGTGGGAAACGGCCACAAGGAGGCAGCATTTCTCCATTCCCGAATCTGGGTACTAGGGCAGCAGAGCCGTTCTGGAAGTCGTTTACCTGGGTTGTAAATTTGAATGGAATGTGCCAGGAAAACCACCCATAAGTTTATGTCTCATTACTTCTAGTTCGTTGTTTTAATTTTTGACATTGGGGTAATGGTTCGAATGTTGTTTGTCCAAGGTGTACACACTCTGGTTCATTTACACATTATATATATCTATTTATGTAGAGATCCTCTTCCCATGTAAATTATTACAGAGTGTTCCATCAACCTCCCTTGCTATATGGTCGGTCTTTTTGATATATGTATATAATATGAATTTGTATACAGATGGTAACGCTAATCTTCATTTATCCATTCCCCCCACCTTTCCTTTTAGGTAAGCATAGTTTTTTTTTATAAGTCTGTGATTGCCTTTCCCTGTGGAAATATGTTCATTTGTGTCAGTTATTAGATAACGCCTATAAGTGATTTCATAGGATATAGGACTTTTGCTTTCCGACTTCCCTCATGTTCTGTGATTATCTCCAAGATCATCTATGGTGCCTCAAAGAGCAGTGTTTCATGGTTTTCCATGGCTAGTATTCATTGTGTACATGGACCACGTCTTGTTTATCCCTTCATCCGTTGATGGACATTTTGGTTGCTTCACTGTCTTGTCTATTGTGAATAAGGCTGCAGTGCAGCTTTTGCAGCCCGGGTCTTCTTGATTCTGGTCTTCTCAGGTGAGAGGCCCATTGGTGCACCTGCTGGATTGAATGGTACCTCAATTTCTCCTTTTAAACGCAGCTCCTTTCTGTTCTCATTATTGGCTGTTAACCACTTTACATCTCACCAGCAGCTAGAGGGTACAGAGTTCTCTAAAACCTCTTCAGCATTGATTGTTTGTAGGCTTTTTGCTGATGGTCAGTCGACTGGTGTGAGTTGAAAACTTTTTGTAGATTAGATTGCATGAGTCTAATACTTCCTGAGGTTGAGCTTTTATCCATTTTCCTTTTTCTAAAAAGAGAGTGAGTAAAACTTACCTCTTCATACTATCTTCTTGAAAATGTTGCCTGTTTTGAATTGTTTTATCCATTCCCTACCTCAGCACAATTTTGAGGGCAGGTGTCCTTTACAGCCCTGAGTCCTTGTGAATGTTAAGTGACCATTAGCTGTGGGTTCAAAGCTGCTCTTGCGGGAATGGGCCACAAGGCGGCAGCATTTCTCCTTTACCAAATCTGGTTACTAGGGCAACAGAGCCTTACTGGAAGTGGTGTTCTAGGTTGTAAATTAGAATGGAATGTGCCAGGAAAAAGCCCTTTAAGTATATGTCTCATTACTTCTTGTTCGTAGTTTTAAGTTAATTTTTATTTTTTATCACAGCAAACTTGATTACAATGTTTTGTTTGTTCTAGGTGTGCAAGATGTGCTTCTTTCACACATATACATATATCTATTCTTCTTCAGATCCTTTTCCCATGTAGGTTATGACACAATGTTGAGTAGTCTTCCCTTGGTATTCCGTAGATCTTTGGTGATTATATATTTCACATGTGTTGGTATCTCTCCGTTAACCTCAATATGGTAGTGTATCCAATCCTCACACCTTTCCATTTGGCGAAGCATAAGTTTTTGTACTGAATCTGTGATTGCCTTTCTCTGTGGAAATATCTTCGTTTGTTTCAATTTTTAGGTAACACCTGTATGTGATATGATAGGATATGTGTCTTTCGCTGTCTCACTTACTACAAGTTGCGTGATTACTTCTAGACTCATCTGTGGTGCTGCAAATGGCATTGTTTCATTTTTTCGCTAGCTCATATTCCATGTGTACATGTAGCAGTTCTTCTTTGTCCACCCATCTGTCGGTGGACTTTTTGGTTACTTCCATATCTTGGCTATTGTAATACTATGCAATGCAGATTTGCCTGCCTGTGTCTTTCCAATTCTGTCTTCTTAGGTTATAGTTCCAGGAATGGGTCTGTTGGATCATATGGTAGCTCAATGTTTACCTTTTAAAGGCACCTCCATTCTGTTCTCTTTAGTGGCTCTTTCCAGGTTACGTCCCACGTAAAGTTGAGGGTATGCACTTCTCCACAGCACCTTCAGCATTTATTCTTTGTAGTTTTTTTGCTGATGGTTATTCTGACTGGTGTGAGCTGATACCTCTTTGTGGTTGAATTTGCATGTGTCTCATAATGCGTTGAAATTGAGCTTTAAGACATGTGCTTTTTATTTTTCCAGCTGTGATTAGAGCTTAGTTCTTCAAAGTGTTTACTTGAAGTATGTGTCACCTTTTGAAATATTTTGGCCATTACCTCATTCAAGACATTTTGAGGGCAGGTTTCATTTACAGCCCTGCAGTACTAGTTCATATGAAGTGACCATTAACTCAAGCTTTAAACCTGCTTTTGCAGGTAACGGCCAGAGGGCGGCAGCCTTTCTACGTTCCCCACGCTGGTACTAGGGAAACAGACCTACCAGCCAGTGGTGTTCTTCTGTTATAAATTAGAGTGGAATGTGCCCGGAGAAACCCACAGTTGCTGATGTCTCCTTACATTTGTTTGTTTTTTAAATTTAATTTATATTTTTTACTGGAGTACTATTCCGTTGTATACATGGACCACTTCTTCTTGGTGCATTCCTCTGTTGATGGACATTTTTGTTGCTTCCATGTGTTGACTATGGTAAGTATTGCTGGCGTACAGGTTTGCCAGCCTGTGACTTTTTGATTCTCATTTTCTCAGGTGATAGGCTCAGCAGATGGTATGCTTGATTCACTGGTAGCTCAATGTTTACCTTTTCAAAGCACCTCCATTGTGTTTACAGGAATGGTTCTTACCACGTCCCCCTTAGAGCTCAGGGTACACATTTCTCCACAATCCCTTCAGCATGTATTGTTTGCAGCATTTTTGCTGATGGCCATTCTGACTGCTGTGAGCTGATAGGTATTTGTAATTTCCGTTTGCCTATCTTTAAAAATTCCTAAACTTTATCATTTTCCCACGCCTTTTTCTTTTCACTTAAAAGAAAAAACCGTGTGTACAATATACCTCTTGAAATTGTCTTCTTCGAAGGTTGCCCTCTTTTCAATTTTTTCGTCGATTTTTGACCCCAGAAATTTATTGGAGGGCAGGTGTCATTTACAGAACTGCAAGTTGGTGAATATTTAGTGACCTTTCGCAGTGGGTTTAAAGCTGCTGTTGTGGGAAACGGCCACAAGGAGGCAGCATTTCTCCATTCCCCAATCTGGGTACTAGGGCAGCAGAGCCTTTCTGGAAGTCGTTGTCCTAGGTTGTAAATGAGAATGGAATTTGCCAGGAGAAATCCCCATAAGGTTATGTCTCATTACTTCTTCTTGGGTTTTTACATTTTTTTAATCAGAGTAAAGATTAGAATATTGTTTTTCCTAGGTGTACACAATCTGGTTCATTTGTACATTATCTACGTCTATTAATGTACAGATCCTCTTCCCATGTAAAATATTACAGTGTTCCATAGACCTCCCTTGCTATATGTTCGGTCTTTTTGATACATGTATATAATATGTATTTGTATACGTATAGTAACACTATTCTTCATTTATCAATTCCCCCCTCCTTTCCTTTTAGATGAGCATAGTTTGTTTTCTAAGCCCGCGAGTGTCTTTCTCTTTGGAAATATGTTCATTTGTGTCAGTTATTAGATAATGCCATAAGTGATATTATAGGATATAGGTCTTTTGCTTTCCGTCCTACTTCATGTTTTGTGATTATCTCCAGGCTCATGTATGGTGCCTCAAAGAGCAGTGCTTCAATGTTTTCCATGGCTAATATTCCATTGTGGACATGGACCACTTCTTCTTGGTGCATTCCTCTGTTGATGGACGTTTTCGTTGCTTCCAAGTGTTGCCTATGGTAACTATTGCTGGAGTGCAGGATTGCCAGCCTGTGACTTTTGGATTTTCATTTTCTCAGGTGATACACCCAGCAGTGGGTATGATTGATTGACTGGTATGGTAGCTCAATGTTACCTTTTCAAGGCACCTCAATTGTGCTTTCATTAGTGGCTCTTACCACGTCCCCCTTAGAATCGAGGGTACTCATTTCTCCACAATCACGTCAGCATTTATTGTTTGCAGCATTTTTGTCGAGGGCCATTCTGACTGGTGTGAGCTGATAGGTTTTTGTAATTTGGGTTGACATGTCTTTAAAAATTCCTAAAATTCATCATTTTTCCACGCCTTTTTCTTTTGTGTTAAAAGAAAAAAGAAAAAAAAAGTGTGAGTACAATCTACCTCTTCAAATTGTCTTTTTGGAAGGTTGCACTCTTGAATTTTTGGGTCGATTTTCGACCTCAGTATTTTTTGGAGGGCAGGTGACATTTACAGAACTGAATTGGTGAATATTTAGTGACCTTTTGCAGTGGGTTTAAAGCTGCTGTTGTGGGAAACGGCCACAAGGAGGCAGCATTTCTCCATTCCCGAATCTGGGTACTAGGGCAGCAGAGCCGTTCTGGAAGTCGTTTACCTGGGTTGTAAATTTGAATGGAATGTGCCAGGAAAACCACCCATAAGTTTATGTCTCATTACTTCTAGTTCGTTGTTTTAATTTTTGACATTGGGGTAATGGTTCGAATGTTGTTTGTCCAAGGTGTACACACTCTGGTTCATTTACACATTATATATATCTATTTATGTAGAGATCCTCTTCCCATGTAAATTATTACAGAGTGTTCCATCAACCTCCCTTGCTATATGGTCGGTCTTTTTGATATATGTATATAATATGAATTTGTATACAGATGGTAACGCTAATCTTCATTTATCCATTCCCCCCACCTTTCCTTTTAGGTAAGCATAGTTTTTTTTTATAAGTCTGTGATTGCCTTTCCCTGTGGAAATATGTTCATTTGTGTCAGTTATTAGATAACGCCTATAAGTGATTTCATAGGATATAGGACTTTTGCTTTCCGACTTCCCTCATGTTCTGTGATTATCTCCAAGATCATCTATGGTGCCTCAAAGAGCAGTGTTTCATGGTTTTCCATGGCTAGTATTCATTGTGTACATGGACCACGTCTTGTTTATCCCTTCATCCGTTGATGGACATTTTGGTTGCTTCACTGTCTTGTCTATTGTGAATAAGGCTGCAGTGCAGCTTTTGCAGCCCGGGTCTTCTTGATTCTGGTCTTCTCAGGTGAGAGGCCCATTGGTGCGCCTGCTGGATTGAATGGTACCTCAATTTCTCCTTTTAAACGCAGCTCCTTTCTGTTCTCATTATTGGCTGTTAACCACTTTACATCTCACCAGCAGCTAGAGGGTACAGAGTTCTCTAAAACCTCTTCAGCATTGATTGTTTGTAGGCTTTTTGCTGATGGTCAGTCGACTGGTGTGAGTTGAAAACTTTTTGTAGATTAGATTGCATGAGTCTAATACTTCCTGAGGTTGAGCTTTTATCCATTTTCCTTTTTCTAAAAAGAGAGTGAGTAAAACTTACCTCTTCATACTATCTTCTTGAAAATGTTGCCTGTTTTGAATTGTTTTATCCATTCCCTACCTCAGCACAATTTTGAGGGCAGGTGTCCTTTACAGCCCTGAGTCCTTGTGAATGTTAAGTGACCATTAGCTGTGGGTTCAAAGCTGCTCTTGCGGGAATGGGCCACAAGGCGGCAGCATTTCTCCTTTACCAAATCTGGTTACTAGGGCAACAGAGCCTTACTGGAAGTGGTGTTCTAGGTTGTAAATTAGAATGGAATGTGCCAGGAAAAAGCCCTTTAAGTATATGTCTCATTACTTCTTGTTCGTAGTTTTAAGTTAATTTTTATTTTTTATCACAGCAAACTTGATTACAATGTTTTGTTTGTTCTAGGTGTGCAAGATGTGCTTCTTTCACACATATACATATATCTATTCTTCTTCAGATCCTTTTCCCATGTAGGTTATGACACAATGTTGAGTAGTCTTCCCTTGGTATTCCGTAGATCTTTGGTGATTATATATTTCACATGTGTTGGTATCTCTCCGTTAACCTCAATATGGTAGTGTATCCAATCCTCACACCTTTCCATTTGGCGAAGCATAAGTTTTTGTACTGAATCTGTGATTGCCTTTCTCTGTGGAAATATCTTCGTTTGTTTCAATTTTTAGGTAACACCTGTATGTGATATGATAGGATATGTGTCTTTCGCTGTCTCACTTACTACAAGTTGCGTGATTACTTCTAGACTCATCTGTGGTGCTGCAAATGGCATTGTTTCATTTTTTCGCTAGCTCATATTCCATGTGTACATGTAGCAGTTCTTCTTTGTCCACCCATCTGTCGGTGGACTTTTTGGTTACTTCCATATCTTGGCTATTGTAATACTATGCAATGCAGATTTGCCTGCCTGTGTCTTTCCAATTCTGTCTTCTTAGGTTATAGTTCCAGGAATGGGTCTGTTGGATCATATGGTAGCTCAATGTTTACCTTTTAAAGGCACCTCCATTCTGTTCTCTTTAGTGGCTCTTTCCAGGTTACGTCCCACGTAAAGTTGAGGGTATGCACTTCTCCACAGCACCTTCAGCATTTATTCTTTGTAGTTTTTTTGCTGATGGTTATTCTGACTGGTGTGAGCTGATACCTCTTTGTGGTTGAATTTGCATGTGTCTCATAATGCGTTGAAATTGAGCTTTAAGACATGTGCTTTTTATTTTTCCAGCTGTGATTAGAGCTTAGTTCTTCAAAGTGTTTACTTGAAGTATGTGTCACCTTTTGAAATATTTTGGCCATTACCTCCCTCAAGACATTTTGAGGGCAGGTTTCATTTACAGCCCTGCAGTACTAGTTCATATGAAGTGACCATTAACTCAAACTTTAAACCTGCTTTTGCAGGTAACGGCCAGAGGGCGGCAGCCTTTCTACGTTCCCCACGCTGGTACTAGGGAAACAGACCTACCAGCCAGTGGTGTTCTTCGGTTATAAATTAGAGTGGAATGTGCCCGGAGAAACCCACAGTTGCTGATGTCTCCTTACATTTGTTTGTTTTTTAAATTTAATTTATATTTTTTACTGGAGTACTATTCCGTTGTATACATGGACCACTTCTTCTTGGTGCATTCCTCTGTTGATGGACATTTTTGTTGCTTCCATGTGTTGACTATGGTAAGTATTGCTGGCGTACAGGTTTGCCAGCCTGTGACTTTTTGATTCTCATTTTCTCAGGTGATAGGCTCAGCAGATGGTATGCTTGATTCACTGGTAGCTCAATGTTTACCTTTTCAAAGCACCTCCATTGTGTTTACAGGAATGGTTCTTACCACGTCCCCCTTAGAGCTCAGGGTACACATTTCTCCACAATCCCTTCAGCATGTATTGTTTGCAGCATTTTTGCTGATGGCCATTCTGACTGCTGTGAGCTGATAGGTATTTGTAATTTCCGTTTGCCTATCTTTAAAAATTCCTAAACTTTATCATTTTCCCACGCCTTTTTCTTTTCACTTAAAAGAAAAAACCGTGTGTACAATATACCTCTTGAAATTGTCTTCTTCGAAGGTTGCCCTCTTTTCAATTTTTTCGTCGATTTTTGACCCCAGAAATTTATTGGAGGGCAGGTGTCATTTACAGAACTGCAAGTTGGTGAATATTTAGTGACCTTTCGCAGTGGGTTTAAAGCTGCTGTTGTGGGAAACGGCCACAAGGAGGCAGCATTTCTCCATTCCCCAATCTGGGTACTAGGGCAGCAGAGCCTTTCTGGAAGTCGTTGTCCTAGGTTGTAAATGAGAATGGAATTTGCCAGGAGAAATCCCCATAAGGTTATGTCTCATTACTTCTTCTTGGGTTTTTACATTTTTTTAATCAGAGTAAAGATTAGAATATTGTTTTTCCTAGGTGTACACAATCTGGTTCATTTGTACATTATCTACGTCTATTAATGTACAGATCCTCTTCCCATGTAAAATATTACAGTGTTCCATAGACCTCCCTTGCTATATGTTCGGTCTTTTTGATACATGTATATAATATGTATTTGTATACGTATAGTAACACTATTCTTCATTTATCAATTCCCCCCTCCTTTCCTTTTAGATGAGCATAGTTTGTTTTCTAAGCCCGTGAGTGTCTTTCTCTTTGGAAATATGTTCATTTGTGTCAGTTATTAGATAATGCCATAAGTGATATTATAGGATATAGGTCTTTTGCTTTCCGTCCTACTTCATGTTTTGTGATTATCTCCAGGCTCATGTATGGTGCCTCAAAGAGCAGTGCTTCAATGTTTTCCATGGCTAATATTCCATTGTGGACATGGACCACTTCTTCTTGGTGCATTCCTCTGTTGATGGACGTTTTCGTTGCTTCCAAGTGTTGCCTATGGTAACTATTGCTGGAGTGCAGGATTGCCAGCCTGTGACTTTTGGATTTTCATTTTCTCAGGTGATACACCCAGCAGTGGGTATGATTGATTGACTGGTATGGTAGCTCAATGTTACCTTTTCAAGGCACCTCAATTGTGCTTTCATTAGTGGCTCTTACCACGTCCCCCTTAGAATCGAGGGTACTCATTTCTCCACAATCACGTCAGCATTTATTGTTTGCAGCATTTTTGTCGAGGGCCATTCTGACTGGTGTGAGCTGATAGGTTTTTGTAATTTGGGTTGACATGTCTTTAAAAATTCCTAAAATTCATCATTTTTCCACGCCTTTTTCTTTTGTGTTAAAAGAAAAAAGAAAAAAAAAGTGTGAGTACAATCTACCTCTTCAAATTGTCTTTTTGGAAGGTTGCACTCTTGAATTTTTGGGTCGATTTTCGACCTCAGTATTTTTTGGAGGGCAGGTGACATTTACAGAACTGAATTGGTGAATATTTAGTGACCTTTTGCAGTGGGTTTAAAGCTGCTGTTGTGGGAAACGGCCACAAGGAGGCAGCATTTCTCCATTCCCGAATCTGGGTACTAGGGCAGCAGAGCCGTTCTGGAAGTCGTTTACCTGGGTTGTAAATTTGAATGGAATGTGCCAGGAAAACCACCCATAAGTTTATGTCTCATTACTTCTAGTTCGTTGTTTTAATTTTTGACATTGGGGTAATGGTTCGAATGTTGTTTGTCCAAGGTGTACACACTCTGGTTCATTTACACATTATATATATCTATTTATGTAGAGATCCTCTTCCCATGTAAATTATTACAGAGTGTTCCATCAACCTCCCTTGCTATATGGTCGGTCTTTTTGATATATGTATATAATATGAATTTGTATACAGATGGTAACGCTAATCTTCATTTATCCATTCCCCCCACCTTTCCTTTTAGGTAAGCATAGTTTTTTTTTATAAGTCTGTGATTGCCTTTCCCTGTGGAAATATGTTCATTTGTGTCAGTTATTAGATAACGCCTATAAGTGATTTCATAGGATATAGGACTTTTGCTTTCCGACTTCCCTCATGTTCTGTGATTATCTCCAAGATCATCTATGGTGCCTCAAAGAGCAGTGTTTCATGGTTTTCCATGGCTAGTATTCATTGTGTACATGGACCACGTCTTGTTTATCCCTTCATCCGTTGATGGACATTTTGGTTGCTTCACTGTCTTGTCTATTGTGAATAAGGCTGCAGTGCAGCTTTTGCAGCCCGGGTCTTCTTGATTCTGGTCTTCTCAGGTGAGAGGCCCATTGGTGCGCCTGCTGGATTGAATGGTACCTCAATTTCTCCTTTTAAACGCAGCTCCTTTCTGTTCTCATTATTGGCTGTTAACCACTTTACATCTCACCAGCAGCTAGAGGGTACAGAGTTCTCTAAAACCTCTTCAGCATTGATTGTTTGTAGGCTTTTTGCTGATGGTCAGTCGACTGGTGTGAGTTGAAAACTTTTTGTAGATTAGATTGCATGAGTCTAATACTTCCTGAGGTTGAGCTTTTATCCATTTTCCTTTTTCTAAAAAGAGAGTGAGTAAAACTTACCTCTTCATACTATCTTCTTGAAAATGTTGCCTGTTTTGAATTGTTTTATCCATTCCCTACCTCAGCACAATTTTGAGGGCAGGTGTCCTTTACAGCCCTGAGTCCTTGTGAATGTTAAGTGACCATTAGCTGTGGGTTCAAAGCTGCTCTTGCGGGAATGGGCCACAAGGCGGCAGCATTTCTCCTTTACCAAATCTGGTTACTAGGGCAACAGAGCCTTACTGGAAGTGGTGTTCTAGGTTGTAAATTAGAATGGAATGTGCCAGGAAAAAGCCCTTTAAGTATATGTCTCATTACTTCTTGTTCGTAGTTTTAAGTTAATTTTTATTTTTTATCACAGCAAACTTGATTACAATGTTTTGTTTGTTCTAGGTGTGCAAGATGTGCTTCTTTCACACATATACATATATCTATTCTTCTTCAGATCCTTTTCCCATGTAGGTTATGACACAATGTTGAGTAGTCTTCCCTTGGTATTCCGTAGATCTTTGGTGATTATATATTTCACATGTGTTGGTATCTCTCCGTTAACCTCAATATGGTAGTGTATCCAATCCTCACACCTTTCCATTTGGCGAAGCATAAGTTTTTGTACTGAATCTGTGATTGCCTTTCTCTGTGGAAATATCTTCGTTTGTTTCAATTTTTAGGTAACACCTGTATGTGATATGATAGGATATGTGTCTTTCGCTGTCTCACTTACTACAAGTTGCGTGATTACTTCTAGACTCATCTGTGGTGCTGCAAATGGCATTGTTTCATTTTTTCGCTAGCTCATATTCCATGTGTACATGTAGCAGTTCTTCTTTGTCCACCCATCTGTCGGTGGACTTTTTGGTTACTTCCATATCTTGGCTATTGTAATACTATGCAATGCAGATTTGCCTGCCTGTGTCTTTCCAATTCTGTCTTCTTAGGTTATAGTTCCAGGAATGGGTCTGTTGGATCATATGGTAGCTCAATGTTTACCTTTTAAAGGCACCTCCATTCTGTTCTCTTTAGTGGCTCTTTCCAGGTTACGTCCCACGTAAAGTTGAGGGTATGCACTTCTCCACAGCACCTTCAGCATTTATTCTTTGTAGTTTTTTTGCTGATGGTTATTCTGACTGGTGTGAGCTGATACCTCTTTGTGGTTGAATTTGCATGTGTCTCATAATGCGTTGAAATTGAGCTTTAAGACATGTGCTTTTTATTTTTCCAGCTGTGATTAGAGCTTAGTTCTTCAAAGTGTTTACTTGAAGTATGTGTCACCTTTTGAAATATTTTGGCCATTACCTCCCTCAAGACATTTTGAGGGCAGGTTTCATTTACAGCCCTGCAGTACTAGTTCATATGAAGTGACCATTAACTCAAACTTTAAACCTGCTTTTGCAGGTAACGGCCAGAGGGCGGCAGCCTTTCTACGTTCCCCACGCTGGTACTAGGGAAACAGACCTACCAGCCAGTGGTGTTCTTCGGTTATAAATTAGAGTGGAATGTGCCCGGAGAAACCCACAGTTGCTGATGTCTCCTTACATTTGTTTGTTTTTTAAATTTAATTTATATTTTTTACTGGAGTACTATTCCGTTGTATACATGGACCACTTCTTCTTGGTGCATTCCTCTGTTGATGGACATTTTTGTTGCTTCCATGTGTTGACTATGGTAAGTATTGCTGGCGTACAGGTTTGCCAGCCTGTGACTTTTTGATTCTCATTTTCTCAGGTGATAGGCTCAGCAGATGGTATGCTTGATTCACTGGTAGCTCAATGTTTACCTTTTCAAAGCACCTCCATTGTGTTTACAGGAATGGTTCTTACCACGTCCCCCTTAGAGCTCAGGGTACACATTTCTCCACAATCCCTTCAGCATGTATTGTTTGCAGCATTTTTGCTGATGGCCATTCTGACTGCTGTGAGCTGATAGGTATTTGTAATTTCCGTTTGCCTATCTTTCAAAATTCCTAAACTTTATCATTTTCCCACGCCTTTTTCTTTTCACTTAAAAGAAAAAACCGTGTGTACAATATACCTCTTGAAATTGTCTTCTTCGAAGGTTGCCCTCTTTTCAATTTTTTCGTCGATTTTTGACCCCAGAAATTTATTGGAGGGCAGGTGTCATTTACAGAACTGCAAGTTGGTGAATATTTAGTGACCTTTCGCAGTGGGTTTAAAGCTGCTGTTGTGGGAAACGGCCACAAGGAGGCAGCATTTCTCCATTCCCCAATCTGGGTACTAGGGCAGCAGAGCCTTTCTGGAAGTCGTTGTCCTAGGTTGTAAATGAGAATGGAATTTGCCAGGAGAAATCCCCATAAGGTTATGTCTCATTACTTCTTCTTGGGTTTTTACATTTTTTTAATCAGAGTAAAGATTAGAATATTGTTTTTCCTAGGTGTACACAATCTGGTTCATTTGTACATTATCTACGTCTATTAATGTACAGATCCTCTTCCCATGTAAAATATTACAGTGTTCCATAGACCTCCCTTGCTATATGTTCGGTCTTTTTGATACATGTATATAATATGTATTTGTATACGTATAGTAACACTATTCTTCATTTATCAATTCCCCCCTCCTTTCCTTTTAGATGAGCATAGTTTGTTTTCTAAGCCCGTGAGTGTCTTTCTCTTTGGAAATATGTTCATTTGTGTCAGTTATTAGATAATGCCATAAGTGATATTATAGGATATAGGTCTTTTGCTTTCCGTCCTACTTCATGTTTTGTGATTATCTCCAGGCTCATGTATGGTGCCTCAAAGAGCAGTGCTTCAATGTTTTCCATGGCTAATATTCCATTGTGGACATGGACCACTTCTTCTTGGTGCATTCCTCTGTTGATGGACGTTTTCGTTGCTTCCAAGTGTTGCCTATGGTAACTATTGCTGGAGTGCAGGATTGCCAGCCTGTGACTTTTGGATTTTCATTTTCTCAGGTGATACACCCAGCAGTGGGTATGATTGATTGACTGGTATGGTAGCTCAATGTTACCTTTTCAAGGCACCTCAATTGTGCTTTCATTAGTGGCTCTTACCACGTCCCCCTTAGAATCGAGGGTACTCATTTCTCCACAATCACGTCAGCATTTATTGTTTGCAGCATTTTTGTCGAGGGCCATTCTGACTGGTGTGAGCTGATAGGTTTTTGTAATTTGGGTTGACATGTCTTTAAAAATTCCTAAAATTCATCATTTTTCCACGCCTTTTTCTTTTGTGTTAAAAGAAAAAAGAAAAAAAAAGTGTGAGTACAATCTACCTCTTCAAATTGTCTTTTTGGAAGGTTGCACTCTTGAATTTTTGGGTCGATTTTCGACCTCAGTATTTTTTGGAGGGCAGGTGACATTTACAGAACTGAATTGGTGAATATTTAGTGACCTTTTGCAGTGGGTTTAAAGCTGCTGTTGTGGGAAACGGCCACAAGGAGGCAGCATTTCTCCATTCCCGAATCTGGGTACTAGGGCAGCAGAGCCGTTCTGGAAGTCGTTTACCTGGGTTGTAAATTTGAATGGAATGTGCCAGGAAAACCACCCATAAGTTTATGTCTCATTACTTCTAGTTCGTTGTTTTAATTTTTGACATTGGGGTAATGGTTCGAATGTTGTTTGTCCAAGGTGTACACACTCTGGTTCATTTACACATTATATATATCTATTTATGTAGAGATCCTCTTCCCATGTAAATTATTACAGAGTGTTCCATCAACCTCCCTTGCTATATGGTCGGTCTTTTTGATATATGTATATAATATGAATTTGTATACAGATGGTAACGCTAATCTTCATTTATCCATTCCCCCCACCTTTCCTTTTAGGTAAGCATAGTTTTTTTTTATAAGTCTGTGATTGCCTTTCCCTGTGGAAATATGTTCATTTGTGTCAGTTATTAGATAACGCCTATAAGTGATTTCATAGGATATAGGACTTTTGCTTTCCGACTTCCCTCATGTTCTGTGATTATCTCCAAGATCATCTATGGTGCCTCAAAGAGCAGTGTTTCATGGTTTTCCATGGCTAGTATTCATTGTGTACATGGACCACGTCTTGTTTATCCCTTCATCCGTTGATGGACATTTTGGTTGCTTCACTGTCTTGTCTATTGTGAATAAGGCTGCAGTGCAGCTTTTGCAGCCCGGGTCTTCTTGATTCTGGTCTTCTCAGGTGAGAGGCCCATTGGTGCGCCTGCTGGATTGAATGGTACCTCAATTTCTCCTTTTAAACGCAGCTCCTTTCTGTTCTCATTATTGGCTGTTAACCACTTTACATCTCACCAGCAGCTAGAGGGTACAGAGTTCTCTAAAACCTCTTCAGCATTGATTGTTTGTAGGCTTTTTGCTGATGGTCAGTCGACTGGTGTGAGTTGAAAACTTTTTGTAGATTAGATTGCATGAGTCTAATACTTCCTGAGGTTGAGCTTTTATCCATTTTCCTTTTTCTAAAAAGAGAGTGAGTAAAACTTACCTCTTCATACTATCTTCTTGAAAATGTTGCCTGTTTTGAATTGTTTTATCCATTCCCTACCTCAGCACAATTTTGAGGGCAGGTGTCCTTTACAGCCCTGAGTCCTTGTGAATGTTAAGTGACCATTAGCTGTGGGTTCAAAGCTGCTCTTGCGGGAATGGGCCACAAGGCGGCAGCATTTCTCCTTTACCAAATCTGGTTACTAGGGCAACAGAGCCTTACTGGAAGTGGTGTTCTAGGTTGTAAATTAGAATGGAATGTGCCAGGAAAAAGCCCTTTAAGTATATGTCTCATTACTTCTTGTTCGTAGTTTTAAGTTAATTTTTATTTTTTATCACAGCAAACTTGATTACAATGTTTTGTTTGTTCTAGGTGTGCAAGATGTGCTTCTTTCACACATATACATATATCTATTCTTCTTCAGATCCTTTTCCCATGTAGGTTATGACACAATGTTGAGTAGTCTTCCCTTGGTATTCCGTAGATCTTTGGTGATTATATATTTCACATGTGTTGGTATCTCTCCGTTAACCTCAATATGGTAGTGTATCCAATCCTCACACCTTTCCATTTGGCGAAGCATAAGTTTTTGTACTGAATCTGTGATTGCCTTTCTCTGTGGAAATATCTTCGTTTGTTTCAATTTTTAGGTAACACCTGTATGTGATATGATAGGATATGTGTCTTTCGCTGTCTCACTTACTACAAGTTGCGTGATTACTTCTAGACTCATCTGTGGTGCTGCAAATGGCATTGTTTCATTTTTTCGCTAGCTCATATTCCATGTGTACATGTAGCAGTTCTTCTTTGTCCACCCATCTGTCGGTGGACTTTTTGGTTACTTCCATATCTTGGCTATTGTAATACTATGCAATGCAGATTTGCCTGCCTGTGTCTTTCCAATTCTGTCTTCTTAGGTTATAGTTCCAGGAATGGGTCTGTTGGATCATATGGTAGCTCAATGTTTACCTTTTAAAGGCACCTCCATTCTGTTCTCTTTAGTGGCTCTTTCCAGGTTACGTCCCACGTAAAGTTGAGGGTATGCACTTCTCCACAGCACCTTCAGCATTTATTCTTTGTAGTTTTTTTGCTGATGGTTATTCTGACTGGTGTGAGCTGATACCTCTTTGTGGTTGAATTTGCATGTGTCTCATAATGCGTTGAAATTGAGCTTTAAGACATGTGCTTTTTATTTTTCCAGCTGTGATTAGAGCTTAGTTCTTCAAAGTGTTTACTTGAAGTATGTGTCACCTTTTGAAATATTTTGGCCATTACCTCCCTCAAGACATTTTGAGGGCAGGTTTCATTTACAGCCCTGCAGTACTAGTTCATATGAAGTGACCATTAACTCAAACTTTAAACCTGCTTTTGCAGGTAACGGCCAGAGGGCGGCAGCCTTTCTACGTTCCCCACGCTGGTACTAGGGAAACAGACCTACCAGCCAGTGGTGTTCTTCGGTTATAAATTAGAGTGGAATGTGCCCGGAGAAACCCACAGTTGCTGATGTCTCCTTACATTTGTTTGTTTTTTAAATTTAATTTATATTTTTTACTGGAGTACTATTCCGTTGTATACATGGACCACTTCTTCTTGGTGCATTCCTCTGTTGATGGACATTTTTGTTGCTTCCATGTGTTGACTATGGTAAGTATTGCTGGCGTACAGGTTTGCCAGCCTGTGACTTTTTGATTCTCATTTTCTCAGGTGATAGGCTCAGCAGATGGTATGCTTGATTCACTGGTAGCTCAATGTTTACCTTTTCAAAGCACCTCCATTGTGTTTACAGGAATGGTTCTTACCACGTCCCCCTTAGAGCTCAGGGTACACATTTCTCCACAATCCCTTCAGCATGTATTGTTTGCAGCATTTTTGCTGATGGCCATTCTGACTGCTGTGAGCTGATAGGTATTTGTAATTTCCGTTTGCCTATCTTTAAAAATTCCTAAACTTTATCATTTTCCCACGCCTTTTTCTTTTCACTTAAAAGAAAAAACCGTGTGTACAATATACCTCTTGAAATTGTCTTCTTCGAAGGTTGCCCTCTTTTCAATTTTTTCGTCGATTTTTGACCCCAGAAATTTATTGGAGGGCAGGTGTCATTTACAGAACTGCAAGTTGGTGAATATTTAGTGACCTTTCGCAGTGGGTTTAAAGCTGCTGTTGTGGGAAACGGCCACAAGGAGGCAGCATTTCTCCATTCCCCAATCTGGGTACTAGGGCAGCAGAGCCTTTCTGGAAGTCGTTGTCCTAGGTTGTAAATGAGAATGGAATTTGCCAGGAGAAATCCCCATAAGGTTATGTCTCATTACTTCTTCTTGGGTTTTTACATTTTTTTAATCAGAGTAAAGATTAGAATATTGTTTTTCCTAGGTGTACACAATCTGGTTCATTTGTACATTATCTACGTCTATTAATGTACAGATCCTCTTCCCATGTAAAATATTACAGTGTTCCATAGACCTCCCTTGCTATATGTTCGGTCTTTTTGATACATGTATATAATATGTATTTGTATACGTATAGTAACACTATTCTTCATTTATCAATTCCCCCCTCCTTTCCTTTTAGATGAGCATAGTTTGTTTTCTAAGCCCGTGAGTGTCTTTCTCTTTGGAAATATGTTCATTTGTGTCAGTTATTAGATAATGCCATAAGTGATATTATAGGATATAGGTCTTTTGCTTTCCGTCCTACTTCATGTTTTGTGATTATCTCCAGGCTCATGTATGGTGCCTCAAAGAGCAGTGCTTCAATGTTTTCCATGGCTAATATTCCATTGTGGACATGGACCACTTCTTCTTGGTGCATTCCTCTGTTGATGGACGTTTTCGTTGCTTCCAAGTGTTGCCTATGGTAACTATTGCTGGAGTGCAGGATTGCCAGCCTGTGACTTTTGGATTTTCATTTTCTCAGGTGATACACCCAGCAGTGGGTATGATTGATTGACTGGTATGGTAGCTCAATGTTACCTTTTCAAGGCACCTCAATTGTGCTTTCATTAGTGGCTCTTACCACGTCCCCCTTAGAATCGAGGGTACTCATTTCTCCACAATCACGTCAGCATTTATTGTTTGCAGCATTTTTGTCGAGGGCCATTCTGACTGGTGTGAGCTGATAGGTTTTTGTAATTTGGGTTGACATGTCTTTAAAAATTCCTAAAATTCATCATTTTTCCACGCCTTTTTCTTTTGTGTTAAAAGAAAAAAGAAAAAAAAAGTGTGAGTACAATCTACCTCTTCAAATTGTCTTTTTGGAAGGTTGCACTCTTGAATTTTTGGGTCGATTTTCGACCTCAGTATTTTTTGGAGGGCAGGTGACATTTACAGAACTGAATTGGTGAATATTTAGTGACCTTTTGCAGTGGGTTTAAAGCTGCTGTTGTGGGAAACGGCCACAAGGAGGCAGCATTTCTCCATTCCCGAATCTGGGTACTAGGGCAGCAGAGCCGTTCTGGAAGTCGTTTACCTGGGTTGTAAATTTGAATGGAATGTGCCAGGAAAACCACCCATAAGTTTATGTCTCATTACTTCTAGTTCGTTGTTTTAATTTTTGACATTGGGGTAATGGTTCGAATGTTGTTTGTCCAAGGTGTACACACTCTGGTTCATTTACACATTATATATATCTATTTATGTAGAGATCCTCTTCCCATGTAAATTATTACAGAGTGTTCCATCAACCTCCCTTGCTATATGGTCGGTCTTTTTGATATATGTATATAATATGAATTTGTATACAGATGGTAACGCTAATCTTCATTTATCCATTCCCCCCACCTTTCCTTTTAGGTAAGCATAGTTTTTTTTTATAAGTCTGTGATTGCCTTTCCCTGTGGAAATATGTTCATTTGTGTCAGTTATTAGATAACGCCTATAAGTGATTTCATAGGATATAGGACTTTTGCTTTCCGACTTCCCTCATGTTCTGTGATTATCTCCAAGATCATCTATGGTGCCTCAAAGAGCAGTGTTTCATGGTTTTCCATGGCTAGTATTCATTGTGTACATGGACCACGTCTTGTTTATCCCTTCATCCGTTGATGGACATTTTGGTTGCTTCACTGTCTTGTCTATTGTGAATAAGGCTGCAGTGCAGCTTTTGCAGCCCGGGTCTTCTTGATTCTGGTCTTCTCAGGTGAGAGGCCCATTGGTGTGCCTGCTGGATTGAATGGTACCTCAATTTCTCCTTTTAAACGCAGCTCCTTTCTGTTCTCATTATTGGCTGTTAACCACTTTACATCTCACCAGCAGCTAGAGGGTACAGAGTTCTCTAAAACCTCTTCAGCATTGATTGTTTGTAGGCTTTTTGCTGATGGTCAGTCGACTGGTGTGAGTTGAAAATTTTTGTAGATTAGATTGCATGAGTCTAATACTTCCTGAGGTTGAGCTTTTATCCATTTTCCTTTTTCTAAAAAGAGAGTGAGTAAAACTTACCTCTTCATACTATCTTCTTGAAAATGTTGCCTGTTTTGAATTGTTTTATCCATTCCCTACCTCAGCACAATTTTGAGGGCAGGTGTCCTTTACAGCCCTGAGTCCTTGTGAATGTTAAGTGACCATTAGCTGTGGGTTCAAAGCTGCTCTTGCGGGAATGGGCCACAAGGCGGCAGCATTTCTCCTTTACCAAATCTGGTTACTAGGGCAACAGAGCCTTACTGGAAGTGGTGTTCTAGGTTGTAAATTAGAATGGAATGTGCCAGGAAAAAGCCCTTTAAGTATATGTCTCATTACTTCTTGTTCGTAGTTTTAAGTTAATTTTTATTTTTTATCACAGCAAACTTGATTACAATGTTTTGTTTGTTCTAGGTGTGCAAGATGTGCTTCTTTCACACATATACATATATCTATTCTTCTTCAGATCCTTTTCCCATGTAGGTTATGACACAATGTTGAGTAGTCTTCCCTTGGTATTCCGTAGATCTTTGGTGATTATATATTTCACATGTGTTGGTATCTCTCCGTTAACCTCAATATGGTAGTGTATCCAATCCTCACACCTTTCCATTTGGCGAAGCATAAGTTTTTGTACTGAATCTGTGATTGCCTTTCTCTGTGGAAATATCTTCGTTTGTTTCAATTTTTAGGTAACACCTGTATGTGATATGATAGGATATGTGTCTTTCGCTGTCTCACTTACTACAAGTTGCGTGATTACTTCTAGACTCATCTGTGGTGCTGCAAATGGCATTGTTTCATTTTTTCGCTAGCTCATATTCCATGTGTACATGTAGCAGTTCTTCTTTGTCCACCCATCTGTCGGTGGACTTTTTGGTTACTTCCATATCTTGGCTATTGTAATACTATGCAATGCAGATTTGCCTGCCTGTGTCTTTCCAATTCTGTCTTCTTAGGTTATAGTTCCAGGAATGGGTCTGTTGGATCATATGGTAGCTCAATGTTTACCTTTTAAAGGCACCTCCATTCTGTTCTCTTTAGTGGCTCTTTCCAGGTTACGTCCCACGTAAAGTTGAGGGTATGCACTTCTCCACAGCACCTTCAGCATTTATTCTTTGTAGTTTTTTTGCTGATGGTTATTCTGACTGGTGTGAGCTGATACCTCTTTGTGGTTGAATTTGCATGTGTCTCATAATGCGTTGAAATTGAGCTTTAAGACATGTGCTTTTTATTTTTCCAGCTGTGATTAGAGCTTAGTTCTTCAAAGTGTTTACTTGAAGTATGTGTCACCTTTTGAAATATTTTGGCCATTACCTCCCTCAAGACATTTTGAGGGCAGGTTTCATTTACAGCCCTGCAGTACTAGTTCATATGAAGTGACCATTAACTCAAACTTTAAACCTGCTTTTGCAGGTAACGGCCAGAGGGCGGCAGCCTTTCTACGTTCCCCACGCTGGTACTAGGGAAACAGACCTACCAGCCAGTGGTGTTCTTCGGTTATAAATTAGAGTGGAATGTGCCCGGAGAAACCCACAGTTGCTGATGTCTCCTTACATTTGTTTGTTTTTTAAATTTAATTTATATTTTTTACTGGAGTACTATTCCGTTGTATACATGGACCACTTCTTCTTGGTGCATTCCTCTGTTGATGGACATTTTTGTTGCTTCCATGTGTTGACTATGGTAAGTATTGCTGGCGTACAGGTTTGCCAGCCTGTGACTTTTTGATTCTCATTTTCTCAGGTGATAGGCTCAGCAGATGGTATGCTTGATTCACTGGTAGCTCAATGTTTACCTTTTCAAAGCACCTCCATTGTGTTTACAGGAATGGTTCTTACCACGTCCCCCTTAGAGCTCAGGGTACACATTTCTCCACAATCCCTTCAGCATGTATTGTTTGCAGCATTTTTGCTGATGGCCATTCTGACTGCTGTGAGCTGATAGGTATTTGTAATTTCCGTTTGCCTATCTTTCAAAATTCCTAAACTTTATCATTTTCCCACGCCTTTTTCTTTTCACTTAAAAGAAAAAACCGTGTGTACAATATACCTCTTGAAATTGTCTTCTTCGAAGGTTGCCCTCTTTTCAATTTTTTCGTCGATTTTTGACCCCAGAAATTTATTGGAGGGCAGGTGTCATTTACAGAACGGCAAGTTGGTGAATATTTAGTGACCTTTCGCAGTGGGTTTAAAGCTGCTGTTGTGGGAAACGGCCACAAGGAGGCAGCATTTCTCCATTCCCCAATCTGGGTACTAGGGCAGCAGAGCCTTTCTGGAAGTCGTTGTCCTAGGTTGTAAATGAGAATGGAATTTGCCAGGAGAAATCCCCATAAGGTTATGTCTCATTACTTCTTCTTGGGTTTTTACATTTTTTTAATCAGAGTAAAGATTAGAATATTGTTTTTCCTAGGTGTACACAATCTGGTTCATTTGTACATTATCTACGTCTATTAATGTACAGATCCTCTTCCCATGTAAAATATTACAGTGTTCCATAGACCTCCCTTGCTATATGTTCGGTCTTTTTGATACATGTATATAATATGTATTTGTATACGTATAGTAACACTATTCTTCATTTATCAATTCCCCCCTCCTTTCCTTTTAGATGAGCATAGTTTGTTTTCTAAGCCCGTGAGTGTCTTTCTCTTTGGAAATATGTTCATTTGTGTCAGTTATTAGATAATGCCATAAGTGATATTATAGGATATAGGTCTTTTGCTTTCCGTCCTACTTCATGTTTTGTGATTATCTCCAGGCTCATGTATGGTGCCTCAAAGAGCAGTGCTTCAATGTTTTCCATGGCTAATATTCCATTGTGGACATGGACCACTTCTTCTTGGTGCATTCCTCTGTTGATGGACGTTTTCGTTGCTTCCAAGTGTTGCCTATGGTAACTATTGCTGGAGTGCAGGATTGCCAGCCTGTGACTTTTGGATTTTCATTTTCTCAGGTGATACACCCAGCAGTGGGTATGATTGATTGACTGGTATGGTAGCTCAATGTTACCTTTTCAAGGCACCTCAATTGTGCTTTCATTAGTGGCTCTTACCACGTCCCCCTTAGAATCGAGGGTACTCATTTCTCCACAATCACGTCAGCATTTATTGTTTGCAGCATTTTTGTCGAGGGCCATTCTGACTGGTGTGAGCTGATAGGTTTTTGTAATTTGGGTTGACATGTCTTTAAAAATTCCTAAAATTCATCATTTTTCCACGCCTTTTTCTTTTGTGTTAAAAGAAAAAAGAAAAAAAAAGTGTGAGTACAATCTACCTCTTCAAATTGTCTTTTTGGAAGGTTGCACTCTTGAATTTTTGGGTCGATTTTCGACCTCAGTATTTTTTGGAGGGCAGGTGACATTTACAGAACTGAATTGGTGAATATTTAGTGACCTTTTGCAGTGGGTTTAAAGCTGCTGTTGTGGGAAACGGCCACAAGGAGGCAGCATTTCTCCATTCCCGAATCTGGGTACTAGGGCAGCAGAGCCGTTCTGGAAGTCGTTTACCTGGGTTGTAAATTTGAATGGAATGTGCCAGGAAAACCACCCATAAGTTTATGTCTCATTACTTCTAGTTCGTTGTTTTAATTTTTGACATTGGGGTAATGGTTCGAATGTTGTTTGTCCAAGGTGTACACACTCTGGTTCATTTACACATTATATATATCTATTTATGTAGAGATCCTCTTCCCATGTAAATTATTACAGAGTGTTCCATCAACCTCCCTTGCTATATGGTCGGTCTTTTTGATATATGTATATAATATGAATTTGTATACAGATGGTAACGCTAATCTTCATTTATCCATTCCCCCCACCTTTCCTTTTAGGTAAGCATAGTTTTTTTTTATAAGTCTGTGATTGCCTTTCCCTGTGGAAATATGTTCATTTGTGTCAGTTATTAGATAACGCCTATAAGTGATTTCATAGGATATAGGACTTTTGCTTTCCGACTTCCCTCATGTTCTGTGATTATCTCCAAGATCATCTATGGTGCCTCAAAGAGCAGTGTTTCATGGTTTTCCATGGCTAGTATTCATTGTGTACATGGACCACGTCTTGTTTATCCCTTCATCCGTTGATGGACATTTTGGTTGCTTCACTGTCTTGTCTATTGTGAATAAGGCTGCAGTGCAGCTTTTGCAGCCCGGGTCTTCTTGATTCTGGTCTTCTCAGGTGAGAGGCCCATTGGTGCGCCTGCTGGATTGAATGGTACCTCAATTTCTCCTTTTAAACGCAGCTCCTTTCTGTTCTCATTATTGGCTGTTAACCACTTTACATCTCACCAGCAGCTAGAGGGTACAGAGTTCTCTAAAACCTCTTCAGCATTGATTGTTTGTAGGCTTTTTGCTGATGGTCAGTCGACTGGTGTGAGTTGAAAACTTTTTGTAGATTAGATTGCATGAGTCTAATACTTCCTGAGGTTGAGCTTTTATCCATTTTCCTTTTTCTAAAAAGAGAGTGAGTAAAACTTACCTCTTCATACTATCTTCTTGAAAATGTTGCCTGTTTTGAATTGTTTTATCCATTCCCTACCTCAGCACAATTTTGAGGGCAGGTGTCCTTTACAGCCCTGAGTCCTTGTGAATGTTAAGTGACCATTAGCTGTGGGTTAAAAGCTGCTCTTGCGGGTATGGGCCACAAGGCGGCAGCATTTCTCCTTTACCAAATCTGGTTACTAGGGCAACAGAGCCTTACTGGAAGTGGTGTTCTAGGTTGTAAATTAGAATGGAATGTGCCAGGAAAAAGCCCTTTAAGTATATGTCTCATTACTTCTTGTTCGTAGTTTTAAGTTAATTTTTATTTTTTATCACAGCAAACTTGATTACAATGTTTTGTTTGTTCTAGGTGTGCAAGATGTGCTTCTTTCACACATATACATATATCTATTCTTCTTCAGATCCTTTTCCCATGTAGGTTATGACACAATGTTGAGTAGTCTTCCCTTGGTATTCCGTAGATCTTTGGTGATTATATATTTCACATGTGTTGGTATCTCTCCGTTAACCTCAATATGGTAGTGTATCCAATCCTCACACCTTTCCATTTGGCGAAGCATAAGTTTTTGTACTGAATCTGTGATTGCCTTTCTCTGTGGAAATATCTTCGTTTGTTTCAATTTTTAGGTAACACCTGTATGTGATATGATAGGATATGTGTCTTTCGCTGTCTCACTTACTACAAGTTGCGTGATTACTTCTAGACTCATCTGTGGTGCTGCAAATGGCATTGTTTCATTTTTTCGCTAGCTCATATTCCATGTGTACATGTAGCAGTTCTTCTTTGTCCACCCATCTGTCGGTGGACTTTTTGGTTACTTCCATATCTTGGCTATTGTAATACTATGCAATGCAGATTTGCCTGCCTGTGTCTTTCCAATTCTGTCTTCTTAGGTTATAGTTCCAGGAATGGGTCTGTTGGATCATATGGTAGCTCAATGTTTACCTTTTAAAGGCACCTCCATTCTGTTCTCTTTAGTGGCTCTTTCCAGGTTACGTCCCACGTAAAGTTGAGGGTATGCACTTCTCCACAGCACCTTCAGCATTTATTCTTTGTAGTTTTTTTGCTGATGGTTATTCTGACTGGTGTGAGCTGATACCTCTTTGTGGTTGAATTTGCATGTGTCTCATAATGCGTTGAAATTGAGCTTTAAGACATGTGCTTTTTATTTTTCCAGCTGTGATTAGAGCTTAGTTCTTCAAAGTGTTTACTTGAAGTATGTGTCACCTTTTGAAATATTTTGGCCATTACCTCCCTCAAGACATTTTGAGGGCAGGTTTCATTTACAGCCCTGCAGTACTAGTTCATATGAAGTGACCATTAACTCAAACTTTAAACCTGCTTTTGCAGGTAACGGCCAGAGGGCGGCAGCCTTTCTACGTTCCCCACGCTGGTACTAGGGAAACAGACCTACCAGCCAGTGGTGTTCTTCGGTTATAAATTAGAGTGGAATGTGCCCGGAGAAACCCACAGTTGCTGATGTCTCCTTACATTTGTTTGTTTTTTAAATTTAATTTATATTTTTTACTGGAGTACTATTCCGTTGTATACATGGACCACTTCTTCTTGGTGCATTCCTCTGTTGATGGACATTTTTGTTGCTTCCATGTGTTGACTATGGTAAGTATTGCTGGCGTACAGGTTTGCCAGCCTGTGACTTTTTGATTCTCATTTTCTCAGGTGATAGGCTCAGCAGATGGTATGCTTGATTCACTGGTAGCTCAATGTTTACCTTTTCAAAGCACCTCCATTGTGTTTACAGGAATGGTTCTTACCACGTCCCCCTTAGAGCTCAGGGTACACATTTCTCCACAATCCCTTCAGCATGTATTGTTTGCAGCATTTTTGCTGATGGCCATTCTGACTGCTGTGAGCTGATAGGTATTTGTAATTTCCGTTTGCCTATCTTTCAAAATTCCTAAACTTTATCATTTTCCCACGCCTTTTTCTTTTCACTTAAAAGAAAAAACCGTGTGTACAATATACCTCTTGAAATTGTCTTCTTCGAAGGTTGCCCTCTTTTCAATTTTTTCGTCGATTTTTGACCCCAGAAATTTATTGGAGGGCAGGTGTCATTTACAGAACTGCAAGTTGGTGAATATTTAGTGACCTTTCGCAGTGGGTTTAAAGCTGCTGTTGTGGGAAACGGCCACAAGGAGGCAGCATTTCTCCATTCCCCAATCTGGGTACTAGGGCAGCAGAGCCTTTCTGGAAGTCGTTGTCCTAGGTTGTAAATGAGAATGGAATTTGCCAGGAGAAATCCCCATAAGGTTATGTCTCATTACTTCTTCTTGGGTTTTTACATTTTTTTAATCAGAGTAAAGATTAGAATATTGTTTTTCCTAGGTGTACACAATCTGGTTCATTTGTACATTATCTACGTCTATTAATGTACAGATCCTCTTCCCATGTAAAATATTACAGTGTTCCATAGACCTCCCTTGCTATATGTTCGGTCTTTTTGATACATGTATATAATATGTATTTGTATACGTATAGTAACACTATTCTTCATTTATCAATTCCCCCCTCCTTTCCTTTTAGATGAGCATAGTTTGTTTTCTAAGCCCGTGAGTGTCTTTCTCTTTGGAAATATGTTCATTTGTGTCAGTTATTAGATAATGCCATAAGTGATATTATAGGATATAGGTCTTTTGCTTTCCGTCCTACTTCATGTTTTGTGATTATCTCCAGGCTCATGTATGGTGCCTCAAAGAGCAGTGCTTCAATGTTTTCCATGGCTAATATTCCATTGTGGACATGGACCACTTCTTCTTGGTGCATTCCTCTGTTGATGGACGTTTTCGTTGCTTCCAAGTGTTGCGTATGGTAACTATTGCTGGAGTGCAGGATTGCCAGCCTGTGACTTTTGGATTTTCATTTTCTCAGGTGATACACCCAGCAGTGGGTATGATTGATTGACTGGTATGGTAGCTCAATGTTACCTTTTCAAGGCACCTCAATTGTGCTTTCATTAGTGGCTCTTACCACGTCCCCCTTAGAATCGAGGGTACTCATTTCTCCACAATCACGTCAGCATTTATTGTTTGCAGCATTTTTGTCGAGGGCCATTCTGACTGGTGTGAGCTGATAGGTTTTTGTAATTTGGGTTGACATGTCTTTAAAAATTCCTAAAATTCATCATTTTTCCACGCCTTTTTCTTTTGTGTTAAAAGAAAAAAGAAAAAAAAAGTGTGAGTACAATCTACCTCTTCAAATTGTCTTTTTGGAAGGTTGCACTCTTGAATTTTTGGGTCGATTTTCGACCTCAGTATTTTTTGGAGGGCAGGTGACATTTACAGAACTGAATTGGTGAATATTTAGTGACCTTTTGCAGTGGGTTTAAAGCTGCTGTTGTGGGAAACGGCCACAAGGAGGCAGCATTTCTCCATTCCCGAATCTGGGTACTAGGGCAGCAGAGCCGTTCTGGAAGTCGTTTACCTGGGTTGTAAATTTGAATGGAATGTGCCAGGAAAACCACCCATAAGTTTATGTCTCATTACTTCTAGTTCATTGTTTTAATTTTTGACATTGGGGTAATGGTTCGAATGTTGTTTGTCCAAGGTGTACACACTCTGGTTCATTTACACATTATATATATCTATTTATGTAGAGATCCTCTTCCCATGTAAATTATTACAGAGTGTTCCATCAACCTCCCTTGCTATATGGTCGGTCTTTTTGATATATGTATATAATATGAATTTGTATACAGATGGTAACGCTAATCTTCATTTATCCATTCCCCCCACCTTTCCTTTTAGGTAAGCATAGTTTTTTTTTATAAGTCTGTGATTGCCTTTCCCTGTGGAAATATGTTCATTTGTGTCAGTTATTAGATAACGCCTATAAGTGATTTCATAGGATATAGGACTTTTGCTTTCCGACTTCCCTCATGTTCTGTGATTATCTCCAAGATCATCTATGGTGCCTCAAAGAGCAGTGTTTCATGGTTTTCCATGGCTAGTATTCATTGTGTACATGGACCACGTCTTGTTTATCCCTTCATCCGTTGATGGACATTTTGGTTGCTTCACTGTCTTGTCTATTGTGAATAAGGCTGCAGTGCAGCTTTTGCAGCCCGGGTCTTCTTGATTCTGGTCTTCTCAGGTGAGAGGCCCATTGGTGTGCCTGCTGGATTGAATGGTACCTCAATTTCTCCTTTTAAACGCAGCTCCTTTCTGTTCTCATTATTGGCTGTTAACCACTTTACATCTCACCAGCAGCTAGAGGGTACAGAGTTCTCTAAAACCTCTTCAGCATTGATTGTTTGTAGGCTTTTTGCTGATGGTCAGTCGACTGGTGTGAGTTGAAAATTTTTGTAGATTAGATTGCATGAGTCTAATACTTCCTGAGGTTGAGCTTTTATCCATTTTCCTTTTTCTAAAAAGAGAGTGAGTAAAACTTACCTCTTCATACTATCTTCTTGAAAATGTTGCCTGTTTTGAATTGTTTTATCCATTCCCTACCTCAGCACAATTTTGAGGGCAGGTGTCCTTTACAGCCCTGAGTCCTTGTGAATGTTAAGTGACCATTAGCTGTGGGTTCAAAGCTGCTCTTGCGGGAATGGGCCACAAGGCGGCAGCATTTCTCCTTTACCAAATCTGGTTACTAGGGCAACAGAGCCTTACTGGAAGTGGTGTTCTAGGTTGTAAATTAGAATGGAATGTGCCAGGAAAAAGCCCTTTAAGTATATGTCTCATTACTTCTTGTTCGTAGTTTTAAGTTAATTTTTATTTTTTATCACAGCAAACTTGATTACAATGTTTTGTTTGTTCTAGGTGTGCAAGATGTGCTTCTTTCACACATATACATATATCTATTCTTCTTCAGATCCTTTTCCCATGTAGGTTATGACACAATGTTGAGTAGTCTTCCCTTGGTATTCCGTAGATCTTTGGTGATTATATATTTCACATGTGTTGGTATCTCTCCGTTAACCTCAATATGGTAGTGTATCCAATCCTCACACCTTTCCATTTGGCGAAGCATAAGTTTTTGTACTGAATCTGTGATTGCCTTTCTCTGTGGAAATATCTTCGTTTGTTTCAATTTTTAGGTAACACCTGTATGTGATATGATAGGATATGTGTCTTTCGCTGTCTCACTTACTACAAGTTGCGTGATTACTTCTAGACTCATCTGTGGTGCTGCAAATGGCATTGTTTCATTTTTTCGCTAGCTCATATTCCATGTGTACATGTAGCAGTTCTTCTTTGTCCACCCATCTGTCGGTGGACTTTTTGGTTACTTCCATATCTTGGCTATTGTAATACTATGCAATGCAGATTTGCCTGCCTGTGTCTTTCCAATTCTGTCTTCTTAGGTTATAGTTCCAGGAATGGGTCTGTTGGATCATATGGTAGCTCAATGTTTACCTTTTAAAGGCACCTCCATTCTGTTCTCTTTAGTGGCTCTTTCCAGGTTACGTCCCACGTAAAGTTGAGGGTATGCACTTCTCCACAGCACCTTCAGCATTTATTCTTTGTAGTTTTTTTGCTGATGGTTATTCTGACTGGTGTGAGCTGATACTTCTTTGTGGTTGAATTTGCATGTGTCTCATAATGCGTTGAAATTGAGCTTTAAGACATGTGCTTTTTATTTTTCCAGCTGTGATTAGAGCTTAGTTCTTCAAAGTGTTTACTTGAAGTATGTGTCACCTTTTGAAATATTTTGGCCATTACCTCCCTCAAGACATTTTGAGGGCAGGTTTCATTTACAGCCCTGCAGTACTAGTTCATATGAAGTGACCATTAACTCAAACTTTAAACCTGCTTTTGCAGGTAACGGCCAGAGGGCGGCAGCCTTTCTACGTTCCCCACGCTGGTACTAGGGAAACAGACCTACCAGCCAGTGGTGTTCTTCGGTTATAAATTAGAGTGGAATGTGCCCGGAGAAACCCACAGTTGCTGATGTCTCCTTACATTTGTTTGTTTTTTAAATTTAATTTATATTTTTTACTGGAGTACTATTCCGTTGTATACATGGACCACTTCTTCTTGGTGCATTCCTCTGTTGATGGACATTTTTGTTGCTTCCATGTGTTGACTATGGTAAGTATTGCTGGCGTACAGGTTTGCCAGCCTGTGACTTTTTGATTCTCATTTTCTCAGGTGATAGGCTCAGCAGATGGTATGCTTGATTCACTGGTAGCTCAATGTTTACCTTTTCAAAGCACCTCCATTGTGTTTACAGGAATGGTTCTTACCACGTCCCCCTTAGAGCTCAGGGTACACATTTCTCCACAATCCCTTCAGCATGTATTGTTTGCAGCATTTTTGCTGATGGCCATTCTGACTGCTGTGAGCTGATAGGTATTTGTAATTTCCGTTTGCCTATCTTTAAAAATTCCTAAACTTTATCATTTTCCCACGCCTTTTTCTTTTCACTTAAAAGAAAAAACCGTGTGTACAATATACCTCTTGAAATTGTCTTCTTCGAAGGTTGCCCTCTTTTCAATTTTTTCGTCGATTTTTGACCCCAGAAATTTATTGGAGGGCAGGTGTCATTTACAGAACGGCAAGTTGGTGAATATTTAGTGACCTTTCGCAGTGGGTTTAAAGCTGCTGTTGTGGGAAACGGCCACAAGGAGGCAGCATTTCTCCATTCCCCAATCTGGGTACTAGGGCAGCAGAGCCTTTCTGGAAGTCGTTGTCCTAGGTTGTAAATGAGAATGGAATTTGCCAGGAGAAATCCCCATAAGGTTATGTCTCATTACTTCTTCTTGGGTTTTTACATTTTTTTAATCAGAGTAAAGATTAGAATATTGTTTTTCCTAGGTGTACACAATCTGGTTCATTTGTACATTATCTACGTCTATTAATGTACAGATCCTCTTCCCATGTAAAATATTACAGTGTTCCATAGACCTCCCTTGCTATATGTTCGGTCTTTTTGATACATGTATATAATATGTATTTGTATACGTATAGTAACACTATTCTTCATTTATCAATTCCCCCCTCCTTTCCTTTTAGATGAGCATAGTTTGTTTTCTAAGCCCGTGAGTGTCTTTCTCTTTGGAAATATGTTCATTTGTGTCAGTTATTAGATAATGCCATAAGTGATATTATAGGATATAGGTCTTTTGCTTTCCGTCCTACTTCATGTTTTGTGATTATCTCCAGGCTCATGTACGGTGCCTCAAAGAGCAGTGCTTCAATGTTTTCCATGGCTAATATTCCATTGTGGACATGGACCACTTCTTCTTGGTGCATTCCTCTGTTGATGGACGTTTTTGTTGCTTCCAAGTGTTGCCTATGGTAACTATTGCTGGAGTGCAGGATTGCCAGCCTGTGACTTTTGGATTTTCATTTTCTCAGGTGATACACCCAGCAGTGGGTATGATTGATTGACTGGTATGGTAGCTCAATGTTACCTTTTCAAGGCACCTCAATTGTGCTTTCATTAGTGGCTCTTACCACGTCCCCCTTAGAATCGAGGGTACTCATTTCTCCACAATCACGTCAGCATTTATTGTTTGCAGCATTTTTGTCGAGGGCCATTCTGACTGGTGTGAGCTGATAGGTTTTTGTAATTTGGGTTGACATGTCTTTAAAAATTCCTAAAATTCATCATTTTTCCACGCCTTTTTCTTTTGTGTTAAAAGAAAAAAGAAAAAAAAAGTGTGAGTACAATCTACCTCTTCAAATTGTCTTTTTGGAAGGTTGCACTCTTGAATTTTTGGGTCGATTTTCGACCTCAGTATTTTTTGGAGGGCAGGTGACATTTACAGAACTGAATTGGTGAATATTTAGTGACCTTTTGCAGTGGGTTTAAAGCTGCTGTTGTGGGAAACGGCCACAAGGAGGCAGCATTTCTCCATTCCCGAATCTGGGTACTAGGGCAGCAGAGCCGTTCTGGAAGTCGTTTACCTGGGTTGTAAATTTGAATGGAATGTGCCAGGAAAACCACCCATAAGTTTATGTCTCATTACTTCTAGTTCGTTGTTTTAATTTTTGACATTGGGGTAATGGTTCGAATGTTGTTTGTCCAAGGTGTACACACTCTGGTTCATTTACACATTATATATATCTATTTATGTAGAGATCCTCTTCCCATGTAAATTATTACAGAGTGTTCCATCAACCTCCCTTGCTATATGGTCGGTCTTTTTGATATATGTATATAATATGAATTTGTATACAGATGGTAACGCTAATCTTCATTTATCCATTCCCCCCACCTTTCCTTTTAGGTAAGCATAGTTTTTTTTTATAAGTCTGTGATTGCCTTTCCCTGTGGAAATATGTTCATTTGTGTCAGTTATTAGATAACGCCTATAAGTGATTTCATAGGATATAGGACTTTTGCTTTCCGACTTCCCTCATGTTCTGTGATTATCTCCAAGATCATCTATGGTGCCTCAAAGAGCAGTGTTTCATGGTTTTCCATGGCTAGTATTCATTGTGTACATGGACCACGTCTTGTTTATCCCTTCATCCGTTGATGGACATTTTGGTTGCTTCACTGTCTTGTCTATTGTGAATAAGGCTGCAGTGCAGCTTTTGCAGCCCGGGTCTTCTTGATTCTGGTCTTCTCAGGTGAGAGGCCCATTGGTGCGCCTGCTGGATTGAATGGTACCTCAATTTCTCCTTTTAAACGCAGCTCCTTTCTGTTCTCATTATTGGCTGTTAACCACTTTACATCTCACCAGCAGCTAGAGGGTACAGAGTTCTCTAAAACCTCTTCAGCATTGATTGTTTGTAGGCTTTTTGCTGATGGTCAGTCGACTGGTGTGAGTTGAAAACTTTTTGTAGATTAGATTGCATGAGTCTAATACTTCCTGAGGTTGAGCTTTTATCCATTTTCCTTTTTCTAAAAAGAGAGTGAGTAAAACTTACCTCTTCATACTATCTTCTTGAAAATGTTGCCTGTTTTGAATTGTTTTATCCATTCCCTACCTCAGCACAATTTTGAGGGCAGGTGTCCTTTACAGCCCTGAGTCCTTGTGAATGTTAAGTGACCATTAGCTGTGGGTTCAAAGCTGCTCTTGCGGGAATGGGCCACAAGGCGGCAGCATTTCTCCTTTACCAAATCTGGTTACTAGGGCAACAGAGCCTTACTGGAAGTGGTGTTCTAGGTTGTAAATTAGAATGGAATGTGCCAGGAAAAAGCCCTTTAAGTATATGTCTCATTACTTCTTGTTCGTAGTTTTAAGTTAATTTTTATTTTTTATCACAGCAAACTTGATTACAATGTTTTGTTTGTTCTAGGTGTGCAAGATGTGCTTCTTTCACACATATACATATATCTATTCTTCTTCAGATCCTTTTCCCATGTAGGTTATGACACAATGTTGAGTAGTCTTCCCTTGGTATTCCGTAGATCTTTGGTGATTATATATTTCACATGTGTTGGTATCTCTCCGTTAACCTCAATATGGTAGTGTATCCAATCCTCACACCTTTCCATTTGGCGAAGCATAAGTTTTTGTACTGAATCTGTGATTGCCTTTCTCTGTGGAAATATCTTCGTTTGTTTCAATTTTTAGGTAACACCTGTATGTGATATGATAGGATATGTGTCTTTCGCTGTCTCACTTACTACAAGTTGCGTGATTACTTCTAGACTCATCTGTGGTGCTGCAAATGGCATTGTTTCATTTTTTCGCTAGCTCATATTCCATGTGTACATGTAGCAGTTCTTCTTTGTCCACCCATCTGTCGGTGGACTTTTTGGTTACTTCCATATCTTGGCTATTGTAATACTATGCAATGCAGATTTGCCTGCCTGTGTCTTTCCAATTCTGTCTTCTTAGGTTATAGTTCCAGGAATGGGTCTGTTGGATCATATGGTAGCTCAATGTTTACCTTTTAAAGGCACCTCCATTCTGTTCTCTTTAGTGGCTCTTTCCAGGTTACGTCCCACGTAAAGTTGAGGGTATGCACTTCTCCACAGCACCTTCAGCATTTATTCTTTGTAGTTTTTTTGCTGATGGTTATTCTGACTGGTGTGAGCTGATACCTCTTTGTGGTTGAATTTGCATGTGTCTCATAATGCGTTGAAATTGAGCTTTAAGACATGTGCTTTTTATTTTTCCAGCTGTGATTAGAGCTTAGTTCTTCAAAGTGTTTACTTGAAGTATGTGTCACCTTTTGAAATATTTTGGCCATTACCTCCCTCAAGACATTTTGAGGGCAGGTTTCATTTACAGCCCTGCAGTACTAGTTCATATGAAGTGACCATTAACTCAAACTTTAAACCTGCTTTTGCAGGTAACGGCCAGAGGGCGGCAGCCTTTCTACGTTCCCCACGCTGGTACTAGGGAAACAGACCTACCAGCCAGTGGTGTTCTTCGGTTATAAATTAGAGTGGAATGTGCCCGGAGAAACCCACAGTTGCTGATGTCTCCTTACATTTGTTTGTTTTTTAAATTTAATTTATATTTTTTACTGGAGTACTATTCCGTTGTATACATGGACCACTTCTTCTTGGTGCATTCCTCTGTTGATGGACATTTTTGTTGCTTCCATGTGTTGACTATGGTAAGTATTGCTGGCGTACAGGTTTGCCAGCCTGTGACTTTTTGATTCTCATTTTCTCAGGTGATAGGCTCAGCAGATGGTATGCTTGATTCACTGGTAGCTCAATGTTTACCTTTTCAAAGCACCTCCATTGTGTTTACAGGAATGGTTCTTACCACGTCCCCCTTAGAGCTCAGGGTACACATTTCTCCACAATCCCTTCAGCATGTATTGTTTGCAGCATTTTTGCTGATGGCCATTCTGACTGCTGTGAGCTGATAGGTATTTGTAATTTCCGTTTGCCTATCTTTAAAAATTCCTAAACTTTATCATTTTCCCACGCCTTTTTCTTTTCACTTAAAAGAAAAAACCGTGTGTACAATATACCTCTTGAAATTGTCTTCTTCGAAGGTTGCCCTCTTTTCAATTTTTTCGTCGATTTTTGACCCCAGAAATTTATTGGAGGGCAGGTGTCATTTACAGAACGGCAAGTTGGTGAATATTTAGTGACCTTTCGCAGTGGGTTTAAAGCTGCTGTTGTGGGAAACGGCCACAAGGAGGCAGCATTTCTCCATTCCCCAATCTGGGTACTAGGGCAGCAGAGCCTTTCTGGAAGTCGTTGTCCTAGGTTGTAAATGAGAATGGAATTTGCCAGGAGAAATCCCCATAAGGTTATGTCTCATTACTTCTTCTTGGGTTTTTACATTTTTTTAATCAGAGTAAAGATTAGAATATTGTTTTTCCTAGGTGTACACAATCTGGTTCATTTGTACATTATCTACGTCTATTAATGTACAGATCCTCTTCCCATGTAAAATATTACAGCGTTCCATAGACCTCCCTTGCTATATGTTCGGTCTTTTTGATAAATGTATATAATATGTATTTGTATACGTATAGTAACACTATTCTTCATTTATCAATTCCCCCCTCCTTTCCTTTTAGATGAGCATAGTTTGTTTTCTAAGCCCGTGAGTGTCTTTCTCTTTGGAAATATGTTCATTTGTGTCAGTTATTAGATAATGCCATAAGTGATATTATAGGATATAGGTCTTTTGCTTTCCGTCCTACTTCATGTTTTGTGATTATCTCCAGGCTCATGTATGGTGCCTCAAAGAGCAGTGCTTCAATGTTTTCCATGGCTAATATTCCATTGTGGACATGGACCACTTCTTCTTGGTGCATTCCTCTGTTGATGGACGTTTTCGTTGCTTCCAAGTGTTGCCTATGGTAACTATTGCTGGAGTGCAGGATTGCCAGCCTGTGACTTTTGGATTTTCATTTTCTCAGGTGATACACCCAGCAGTGGGTATGATTGATTGACTGGTATGGTAGCTCAATGTTACCTTTTCAAGGCACCTCAATTGTGCTTTCATTAGTGGCTCTTACCACGTCCCCCTTAGAATCGAGGGTACTCATTTCTCCACAATCACGTCAGCATTTATTGTTTGCAGCATTTTTGTCGAGGGCCATTCTGACTGGTGTGAGCTGATAGGTTTTTGTAATTTGGGTTGACATGTCTTTAAAAATTCCTAAAATTCATCATTTTTCCACGCCTTTTTCTTTTGTGTTAAAAGAAAAAAGAAAAAAAAAGTGTGAGTACAATCTACCTCTTCAAATTGTCTTTTTGGAAGGTTGCACTCTTGAATTTTTGGGTCGATTTTCGACCTCAGTATTTTTTGGAGGGCAGGTGACATTTACAGAACTGAATTGGTGAATATTTAGTGACCTTTTGCAGTGGGTTTAAAGCTGCTGTTGTGGGAAACGGCCACAAGGAGGCAGCATTTCTCCATTCCCGAATCTGGGTACTAGGGCAGCAGAGCCGTTCTGGAAGTCGTTTACCTGGGTTGTAAATTTGAATGGAATGTGCCAGGAAAACCACCCATAAGTTTATGTCTCATTACTTCTAGTTCGTTGTTTTAATTTTTGACATTGGGGTAATGGTTCGAATGTTGTTTGTCCAAGGTGTACACACTCTGGTTCATTTACACATTATATATATCTATTTATGTAGAGATCCTCTTCCCATGTAAATTATTACAGAGTGTTCCATCAACCTCCCTTGCTATATGGTCGGTCTTTTTGATATATGTATATAATATGAATTTGTATACAGATGGTAACGCTAATCTTCATTTATCCATTCCCCCCACCTTTCCTTTTAGGTAAGCATAGTTTTTTTTTATAAGTCTGTGATTGCCTTTCCCTGTGGAAATATGTTCATTTGTGTCAGTTATTAGATAACGCCTATAAGTGATTTCATAGGATATAGGACTTTTGCTTTCCGACTTCCCTCATGTTCTGTGATTATCTCCAAGATCATCTATGGTGCCTCAAAGAGCAGTGTTTCATGGTTTTCCATGGCTAGTATTCATTGTGTACATGGACCACGTCTTGTTTATCCCTTCATCCGTTGATGGACATTTTGGTTGCTTCACTGTCTTGTCTATTGTGAATAAGGCTGCAGTGCAGCTTTTGCAGCCCGGGTCTTCTTGATTCTGGTCTTCTCAGGTGAGAGGCCCATTGGTGCACCTGCTGGATTGAATGGTACCTCAATTTCTCCTTTTAAACGCAGCTCCTTTCTGTTCTCATTATTGGCTGTTAACCACTTTACATCTCACCAGCAGCTAGAGGGTACAGAGTTCTCTAAAACCTCTTCAGCATTGATTGTTTGTAGGCTTTTTGCTGATGGTCAGTCGACTGGTGTGAGTTGAAAACTTTTTGTAGATTAGATTGCATGAGTCTAATACTTCCTGAGGTTGAGCTTTTATCCATTTTCCTTTTTCTAAAAAGAGAGTGAGTAAAACTTACCTCTTCATACTATCTTCTTGAAAATGTTGCCTGTTTTGAATTGTTTTATCCATTCCCTACCTCAGCACAATTTTGAGGGCAGGTGTCCTTTACAGCCCTGAGTCCTTGTGAATGTTAAGTGACCATTAGCTGTGGGTTCAAAGCTGCTCTTGCGGGAATGGGCCACAAGGCGGCAGCATTTCTCCTTTACCAAATCTGGTTACTAGGGCAACAGAGCCTTACTGGAAGTGGTGTTCTAGGTTGTAAATTAGAATGGAATGTGCCAGGAAAAAGCCCTTTAAGTATATGTCTCATTACTTCTTGTTCGTAGTTTTAAGTTAATTTTTATTTTTTATCACAGCAAACTTGATTACAATGTTTTGTTTGTTCTAGGTGTGCAAGATGTGCTTCTTTCACACATATACATATATCTATTCTTCTTCAGATCCTTTTCCCATGTAGGTTATGACACAATGTTGAGTAGTCTTCCCTTGGTATTCCGTAGATCTTTGGTGATTATATATTTCACATGTGTTGGTATCTCTCCGTTAACCTCAATATGGTAGTGTATCCAATCCTCACACCTTTCCATTTGGCGAAGCATAAGTTTTTGTACTGAATCTGTGATTGCCTTTCTCTGTGGAAATATCTTCGTTTGTTTCAATTTTTAGGTAACACCTGTATGTGATATGATAGGATATGTGTCTTTCGCTGTCTCACTTACTACAAGTTGCGTGATTACTTCTAGACTCATCTGTGGTGCTGCAAATGGCATTGTTTCATTTTTTCGCTAGCTCATATTCCATGTGTACATGTAGCAGTTCTTCTTTGTCCACCCATCTGTCGGTGGACTTTTTGGTTACTTCCATATCTTGGCTATTGTAATACTATGCAATGCAGATTTGCCTGCCTGTGTCTTTCCAATTCTGTCTTCTTAGGTTATAGTTCCAGGAATGGGTCTGTTGGATCATATGGTAGCTCAATGTTTACCTTTTAAAGGCACCTCCATTCTGTTCTCTTTAGTGGCTCTTTCCAGGTTACGTCCCACGTAAAGTTGAGGGTATGCACTTCTCCACAGCACCTTCAGCATTTATTCTTTGTAGTTTTTTTGCTGATGGTTATTCTGACTGGTGTGAGCTGATACCTCTTTGTGGTTGAATTTGCATGTGTCTCATAATGCGTTGAAATTGAGCTTTAAGACATGTGCTTTTTATTTTTCCAGCTGTGATTAGAGCTTAGTTCTTCAAAGTGTTTACTTGAAGTATGTGTCACCTTTTGAAATATTTTGGCCATTACCTCCCTCAAGACATTTTGAGGGCAGGTTTCATTTACAGCCCTGCAGTACTAGTTCATATGAAGTGACCATTAACTCAAACTTTAAACCTGCTTTTGCAGGTAACGGCCAGAGGGCGGCAGCCTTTCTACGTTCCCCACGCTGGTACTAGGGAAACAGACCTACCAGCCAGTGGTGTTCTTCGGTTATAAATTAGAGTGGAATGTGCCCGGAGAAACCCACAGTTGCTGATGTCTCCTTACATTTGTTTGTTTTTTAAATTTAATTTACATTTTTTACTGGAGTACTATTCCGTTGTATACATGGACCACTTCTTCTTGGTGCATTCCTCTGTTGATGGACACTTTTGTTGCTTCCATGTGTTGACTATGGTAAGTATTGCTGGCGTACAGGTTTGCCAGCCTGTGACTTTTTGATTCTCATTTTCTCAGGTGATAGGCTCAGCAGATGGTATGCTTGATTCACTGGTAGCTCAATGTTTACCTTTTCAAAGCACCTCCATTGTGTTTACAGGAATGGTTCTTACCACGTCCCCCTTAGAGCTCAGGGTACACATTTCTCCACAATCCCTTCAGCATGTATTGTTTGCAGCATTTTTGCTGATGGCCATTCTGACTGCTGTGAGCTGATAGGTATTTGTAATTTCCGTTTGCCTATCTTTCAAAATTCCTAAACTTTATCATTTTCCCACGCCTTTTTCTTTTCACTTAAAAGAAAAAACCGTGTGTACAATATACCTCTTGAAATTGTCTTCTTCGAAGGTTGCCCTCTTTTCAATTTTTTCGTCGATTTTTGACCCCAGAAATTTATTGGAGGGCAGGTGTCATTTACAGAACTGCAAGTTGGTGAATATTTAGTGACCTTTCGCAGTGGGTTTAAAGCTGCTGTTGTGGGAAACGGCCACAAGGAGGCAGCATTTCTCCATTCCCCAATCTGGGTACTAGGGCAGCAGAGCCTTTCTGGAAGTCGTTGTCCTAGGTTGTAAATGAGAATGGAATTTGCCAGGAGAAATCCCCATAAGGTTATGTCTCATTACTTCTTCTTGGGTTTTTACATTTTTTTAATCAGAGTAAAGATTAGAATATTGTTTTTCCTAGGTGTACACAATCTGGTTCATTTGTACATTATCTACGTCTATTAATGTACAGATCCTCTTCCCATGTAAAATATTACAGTGTTCCATAGACCTCCCTTGCTATATGTTCGGTCTTTTTGATACATGTATATAATATGTATTTGTATACGTATAGTAACACTATTCTTCATTTATCAATTCCCCCCTCCTTTCCTTTTAGATGAGCATAGTTTGTTTTCTAAGCCCGTGAGTGTCTTTCTCTTTGGAAATATGTTCATTTGTGTCAGTTATTAGATAATGCCATAAGTGATATTATAGGATATAGGTCTTTTGCTTTCCGTCCTACTTCATGTTTTGTGATTATCTCCAGGCTCATGTATCGTGCCTCAAAGAGCAGTGCTTCAATGTTTTCCATGGCTAATATTCCATTGTGGACATGGACCACTTCTTCTTGGTGCATTCCTCTGTTGATGGACGTTTTCGTTGCTTCCAAGTGTTGCCTATGGTAACTATTGCTGGAGTGCAGGATTGCCAGCCTGTGACTTTTGGATTTTCATTTTCTCAGGTGATACACCCAGCAGTGGGTATGATTGATTGACTGGTATGGTAGCTCAATGTTACCTTTTCAAGGCACCTCAATTGTGCTTTCATTAGTGGCTCTTACCACGTCCCCCTTAGAATCGAGGGTACTCATTTCTCCACAATCACGTCAGCATTTATTGTTTGCAGCATTTTTGTCGAGGGCCATTCTGACTGGTGTGAGCTGATAGGTTTTTGTAATTTGGGTTGACATGTCTTTAAAAATTCCTAAAATTCATCATTTTTCCACGCCTTTTTCTTTTGTGTTAAAAGAAAAAAGAAAAAAAAAGTGTGAGTACAATCTACCTCTTCAAATTGTCTTTTTGGAAGGTTGCACTCTTGAATTTTTGGGTCGATTTTCGACCTCAGTATTTTTTGGAGGGCAGGTGACATTTACAGAACTGAATTGGTGAATATTTAGTGACCTTTTGCAGTGGGTTTAAAGCTGCTGTTGTGGGAAACGGCCACAAGGAGGCAGCATTTCTCCATTCCCGAATCTGGGTACTAGGGCAGCAGAGCCGTTCTGGAAGTCGTTTACCTGGGTTGTAAATTTGAATGGAATGTGCCAGGAAAACCACCCATAAGTTTATGTCTCATTACTTCTAGTTCGTTGTTTTAATTTTTGACATTGGGGTAATGGTTCGAATGTTGTTTGTCCAAGGTGTACACACTCTGGTTCATTTACACATTATATATATCTATTTATGTAGAGATCCTCTTCCCATGTAAATTATTACAGAGTGTTCCATCAACCTCCCTTGCTATATGGTCGGTCTTTTTGATATATGTATATAATATGAATTTGTATACAGATGGTAACGCTAATCTTCATTTATCCATTCCCCCCACCTTTCCTTTTAGGTAAGCATAGTTTTTTTTTATAAGTCTGTGATTGCCTTTCCCTGTGGAAATATGTTCATTTGTGTCAGTTATTAGATAACGCCTATAAGTGATTTCATAGGATATAGGACTTTTGCTTTCCGACTTCCCTCATGTTCTGTGATTATCTCCAAGATCATCTATGGTGCCTCAAAGAGCAGTGTTTCATGGTTTTCCATGGCTAGTATTCATTGTGTACATGGACCACGTCTTGTTTATCCCTTCATCCGTTGATGGACATTTTGGTTGCTTCACTGTCTTGTCTATTGTGAATAAGGCTGCAGTGCAGCTTTTGCAGCCCGGGTCTTCTTGATTCTGGTCTTCTCAGGTGAGAGGCCCATTGGTGTGCCTGCTGGATTGAATGGTACCTCAATTTCTCCTTTTAAACGCAGCTCCTTTCTGTTCTCATTATTGGCTGTTAACCACTTTACATCTCACCAGCAGCTAGAGGGTACAGAGTTCTCTAAAACCTCTTCAGCATTGATTGTTTGTAGGCTTTTTGCTGATGGTCAGTCGACTGGTGTGAGTTGAAAATTTTTGTAGATTAGATTGCATGAGTCTAATACTTCCTGAGGTTGAGCTTTTATCCATTTTCCTTTTTCTAAAAAGAGAGTGAGTAAAACTTACCTCTTCATACTATCTTCTTGAAAATGTTGCCTGTTTTGAATTGTTTTATCCATTCCCTACCTCAGCACAATTTTGAGGGCAGGTGTCCTTTACAGCCCTGAGTCCTTGTGAATGTTAAGTGACCATTAGCTGTGGGTTCAAAGCTGCTCTTGCGGGAATGGGCCACAAGGCGGCAGCATTTCTCCTTTACCAAATCTGGTTACTAGGGCAACAGAGCCTTACTGGAAGTGGTGTTCTAGGTTGTAAATTAGAATGGAATGTGCCAGGAAAAAGCCCTTTAAGTATATGTCTCATTACTTCTTGTTCGTAGTTTTAAGTTAATTTTTATTTTTTATCACAGCAAACTTGATTACAATGTTTTGTTTGTTCTAGGTGTGCAAGATGTGCTTCTTTCACACATATACATATATCTATTCTTCTTCAGATCATTTTCCCATGTAGGTTATGACACAATGTTGAGTAGTCTTCCCTTGGTATTCCGTAGATCTTTGGTGATTATATATTTCACATGTGTTGGTATCTCTCCGTTAACCTCAATATGGTAGTGTATCCAATCCTCACACCTTTCCATTTGGCGAAGCATAAGTTTTTGTACTGAATCTGTGATTGCCTTTCTCTGTGGAAATATCTTCGTTTGTTTCAATTTTTAGGTAACACCTGTATGTGATATGATAGGATATGTGTCTTTCGCTGTCTCACTTACTACAAGTTGCGTGATTACTTCTAGACTCATCTGTGGTGCTGCAAATGGCATTGTTTCATTTTTTCGCTAGCTCATATTCCATGTGTACATGTAGCAGTTCTTCTTTGTCCACCCATCTGTCGGTGGACTTTTTGGTTACTTCCATATCTTGGCTATTGTAATACTATGCAATGCAGATTTGCCTGCCTGTGTCTTTCCAATTCTGTCTTCTTAGGTTATAGTTCCAGGAATGGGTCTGTTGGATCATATGGTAGCTCAATGTTTACCTTTTAAAGGCACCTCCATTCTGTTCTCTTTAGTGGCTCTTTCCAGGTTACGTCCCACGTAAAGTTGAGGGTATGCACTTCTCCACAGCACCTTCAGCATTTATTCTTTGTAGTTTTTTTGCTGATGGTTATTCTGACTGGTGTGAGCTGATACCTCTTTGTGGTTGAATTTGCATGTGTCTCATAATGCGTTGAAATTGAGCTTTAAGACATGTGCTTTTTATTTTTCCAGCTGTGATTAGAGCTTAGTTCTTCAAAGTGTTTACTTGAAGTATGTGTCACCTTTTGAAATATTTTGGCCATTACCTCCCTCAAGACATTTTGAGGGCAGGTTTCATTTACAGCCCTGCAGTACTAGTTCATATGAAGTGACCATTAACTCAAACTTTAAACCTGCTTTTGCAGGTAACGGCCAGAGGGCGGCAGCCTTTCTACGTTCCCCACGCTGGTACTAGGGAAACAGACCTACCAGCCAGTGGTGTTCTTCGGTTATAAATTAGAGTGGAATGTGCCCGGAGAAACCCACAGTTGCTGATGTCTCCTTATATTTGTTTGTTTTTTAAATTTAATTTATATTTTTTACTGGAGTACTATTCCGTTGTATACATGGACCACTTCTTCTTGGTGCATTCCTCTGTTGATGGACATTTTTGTTGCTTCCATGTGTTGACTATGGTAAGTATTGCTGGCGTACAGGTTTGCCAGCCTGTGACTTTTTGATTCTCATTTTCTCAGGTGATAGGCTCAGCAGATGGTATGCTTGATTCACTGGTAGCTCAATGTTTACCTTTTCAAAGCACCTCCATTGTGTTTACAGGAATGGTTCTTACCACGTCCCCCTTAGAGCTCAGGGTACACATTTCTCCACAATCCCTTCAGCATGTATTGTTTGCAGCATTTTTGCTGATGGCCATTCTGACTGCTGTGAGCTGATAGGTATTTGTAATTTCCGTTTGCCTATCTTTAAAAATTCCTAAACTTTATCATTTTCCCACGCCTTTTTCTTTTCACTTAAAAGAAAAAACCGTGTGTACAATATACCTCTTGAAATTGTCTTCTTCGAAGGTTGCCCTCTTTTCAATTTTTTCGTCGATTTTTGACCCCAGAAATTTATTGGAGGGCAGGTGTCATTTACAGAACGGCAAGTTGGTGAATATTTAGTGACCTTTCGCAGTGGGTTTAAAGCTGCTGTTGTGGGAAACGGCCACAAGGAGGCAGCATTTCTCCATTCCCCAATCTGGGTACTAGGGCAGCAGAGCCTTTCTGGAAGTCGTTGTCCTAGGTTGTAAATGAGAATGGAATTTGCCAGGAGAAATCCCCATAAGGTTATGTCTCATTACTTCTTCTTGGGTTTTTACATTTTTTTAATCAGAGTAAAGATTAGAATATTGTTTTTCCTAGGTGTACACAATCTGGTTCATTTGTACATTATCTACGTCTATTAATGTACAGATCCTCTTCCCATGTAAAATATTACAGTGTTCCATAGACCTCCCTTGCTATATGTTCGGTCTTTTTGATACATGTATATAATATGTATTTGTATACGTATAGTAACACTATTCTTCATTTATCAATTCCCCCCTCCTTTCCTTTTAGATGAGCATAGTTTGTTTTCTAAGCCCGTGAGTGTCTTTCTCTTTGGAAATATGTTCATTTGTGTCAGTTATTAGATAATGCCATAAGTGATATTATAGGATATAGGTCTTTTGCTTTCCGTCCTACTTCATGTTTTGTGATTATCTCCAGGCTCATGTACGGTGCCTCAAAGAGCAGTGCTTCAATGTTTTCCATGGCTAATATTCCATTGTGGACATGGACCACTTCTTCTTGGTGCATTCCTCTGTTGATGGACGTTTTCGTTGCTTCCAAGTGTTGCCTATGGTAACTATTGCTGGAGTGCAGGATTGCCAGCCTGTGACTTTTGGATTTTCATTTTCTCAGGTGATACACCCAGCAGTGGGTATGATTGATTGACTGGTATGGTAGCTCAATGTTACCTTTTCAAGGCACCTCAATTGTGCTTTCATTAGTGGCTCTTACCACGTCCCCCTTAGAATCGAGGGTACTCATTTCTCCACAATCACGTCAGCATTTATTGTTTGCAGCATTTTTGTCGAGGGCCATTCTGACTGGTGTGAGCTGATAGGTTTTTGTAATTTGGGTTGACATGTCTTTAAAAATTCCTAAAATTCATCATTTTTCCACGCCTTTTTCTTTTGTGTTAAAAGAAAAAAGAAAAAAAAAGTGTGAGTACAATCTACCTCTTCAAATTGTCTTTTTGGAAGGTTGCACTCTTGAATTTTTGGGTCGATTTTCGACCTCAGTATTTTTTGGAGGGCAGGTGACATTTACAGAACTGAATTGGTGAATATTTAGTGACCTTTTGCAGTGGGTTTAAAGCTGCTGTTGTGGGAAACGGCCACAAGGAGGCAGCATTTCTCCATTCCCGAATCTGGGTACTAGGGCAGCAGAGCCGTTCTGGAAGTCGTTTACCTGGGTTGTAAATTTGAATGGAATGTGCCAGGAAAACCACCCATAAGTTTATGTCTCATTACTTCTAGTTCGTTGTTTTAATTTTTGACATTGGGGTAATGGTTCGAATGTTGTTTGTCCAAGGTGTACACACTCTGGTTCATTTACACATTATATATATCTATTTATGTAGAGATCCTCTTCCCATGTAAATTATTACAGAGTGTTCCATCAACCTCCCTTGCTATATGGTCGGTCTTTTTGATATATGTATATAATATGAATTTGTATACAGATGGTAACGCTAATCTTCATTTATCCATTCCCCCCACCTTTCCTTTTAGGTAAGCATAGTTTTTTTTTATAAGTCTGTGATTGCCTTTCCCTGTGGAAATATGTTCATTTGTGTCAGTTATTAGATAACGCCTATAAGTGATTTCATAGGATATAGGACTTTTGCTTTCCGACTTCCCTCATGTTCTGTGATTATCTCCAAGATCATCTATGGTGCCTCAAAGAGCACTGTTTCATGGTTTTCCATGGCTAGTATTCATTGTGTACATGGACCACGTCTTGTTTATCCCTTCATCCGTTGATGGACATTTTGGTTGCTTCACTGTCTTGTCTATTGTGAATAAGGCTGCAGTGCAGCTTTTGCAGCCCGGGTCTTCTTGATTCTGGTCTTCTCAGGTGAGAGGCCCATTGGTGCGCCTGCTGGATTGAATGGTACCTCAATTTCTCCTTTTAAACGCAGCTCCTTTCTGTTCTCATTATTGGCTGTTAACCACTTTACATCTCACCAGCAGCTAGAGGGTACAGAGTTCTCTAAAACCTCTTCAGCATTGATTGTTTGTAGGCTTTTTGCTGATGGTCAGTCGACTGGTGTGAGTTGAAAACTTTTTGTAGATTAGATTGCATGAGTCTAATACTTCCTGAGGTTGAGCTTTTATCCATTTTCCTTTTTCTAAAAAGAGAGTGAGTAAAACTTACCTCTTCATACTATCTTCTTGAAAATGTTGCCTGTTTTGAATTGTTTTATCCATTCCCTACCTCAGCACAATTTTGAGGGCAGGTGTCCTTTACAGCCCTGAGTCCTTGTGAATGTTAAGTGACCATTAGCTGTGGGTTCAAAGCTGCTCTTGCGGGAATGGGCCACAAGGCGGCAGCATTTCTCCTTTACCAAATCTGGTTACTAGGGCAACAGAGCCTTACTGGAAGTGGTGTTCTAGGTTGTAAATTAGAATGGAATGTGCCAGGAAAAAGCCCTTTAAGTATATGTCTCATTACTTCTTGTTCGTAGTTTTAAGTTAATTTTTATTTTTTATCACAGCAAACTTGATTACAATGTTTTGTTTGTTCTAGGTGTGCAAGATGTGCTTCTTTCACACATATACATATATCTATTCTTCTTCAGATCATTTTCCCATGTAGGTTATGACACGATGTTGAGTAGTCTTCCCTTGGTATTCCGTAGATCTTTGGTGATTATATATTTCACATGTGTTGGTATCTCTCCGTTAACCTCAATATGGTAGTGTATCCAATCCTCACACCTTTCCATTTGGCGAAGCATAAGTTTTTGTACTGAATCTGTGATTGCCTTTCTCTGTGGAAATATCTTCGTTTGTTTCAATTTTTAGGTAACACCTGTATGTGATATGATAGGATATGTGTCTTTCGCTGTCTCACTTACTACAAGTTGCGTGATTACTTCTAGACTCATCTGTGGTGCTGCAAATGGCATTGTTTCATTTTTTCGCTAGCTCATATTCCATGTGTACATGTAGCAGTTCTTCTTTGTCCACCCATCTGTCGGTGGACTTTTTGGTTACTTCCATATCTTGGCTATTGTAATACTATGCAATGCAGATTTGCCTGCCTGTGTCTTTCCAATTCTGTCTTCTTAGGTTATAGTTCCAGGAATGGGTCTGTTGGATCATATGGTAGCTCAATGTTTACCTTTTAAAGGCACCTCCATTCTGTTCTCTTTAGTGGCTCTTTCCAGGTTACGTCCCACGTAAAGTTGAGGGTATGCACTTCTCCACAGCACCTTCAGCATTTATTCTTTGTAGTTTTTTTGCTGATGGTTATTCTGACTGGTGTGAGCTGATACCTCTTTGTGGTTGAATTTGCATGTGTCTCATAATGCGTTGAAATTGAGCTTTAAGACATGTGCTTTTTATTTTTCCAGCTGTGATTAGAGCTTAGTTCTTCAAAGTGTTTACTTGAAGTATGTGTCACCTTTTGAAATATTTTGGCCATTACCTCCCTCAAGACATTTTGAGGGCAGGTTTCATTTACAGCCCTGCAGTACTAGTTCATATGAAGTGACCATTAACTCAAACTTTAAACCTGCTTTTGCAGGTAACGGCCAGAGGGCGGCAGCCTTTCTACGTTCCCCACGCTGGTACTAGGGAAACAGACCTACCAGCCAGTGGTGTTCTTCGGTTATAAATTAGAGTGGAATGTGCCCGGAGAAACCCACAGTTGCTGATGTCTCCTTACATTTGTTTGTTTTTTAAATTTAATTTACATTTTTTACTGGAGTACTATTCCGTTGTATACATGGACCACTTCTTCTTGGTGCATTCCTCTGTTGATGGACACTTTTGTTGCTTCCATGTGTTGACTATGGTAAGTATTGCTGGCGTACAGGTTTGCCAGCCTGTGACTTTTTGATTCTCATTTTCTCAGGTGATAGGCTCAGCAGATGGTATGCTTGATTCACTGGTAGCTCAATGTTTACCTTTTCAAAGCACCTCCATTGTGTTTACAGGAATGGTTCTTACCACGTCCCCCTTAGAGCTCAGGGTACACATTTCTCCACAATCCCTTCAGCATGTATTGTTTGCAGCATTTTTGCTGATGGCCATTCTGACTGCTGTGAGCTGATAGGTATTTGTAATTTCCGTTTGCCTATCTTTCAAAATTCCTAAACTTTATCATTTTCCCACGCCTTTTTCTTTTCACTTAAAAGAAAAAACCGTGTGTACAATATACCTCTTGAAATTGTCTTCTTCGAAGGTTGCCCTCTTTTCAATTTTTTCGTCGATTTTTGACCCCAGAAATTTATTGGAGGGCAGGTGTCATTTACAGAACTGCAAGTTGGTGAATATTTAGTGACCTTTCGCAGTGGGTTTAAAGCTGCTGTTGTGGGAAACGGCCACAAGGAGGCAGCATTTCTCCATTCCCCAATCTGGGTACTAGGGCAGCAGAGCCTTTCTGGAAGTCGTTGTCCTAGGTTGTAAATGAGAATGGAATTTGCCAGGAGAAATCCCCATAAGTTTATGTCTCATTACTTCTTCTTGGGTTTTTACATTTTTTTAATCAGAGTAAAGATTAGAATATTGTTTTTCCTAGGTGTACACAATCTGGTTCATTTGTACATTATCTACGTCTATTAATGTACAGATCCTCTTCCCATGTAAAATATTACAGTGTTCCATAGACCTCCCTTGCTATATGTTCGGTCTTTTTGATACATGTATATAATATGTATTTGTATACGTATAGTAACACTATTCTTCATTTATCAATTCCCCCCTCCTTTCCTTTTAGATGAGCATAGTTTGTTTTCTAAGCCCGTGAGTGTCTTTCTCTTTGGAAATATGTTCATTTGTGTCAGTTATTAGATAATGCCATAAGTGATATTATAGGATATAGGTCTTTTGCTTTCCGTCCTACTTCATGTTTTGTGATTATCTCCAGGCTCATGTATGGTGCCTCAAAGAGCAGTGCTTCAATGTTTTCCATGGCTAATATTCCATTGTGGACATGGACCACTTCTTCTTGGTGCATTCCTCTGTTGATGGACGTTTTCGTTGCTTCCAAGTGTTGCCTATGGTAACTATTGCTGGAGTGCAGGATTGCCAGCCTGTGACTTTTGGATTTTCATTTTCTCAGGTGATACACCCAGCAGTGGGTATGATTGATTGACTGGTATGGTAGCTCAATGTTACCTTTTCAAGGCACCTCAATTGTGCTTTCATTAGTGGCTCTTACCACGTCCCCCTTAGAATCGAGGGTACTCATTTCTCCACAATCACGTCAGCATTTATTGTTTGCAGCATTTTTGTCGAGGGCCATTCTGACTGGTGTGAGCTGATAGGTTTTTGTAATTTGGGTTGACATGTCTTTAAAAATTCCTAAAATTCATCATTTTTCCACGCCTTTTTCTTTTGTGTTAAAAGAAAAAAGAAAAAAAAAGTGTGAGTACAATCTACCTCTTCAAATTGTCTTTTTGGAAGGTTGCACTCTTGAATTTTTGGGTCGATTTTCGACCTCAGTATTTTTTGGAGGGCAGGTGACATTTACAGAACTGAATTGGTGAATATTTAGTGACCTTTTGCAGTGGGTTTAAAGCTGCTGTTGTGGGAAACGGCCACAAGGAGGCAGCATTTCTCCATTCCCGAATCTGGGTACTAGGGCAGCAGAGCCGTTCTGGAAGTCGTTTACCTGGGTTGTAAATTTGAATGGAATGTGCCAGGAAAACCACCCATAAGTTTATGTCTCATTACTTCTAGTTCGTTGTTTTAATTTTTGACATTGGGGTAATGGTTCGAATGTTGTTTGTCCAAGGTGTACACACTCTGGTTCATTTACACATTATATATATCTATTTATGTAGAGATCCTCTTCCCATGTAAATTATTACAGAGTGTTCCATCAACCTCCCTTGCTATATGGTCGGTCTTTTTGATATATGTATATAATATGAATTTGTATACAGATGGTAACGCTAATCTTCATTTATCCATTCCCCCCACCTTTCCTTTTAGGTAAGCATAGTTTTTTTTTATAAGTCTGTGATTGCCTTTCCCTGTGGAAATATGTTCATTTGTGTCAGTTATTAGATAACGCCTATAAGTGATTTCATAGGATATAGGACTTTTGCTTTCCGACTTCCCTCATGTTCTGTGATTATCTCCAAGATCATCTATGGTGCCTCAAAGAGCAGTGTTTCATGGTTTTCCATGGCTAGTATTCATTGTGTACATGGACCACATCTTGTTTATCCCTTCATCCGTTGATGGACATTTTGGTTGCTTCACTGTCTTGTCTATTGTGAATAAGGCTGCAGTGCAGCTTTTGCAGCCCGGGTCTTCTTGATTCTGGTCTTCTCAGGTGAGAGGCCCATTGGTGTGCCTGCTGGATTGAATGGTACCTCAATTTCTCCTTTTAAACGCAGCTCCTTTCTGTTCTCATTATTGGCTGTTAACCACTTTACATCTCACCAGCAGCTAGAGGGTACAGAGTTCTCTAAAACCTCTTCAGCATTGATTGTTTGTAGGCTTTTTGCTGATGGTCAGTCGACTGGTGTGAGTTGAAAACTTTTTGTAGATTAGATTGCATGAGTCTAATACTTCCTGAGGTTGAGCTTTTATCCATTTTCCTTTTTCTAAAAAGAGAGTGAGTAAAACTTACCTCTTCATACTATCTTCTTGAAAATGTTGCCTGTTTTGAATTGTTTTATCCATTCCCTACCTCAGCACAATTTTGAGGGCAGGTGTCCTTTACAGCCCTGAGTCCTTGTGAATGTTAAGTGACCATTAGCTGTGGGTTCAAAGCTGCTCTTGCGGGAATGGGCCACAAGGCGGCAGCATTTCTCCTTTACCAAATCTGGTTACTAGGGCAACAGAGCCTTACTGGAAGTGGTGTTCTAGGTTGTAAATTAGAATGGAATGTGCCAGGAAAAAGCCCTTTAAGTATATGTCTCATTACTTCTTGTTCGTAGTTTTAAGTTAATTTTTATTTTTTATCACAGCAAACTTGATTACAATGTTTTGTTTGTTCTAGGTGTGCAAGATGTGCTTCTTTCACACATATACATATATCTATTCTTCTTCAGATCATTTTCCCATGTAGGTTATGACACAATGTTGAGTAGTCTTCCCTTGGTATTCCGTAGATCTTTGGTGATTATATATTTCACATGTGTTGGTATCTCTCCGTTAACCTCAATATGGTAGTGTATCCAATCCTCACACCTTTCCATTTGGCGAAGCATAAGTTTTTGTACTGAATCTGTGATTGCCTTTCTCTGTGGAAATATCTTCGTTTGTTTCAATTTTTAGGTAACACCTGTATGTGATATGATAGGATATGTGTCTTTCGCTGTCTCACTTACTACAAGTTGCGTGATTACTTCTAGACTCATCTGTGGTGCTGCAAATGGCATTGTTTCATTTTTTCGCTAGCTCATATTCCATGTGTACATGTAGCAGTTCTTCTTTGTCCACCCATCTGTCGGTGGACTTTTTGGTTACTTCCATATCTTGGCTATTGTAATACTATGCAATGCAGATTTGCCTGCCTGTGTCTTTCCAATTCTGTCTTCTTAGGTTATAGTTCCAGGAATGGGTCTGTTGGATCATATGGTAGCTCAATGTTTACCTTTTAAAGGCACCTCCATTCTGTTCTCTTTAGTGGCTCTTTCCAGGTTACGTCCCACGTAAAGTTGAGGGTATGCACTTCTCCACAGCACCTTCAGCATTTATTCTTTGTAGTTTTTTTGCTGATGGTTATTCTGACTGGTGTGAGCTGATACCTCTTTGTGGTTGAATTTGCATGTGTCTCATAATGCGTTGAAATTGAGCTTTAAGACATGTGCTTTTTATTTTTCCAGCTGTGATTAGAGCTTAGTTCTTCAAAGTGTTTACTTGAAGTATGTGTCACCTTTTGAAATATTTTGGCCATTACCTCCCTCAAGACATTTTGAGGGCAGGTTTCATTTACAGCCCTGCAGTACTAGTTCATATGAAGTGACCATTAACTCAAACTTTAAACCTGCTTTTGCAGGTAACGGCCAGAGGGCGGCAGCCTTTCTACGTTCCCCACGCTGGTACTAGGGAAACAGACCTACCAGCCAGTGGTGTTCTTCGGTTATAAATTAGAGTGGAATGTGCCCGGAGAAACCCACAGTTGCTGATGTCTCCTTACATTTGTTTGTTTTTTAAATTTAATTTATATTTTTTACTGGAGTACTATTCCGTTGTATACATGGACCACTTCTTCTTGGTGCATTCCTCTGTTGATGGACATTTTTGTTGCTTCCATGTGTTGACTATGGTAAGTATTGCTGGCGTACAGGTTTGCCAGCCTGTGACTTTTTGATTCTCATTTTCTCAGGTGATAGGCTCAGCAGATGGTATGCTTGATTCACTGGTAGCTCAATGTTTACCTTTTCAAAGCACCTCCATTGTGTTTACAGGAATGGTTCTTACCACGTCCCCCTTAGAGCTCAGGGTACACATTTCTCCACAATCCCTTCAGCATGTATTGTTTGCAGCATTTTTGCTGATGGCCATTCTGACTGCTGTGAGCTGATAGGTATTTGTAATTTCCGTTTGCCTATCTTTAAAAATTCCTAAACTTTATCATTTTCCCACGCCTTTTTCTTTTCACTTAAAAGAAAAAACCGTGTGTACAATATACCTCTTGAAATTGTCTTCTTCGAAGGTTGCCCTCTTTTCAATTTTTTCGTCGATTTTTGACCCCAGAAATTTATTGGAGGGCAGGTGTCATTTACAGAACGGCAAGTTGGTGAATATTTAGTGACCTTTCGCAGTGGGTTTAAAGCTGTTGTTGTGGGAAACGGCCACAAGGAGGCAGCATTTCTCCATTCCCCAATCTGGGTACTAGGGCAGCAGAGCCTTTCTGGAAGTCGTTGTCCTAGGTTGTAAATGAGAATGGAATTTGCCAGGAGAAATCCCCATAAGGTTATGTCTCATTACTTCTTCTTGGGTTTTTACATTTTTTTAATCAGAGTAAAGATTAGAATATTGTTTTTCCTAGGTGTACACAATCTGGTTCATTTGTACATTATCTACGTCTATTAATGTACAGATCCTCTTCCCATGTAAAATATTACAGTGTTCCATAGACCTCCCTTGCTATATGTTCGGTCTTTTTGATACATGTATATAATATGTATTTGTATACGTATAGTAACACTATTCTTCATTTATCAATTCCCCCCTCCTTTCCTTTTAGATGAGCATAGTTTGTTTTCTAAGCCCGTGAGTGTCTTTCTCTTTGGAAATATGTTCATTTGTGTCAGTTATTAGATAATGCCATAAGTGATATTATAGGATATAGGTCTTTTGCTTTCCGTCCTACTTCATGTTTTGTGATTATCTCCAGGCTCATGTACGGTGCCTCAAAGAGCAGTGCTTCAATGTTTTCCATGGCTAATATTCCATTGTGGACATGGACCACTTCTTCTTGGTGCATTCCTCTGTTGATGGACGTTTTCGTTGCTTCCAAGTGTTGCCTATGGTAACTATTGCTGGAGTGCAGGATTGCCAGCCTGTGACTTTTGGATTTTCATTTTCTCAGGTGATACACCCAGCAGTGGGTATGATTGATTGACTGGTATGGTAGCTCAATGTTACCTTTTCAAGGCACCTCAATTGTGCTTTCATTAGTGGCTCTTACCACGTCCCCCTTAGAATCGAGGGTACTCATTTCTCCACAATCACGTCAGCATTTATTGTTTGCAGCATTTTTGTCGAGGGCCATTCTGACTGGTGTGAGCTGATAGGTTTTTGTAATTTGGGTTGACATGTCTTTAAAAATTCCTAAAATTCATCATTTTTCCACGCCTTTTTCTTTTGTGTTAAAAGAAAAAAGAAAAAAAAAGTGTGAGTACAATCTACCTCTTCAAATTGTCTTTTTGGAAGGTTGCACTCTTGAATTTTTGGGTCGATTTTCGACCTCAGTATTTTTTGGAGGGCAGGTGACATTTACAGAACTGAATTGGTGAATATTTAGTGACCTTTTGCAGTGGGTTTAAAGCTGCTGTTGTGGGAAACGGCCACAAGGAGGCAGCATTTCTCCATTCCCGAATCTGGGTACTAGGGCAGCAGAGCCGTTCTGGAAGTCGTTTACCTGGGTTGTAAATTTGAATGGAATGTGCCAGGAAAACCACCCATAAGTTTATGTCTCATTACTTCTAGTTCGTTGTTTTAATTTTTGACATTGGGGTAATGGTTCGAATGTTGTTTGTCCAAGGTGTACACACTCTGGTTCATTTACACATTATATATATCTATTTATGTAGAGATCCTCTTCCCATGTAAATTATTACAGAGTGTTCCATCAACCTCCCTTGCTATATGGTCGGTCTTTTTGATATATGTATATAATATGAATTTGTATACAGATGGTAACGCTAATCTTCATTTATCCATTCCCCCCACCTTTCCTTTTAGGTAAGCATAGTTTTTTTTTATAAGTCTGTGATTGCCTTTCCCTGTGGAAATATGTTCATTTGTGTCAGTTATTAGATAACGCCTATAAGTGATTTCATAGGATATAGGACTTTTGCTTTCCGACTTCCCTCATGTTCTGTGATTATCTCCAAGATCATCTATGGTGCCTCAAAGAGCAGTGTTTCATGGTTTTCCATGGCTAGTATTCATTGTGTACATGGACCACGTCTTGTTTATCCCTTCATCCGTTGATGGACATTTTGGTTGCTTCACTGTCTTGTCTATTGTGAATAAGGCTGCAGTGCAGCTTTTGCAGCCCGGGTCTTCTTGATTCTGGTCTTCTCAGGTGAGAGGCCCATTGGTGCGCCTGCTGGATTGAATGGTACCTCAATTTCTCCTTTTAAACGCAGCTCCTTTCTGTTCTCATTATTGGCTGTTAACCACTTTACATCTCACCAGCAGCTAGAGGGTACAGAGTTCTCTAAAACCTCTTCAGCATTGATTGTTTGTAGGCTTTTTGCTGATGGTCAGTCGACTGGTGTGAGTTGAAAACTTTTTGTAGATTAGATTGCATGAGTCTAATACTTCCTGAGGTTGAGCTTTTATCCATTTTCCTTTTTCTAAAAAGAGAGTGAGTAAAACTTACCTCTTCATACTATCTTCTTGAAAATGTTGCCTGTTTTGAATTGTTTTATCCATTCCCTACCTCAGCACAATTTTGAGGGCAGGTGTCCTTTACAGCCCTGAGTCCTTGTGAATGTTAAGTGACCATTAGCTGTGGGTTCAAAGCTGCTCTTGCGGGAATGGGCCACAAGGCGGCAGCATTTCTCCTTTACCAAATCTGGTTACTAGGGCAACAGAGCCTTACTGGAAGTGGTGTTCTAGGTTGTAAATTAGAATGGAATGTGCCAGGAAAAAGCCCTTTAAGTATATGTCTCATTACTTCTTGTTCGTAGTTTTAAGTTAATTTTTATTTTTTATCACAGCAAACTTGATTACAATGTTTTGTTTGTTCTAGGTGTGCAAGATGTGCTTCTTTCACACATATACATATATCTATTCTTCTTCAGATCCTTTTCCCATGTAGGTTATGACACAATGTTGAGTAGTCTTCCCTTGGTATTCCGTAGATCTTTGGTGATTATATATTTCACATGTGTTGGTATCTCTCCGTTAACCTCAATATGGTAGTGTATCCAATCCTCACACCTTTCCATTTGGCGAAGCATAAGTTTTTGTACTGAATCTGTGATTGCCTTTCTCTGTGGAAATATCTTCGTTTGTTTCAATTTTTAGGTAACACCTGTATGTGATATGATAGGATATGTGTCTTTCGCTGTCTCACTTACTACAAGTTGCGTGATTACTTCTAGACTCATCTGTGGTGCTGCAAATGGCATTGTTTCATTTTTTCGCTAGCTCATATTCCATGTGTACATGTAGCAGTTCTTCTTTGTCCACCCATCTGTCGGTGGACTTTTTGGTTACTTCCATATCTTGGCTATTGTAATACTATGCAATGCAGATTTGCCTGCCTGTGTCTTTCCAATTCTGTCTTCTTAGGTTATAGTTCCAGGAATGGGTCTGTTGGATCATATGGTAGCTCAATGTTTACCTTTTAAAGGCACCTCCATTCTGTTCTCTTTAGTGGCTCTTTCCAGGTTACGTCCCACGTAAAGTTGAGGGTATGCACTTCTCCACAGCACCTTCAGCATTTATTCTTTGTAGTTTTTTTGCTGATGGTTATTCTGACTGGTGTGAGCTGATACCTCTTTGTGGTTGAATTTGCATGTGTCTCATAATGCGTTGAAATTGAGCTTTAAGACATGTGCTTTTTATTTTTCCAGCTGTGATTAGAGCTTAGTTCTTCAAAGTGTTTACTTGAAGTATGTGTCACCTTTTGAAATATTTTGGCCATTACCTCCCTCAAGACATTTTGAGGGCAGGTTTCATTTACAGCCCTGCAGTACTAGTTCATATGAAGTGACCATTAACTCAAACTTTAAACCTGCTTTTGCAGGTAACGGCCAGAGGGCGGCAGCCTTTCTACGTTCCCCACGCTGGTACTAGGGAAACAGACCTACCAGCCAGTGGTGTTCTTCGGTTATAAATTAGAGTGGAATGTGCCCGGAGAAACCCACAGTTGCTGATGTCTCCTTACATTTGTTTGTTTTTTAAATTTAATTTATATTTTTTACTGGAGTACTATTCCGTTGTATACATGGACCACTTCTTCTTGGTGCATTCCTCTGTTGATGGACATTTTTGTTGCTTCCATGTGTTGACTATGGTAAGTATTGCTGGCGTACAGGTTTGCCAGCCTGTGACTTTTTGATTCTCATTTTCTCAGGTGATAGGCTCAGCAGATGGTATGCTTGATTCACTGGTAGCTCAATGTTTACCTTTTCAAAGCACCTCCATTGTGTTTACAGGAATGGTTCTTACCACGTCCCCCTTAGAGCTCAGGGTACACATTTCTCCACAATCCCTTCAGCATGTATTGTTTGCAGCATTTTTGCTGATGGCCATTCTGACTGCTGTGAGCTGATAGGTATTTGTAATTTCCGTTTGCCTATCTTTAAAAATTCCTAAACTTTATCATTTTCCCACGCCTTTTTCTTTTCACTTAAAAGAAAAAACCGTGTGTACAATATACCTCTTGAAATTGTCTTCTTCGAAGGTTGCCCTCTTTTCAATTTTTTCGTCGATTTTTGACCCCAGAAATTTATTGGAGGGCAGGTGTCATTTACAGAACTGCAAGTTGGTGAATATTTAGTGACCTTTCGCAGTGGGTTTAAAGCTGCTGTTGTGGGAAACGGCCACAAGGAGGCAGCATTTCTCCATTCCCCAATCTGGGTACTAGGGCAGCAGAGCCTTTCTGGAAGTCGTTGTCCTAGGTTGTAAATGAGAATGGAATTTGCCAGGAGAAATCCCCATAAGTTTATGTCTCATTACTTCTTCTTGGGTTTTTACATTTTTTTAATCAGAGTAAAGATTAGAATATTGTTTTTCCTAGGTGTACACAATCTGGTTCATTTGTACATTATCTACGTCTATTAATGTACAGATCCTCTTCCCATGTAAAATATTACAGTGTTCCATAGACCTCCCTTGCTATATGTTCGGTCTTTTTGATACATGTATATAATATGTATTTGTATACGTATAGTAACACTATTCTTCATTTATCAATTCCCCCCTCCTTTCCTTTTAGATGAGCATAGTTTGTTTTCTAAGCCCGTGAGTGTCTTTCTCTTTGGAAATATGTTCATTTGTGTCAGTTATTAGATAATGCCATAAGTGATATTATAGGATATAGGTCTTTTGCTTTCCGTCCTACTTCATGTTTTGTGATTATCTCCAGGCTCATGTACGGTGCCTCAAAGAGCAGTGCTTCAATGTTTTCCATGGCTAATATTCCATTGTGGACATGGACCACTTCTTCTTGGTGCATTCCTCTGTTGATGGACGTTTTCGTTGCTTCCAAGTGTTGCCTATGGTAACTATTGCTGGAGTGCAGGATTGCCAGCCTGTGACTTTTGGATTTTCATTTTCTCAGGTGATACACCCAGCAGTGGGTATGATTGATTGACTGGTATGGTAGCTCAATGTTACCTTTTCAAGGCACCTCAATTGTGCTTTCATTAGTGGCTCTTACCACGTCCCCCTTAGAATCGAGGGTACTCATTTCTCCACAATCACGTCAGCATTTATTGTTTGCAGCATTTTTGTCGAGGGCCATTCTGACTGGTGTGAGCTGATAGGTTTTTGTAATTTGGGTTGACATGTCTTTAAAAATTCCTAAAATTCATCATTTTTCCACGCCTTTTTCTTTTGTGTTAAAAGAAAAAAGAAAAAAAAAGTGTGAGTACAATCTACCTCTTCAAATTGTCTTTTTGGAAGGTTGCACTCTTGAATTTTTGGGTCGATTTTCGACCTCAGTATTTTTTGGAGGGCAGGTGACATTTACAGAACTGAATTGGTGAATATTTAGTGACCTTTTGCAGTGGGTTTAAAGCTGCTGTTGTGGGAAACGGCCACAAGGAGGCAGCATTTCTCCATTCCCGAATCTGGGTACTAGGGCAGCAGAGCCGTTCTGGAAGTCGTTTACCTGGGTTGTAAATTTGAATGGAATGTGCCAGGAAAACCACCCATAAGTTTATGTCTCATTACTTCTAGTTCGTTGTTTTAATTTTTGACATTGGGGTAATGGTTCGAATGTTGTTTGTCCAAGGTGTACACACTCTGGTTCATTTACACATTATATATATCTATTTATGTAGAGATCCTCTTCCCATGTAAATTATTACAGAGTGTTCCATCAACCTCCCTTGCTATATGGTCGGTCTTTTTGATATATGTATATAATATGAATTTGTATACAGATGGTAACGCTAATCTTCATTTATCCATTCCCCCCACCTTTCCTTTTAGGTAAGCATAGTTTTTTTTTATAAGTCTGTGATTGCCTTTCCCTGTGGAAATATGTTCATTTGTGTCAGTTATTAGATAACGCCTATAAGTGATTTCATAGGATATAGGACTTTTGCTTTCCGACTTCCCTCATGTTCTGTGATTATCTCCAAGATCATCTATGGTGCCTCAAAGAGCAGTGTTTCATGGTTTTCCATGGCTAGTATTCATTGTGTACATGGACCACGTCTTGTTTATCCCTTCATCCGTTGATGGACATTTTGGTTGCTTCACTGTCTTGTCTATTGTGAATAAGGCTGCAGTGCAGCTTTTGCAGCCCGGGTCTTCTTGATTCTGGTCTTCTCAGGTGAGAGGCCCATTGGTGCGCCTGCTGGATTGAATGGTACCTCAATTTCTCCTTTTAAACGCAGCTCCTTTCTGTTCTCATTATTGGCTGTTAACCACTTTACATCTCACCAGCAGCTAGAGGGTACAGAGTTCTCTAAAACCTCTTCAGCATTGATTGTTTGTAGGCTTTTTGCTGATGGTCAGTCGACTGGTGTGAGTTGAAAATTTTTGTAGATTAGATTGCATGAGTCTAATACTTCCTGAGGTTGAGCTTTTATCCATTTTCCTTTTTCTAAAAAGAGAGTGAGTAAAACTTACCTCTTCATACTATCTTCTTGAAAATGTTGCCTGTTTTGAATTGTTTTATCCATTCCCTACCTCAGCACAATTTTGAGGGCAGGTGTCCTTTACAGCCCTGAGTCCTTGTGAATGTTAAGTGACCATTAGCTGTGGGTTCAAAGCTGCTCTTGCGGGAATGGGCCACAAGGCGGCAGCATTTCTCCTTTACCAAATCTGGTTACTAGGGCAACAGAGCCTTACTGGAAGTGGTGTTCTAGGTTGTAAATTAGAATGGAATGTGCCAGGAAAAAGCCCTTTAAGTATATGTCTCATTACTTCTTGTTCGTAGTTTTAAGTTAATTTTTATTTTTTATCACAGCAAACTTGATTACAATGTTTTGTTTGTTCTAGGTGTGCAAGATGTGCTTCTTTCACACATATACATATATCTATTCTTCTTCAGATCATTTTCCCATGTAGGTTATGACACAATGTTGAGTAGTCTTCCCTTGGTATTCCGTAGATCTTTGGTGATTATATATTTCACATGTGTTGGTATCTCTCCGTTAACCTCAATATGGTAGTGTATCCAATCCTCACACCTTTCCATTTGGCGAAGCATAAGTTTTTGTACTGAATCTGTGATTGCCTTTCTCTGTGGAAATATCTTCGTTTGTTTCAATTTTTAGGTAACACCTGTATGTGATATGATAGGATATGTGTCTTTCGCTGTCTCACTTACTACAAGTTGCGTGATTACTTCTAGACTCATCTGTGGTGCTGCAAATGACATTGTTTCATTTTTTCGCTAGCTCATATTCCATGTGTACATGTAGCAGTTCTTCTTTGTCCACCCATCTGTCGGTGGACTTTTTGGTTACTTCCATATCTTGGCTATTGTAATACTATGCAATGCAGATTTGCCTGCCTGTGTCTTTCCAATTCTGTCTTCTTAGGTTATAGTTCCAGGAATGGGTCTGTTGGATCATATGGTAGCTCAATGTTTACCTTTTAAAGGCACCTCCATTCTGTTCTCTTTAGTGGCTCTTTCCAGGTTACGTCCCACGTAAAGTTGAGGGTATGCACTTCTCCACAGCACCTTCAGCATTTATTCTTTGTAGTTTTTTTGCTGATGGTTATTCTGACTGGTGTGAGCTGATACCTCTTTGTGGTTGAATTTGCATGTGTCTCATAATGCGTTGAAATTGAGCTTTAAGACATGTGCTTTTTATTTTTCCAGCTGTGATTAGAGCTTAGTTCTTCAAAGTTTTTACTTGAAGTATGTGTCACCTTTTGAAATATTTTGGCCATTACCTCCCTCAAGACATTTTGAGGGCAGGTTTCATTTACAGCCCTGCAGTACTAGTTCATATGAAGTGACCATTAACTCAAACTTTAAACCTGCTTTTGCAGGTAACGGCCAGAGGGCGGCAGCCTTTCTACGTTCCCCACGCTGGTACTAGGGAAACAGACCTACCAGCCAGTGGTGTTCTTCGGTTATAAATTAGAGTGGAATGTGCCCGGAGAAACCCACAGTTGCTGATGTCTCCTTACATTTGTTTGTTTTTTAAATTTAATTTATATTTTTTACTGGAGTACTATTCCGTTGTATACATGGACCACTTCTTCTTGGTGCATTCCTCTGTTGATGGACATTTTTGTTGCTTCCATGTGTTGACTATGGTAAGTATTGCTGGCGTACAGGTTTGCCAGCCTGTGACTTTTTGATTCTCATTTTCTCAGGTGATAGGCTCAGCAGATGGTATGCTTGATTCACTGGTAGCTCAATGTTTACCTTTTCAAAGCACCTCCATTGTGTTTACAGGAATGGTTCTTACCACGTCCCCCTTAGAGCTCAGGGTACACATTTCTCCACAATCCCTTCAGCATGTATTGTTTGCAGCATTTTTGCTGATGGCCATTCTGACTGCTGTGAGCTGATAGGTATTTGTAATTTCCGTTTGCCTATCTTTAAAAATTCCTAAACTTTATCATTTTCCCACGCCTTTTTCTTTTCACTTAAAAGAAAAAACCGTGTGTACAATATACCTCTTGAAATTGTCTTCTTCGAAGGTTGCCCTCTTTTCAATTTTTTCGTCGATTTTTGACCCCAGAAATTTATTGGAGGGCAGGTGTCATTTACAGAACGGCAAGTTGGTGAATATTTAGTGACCTTTCGCAGTGGGTTTAAAGCTGCTGTTGTGGGAAACGGCCACAAGGAGGCAGCATTTCTCCATTCCCCAATCTGGGTACTAGGGCAGCAGAGCCTTTCTGGAAGTCGTTGTCCTAGGTTGTAAATGAGAATGGAATTTGCCAGGAGAAATCCCCATAAGGTTATGTCTCATTACTTCTTCTTGGGTTTTTACATTTTTTTAATCAGAGTAAAGATTAGAATATTGTTTTTCCTAGGTGTACACAATCTGGTTCATTTGTACATTATCTACGTCTATTAATGTACAGATCCTCTTCCCATGTAAAATATTACAGTGTTCCATAGACCTCCCTTGCTATATGTTCGGTCTTTTTGATAAATGTATATAATATGTATTTGTATACGTATAGTAACACTATTCTTCATTTATCAATTCCCCCCTCCTTTCCTTTTAGATGAGCATAGTTTGTTTTCTAAGCCCGTGAGTGTCTTTCTCTTTGGAAATATGTTCATTTGTGTCAGTTATTAGATAATGCCATAAGTGATATTATAGGATATAGGTCTTTTGCTTTCCGTCCTACTTCATGTTTTGTGATTATCTCCAGGCTCATGTATGGTGCCTCAAAGAGCAGTGCTTCAATGTTTTCCATGGCTAATATTCCATTGTGGACATGGACCACTTCTTCTTGGTGCATTCCTCTGTTGATGGACGTTTTCGTTGCTTCCAAGTGTTGCCTATGGTAACTATTGCTGGAGTGCAGGATTGCCAGCCTGTGACTTTTGGATTTTCATTTTCTCAGGTGATACACCCAGCAGTGGGTATGATTGATTGACTGGTATGGTAGCTCAATGTTACCTTTTCAAGGCACCTCAATTGTGCTTTCATTAGTGGCTCTTACCACGTCCCCCTTAGAATCGAGGGTACTCATTTCTCCACAATCACGTCAGCATTTATTGTTTGCAGCATTTTTGTCGAGGGCCATTCTGACTGGTGTGAGCTGATAGGTTTTTGTAATTTGGGTTGACATGTCTTTAAAAATTCCTAAAATTCATCATTTTTCCACGCCTTTTTCTTTTGTGTTAAAAGAAAAAAGAAAAAAAAAGTGTGAGTACAATCTACCTCTTCAAATTGTCTTTTTGGAAGGTTGCACTCTTGAATTTTTGGGTCGATTTTCGACCTCAGTATTTTTTGGAGGGCAGGTGACATTTACAGAACTGAATTGGTGAATATTTAGTGACCTTTTGCAGTGGGTTTAAAGCTGCTGTTGTGGGAAACGGCCACAAGGAGGCAGCATTTCTCCATTCCCGAATCTGGGTACTAGGGCAGCAGAGCCGTTCTGGAAGTCGTTTACCTGGGTTGTAAATTTGAATGGAATGTGCCAGGAAAACCACCCATAAGTTTATGTCTCATTACTTCTAGTTCGTTGTTTTAATTTTTGACATTGGGGTAATGGTTCGAATGTTGTTTGTCCAAGGTGTACACACTCTGGTTCATTTACACATTATATATATCTATTTATGTAGAGATCCTCTTCCCATGTAAATTATTACAGAGTGTTCCATCAACCTCCCTTGCTATATGGTCGGTCTTTTTGATATATGTATATAATATGAATTTGTATACAGATGGTAACGCTAATCTTCATTTATCCATTCCCCCCACCTTTCCTTTTAGGTAAGCATAGTTTTTTTTTATAAGTCTGTGATTGCCTTTCCCTGTGGAAATATGTTCATTTGTGTCAGTTATTAGATAACGCCTATAAGTGATTTCATAGGATATAGGACTTTTGCTTTCCGACTTCCCTCATGTTCTGTGATTATCTCCAAGATCATCTATGGTGCCTCAAAGAGCAGTGTTTCATGGTTTTCCATGGCTAGTATTCATTGTGTACATGGACCACGTCTTGTTTATCCCTTCATCCGTTGATGGACATTTTGGTTGCTTCACTGTCTTGTCTATTGTGAATAAGGCTGCAGTGCAGCTTTTGCAGCCCGGGTCTTCTTGATTCTGGTCTTCTCAGGTGAGAGGCCCATTGGTGCACCTGCTGGATTGAATGGTACCTCAATTTCTCCTTTTAAACGCAGCTCCTTTCTGTTCTCATTATTGGCTGTTAACCACTTTACATCTCACCAGCAGCTAGAGGGTACAGAGTTCTCTAAAACCTCTTCAGCATTGATTGTTTGTAGGCTTTTTGCTGATGGTCAGTCGACTGGTGTGAGTTGAAAACTTTTTGTAGATTAGATTGCATGAGTCTAATACTTCCTGAGGTTGAGCTTTTATCCATTTTCCTTTTTCTAAAAAGAGAGTGAGTAAAACTTACCTCTTCATACTATCTTCTTGAAAATGTTGCCTGTTTTGAATTGTTTTATCCATTCCCTACCTCAGCACAATTTTGAGGGCAGGTGTCCTTTACAGCCCTGAGTCCTTGTGAATGTTAAGTGACCATTAGCTGTGGGTTCAAAGCTGCTCTTGCGGGAATGGGCCACAAGGCGGCAGCATTTCTCCTTTACCAAATCTGGTTACTAGGGCAACAGAGCCTTACTGGAAGTGGTGTTCTAGGTTGTAAATTAGAATGGAATGTGCCAGGAAAAAGCCCTTTAAGTATATGTCTCATTACTTCTTGTTCGTAGTTTTAAGTTAATTTTTATTTTTTATCACAGCAAACTTGATTACAATGTTTTGTTTGTTCTAGGTGTGCAAGATGTGCTTCTTTCACACATATACATATATCTATTCTTCTTCAGATCATTTTCCCATGTAGGTTATGACACAATGTTGAGTAGTCTTCCCTTGGTATTCCGTAGATCTTTGGTGATTATATATTTCACATGTGTTGGTATCTCTCCATTAACCTCAATATGGTAGTGTATCCAATCCTCACACCTTTCCATTTGGCGAAGCATAAGTTTTTGTACTGAATCTGTGATTGCCTTTCTCTGTGGAAATATCTTCGTTTGTTTCAATTTTTAGGTAACACCTGTATGTGATATGATAGGATATGTGTCTTTCGCTGTCTCACTTACTACAAGTTGCGTGATTACTTCTAGACTCATCTGTGGTGCTGCAAATGGCATTGTTTCATTTTTTCGCTAGCTCATATTCCATGTGTACATGTAGCAGTTCTTCTTTGTCCACCCATCTGTCGGTGGACTTTTTGGTTACTTCCATATCTTGGCTATTGTAATACTATGCAATGCAGATTTGCCTGCCTGTGTCTTTCCAATTCTGTCTTCTTAGGTTATAGTTCCAGGAATGGGTCTGTTGGATCATATGGTAGCTCAATGTTTACCTTTTAAAGGCACCTCCATTCTGTTCTCTTTAGTGGCTCTTTCCAGGTTACGTCCCACGTAAAGTTGAGGGTATGCACTTCTCCACAGCACCTTCAGCATTTATTCTTTGTAGTTTTTTTGCTGATGGTTATTCTGACTGGTGTGAGCTGATACCTCTTTGTGGTTGAATTTGCATGTGTCTCATAATGCGTTGAAATTGAGCTTTAAGACATGTGCTTTTTATTTTTCCAGCTGTGATTAGAGCTTAGTTCTTCAAAGTGTTTACTTGAAGTATGTGTCACCTTTTGAAATATTTTGGCCATTACCTCCCTCAAGACATTTTGAGGGCAGGTTTCATTTACAGCCCTGCAGTACTAGTTCATATGAAGTGACCATTAACTCAAACTTTAAACCTGCTTTTGCAGGTAACGGCCAGAGGGCGGCAGCCTTTCTACGTTCCCCACGCTGGTACTAGGGAAACAGACCTACCAGCCAGTGGTGTTCTTCGGTTATAAATTAGAGTGGAATGTGCCCGGAGAAACCCACAGTTGCTGATGTCTCCTTACATTTGTTTGTTTTTTAAATTTAATTTACATTTTTTACTGGAGTACTATTCCGTTGTATACATGGACCACTTCTTCTTGGTGCATTCCTCTGTTGATGGACACTTTTGTTGCTTCCATGTGTTGACTATGGTAAGTATTGCTGGCGTACAGGTTTGCCAGCCTGTGACTTTTTGATTCTCATTTTCTCAGGTGATAGGCTCAGCAGATGGTATGCTTGATTCACTGGTAGCTCAATGTTTACCTTTTCAAAGCACCTCCATTGTGTTTACAGGAATGGTTCTTACCACGTCCCCCTTAGAGCTCAGGGTACACATTTCTCCACAATCCCTTCAGCATGTATTGTTTGCAGCATTTTTGCTGATGGCCATTCTGACTGCTGTGAGCTGATAGGTATTTGTAATTTCCGTTTGCCTATCTTTCAAAATTCCTAAACTTTATCATTTTCCCACGCCTTTTTCTTTTCACTTAAAAGAAAAAACCGTGTGTACAATATACCTCTTGAAATTGTCTTCTTCGAAGGTTGCCCTCTTTTCAATTTTTTCGTCGATTTTTGACCCCAGAAATTTATTGGAGGGCAGGTGTCATTTACAGAACTGCAAGTTGGTGAATATTTAGTGACCTTTCGCAGTGGGTTTAAAGCTGCTGTTGTGGGAAACGGCCACAAGGAGGCAGCATTTCTCCATTCCCCAATCTGGGTACTAGGGCAGCAGAGCCTTTCTGGAAGTCGTTGTCCTAGGTTGTAAATGAGAATGGAATTTGCCAGGAGAAATCCCCATAAGGTTATGTCTCATTACTTCTTCTTGGGTTTTTACATTTTTTTAATCAGAGTAAAGATTAGAATATTGTTTTTCCTAGGTGTACACAATCTGGTTCATTTGTACATTATCTACGTCTATTAATGTACAGATCCTCTTCCCATGTAAAATATTACAGTGTTCCATAGACCTCCCTTGCTATATGTTCGGTCTTTTTGATACATGTATATAATATGTATTTGTATACGTATAGTAACACTATTCTTCATTTATCAATTCCCCCCTCCTTTCCTTTTAGATGAGCATAGTTTGTTTTCTAAGCCCGTGAGTGTCTTTCTCTTTGGAAATATGTTCATTTGTGTCAGTTATTAGATAATGCCATAAGTGATATTATAGGATATAGGTCTTTTGCTTTCCGTCCTACTTCATGTTTTGTGATTATCTCCAGGCTCATGTATGGTGCCTCAAAGAGCAGTGCTTCAATGTTTTCCATGGCTAATATTCCATTGTGGACATGGACCACTTCTTCTTGGTGCATTCCTCTGTTGATGGACGTTTTCGTTGCTTCCAAGTGTTGCCTATGGTAACTATTGCTGGAGTGCAGGATTGCCAGCCTGTGACTTTTGGATTTTCATTTTCTCAGGTGATACACCCAGCAGTGGGTATGATTGATTGACTGGTATGGTAGCTCAATGTTACCTTTTCAAGGCACCTCAATTGTGCTTTCATTAGTGGCTCTTACCACGTCCCCCTTAGAATCGAGGGTACTCATTTCTCCACAATCACGTCAGCATTTATTGTTTGCAGCATTTTTGTCGAGGGCCATTCTGACTGGTGTGAGCTGATAGGTTTTTGTAATTTGGGTTGACATGTCTTTAAAAATTCCTAAAATTCATCATTTTTCCACGCCTTTTTCTTTTGTGTTAAAAGAAAAAAGAAAAAAAAAGTGTGAGTACAATCTACCTCTTCAAATTGTCTTTTTGGAAGGTTGCACTCTTGAATTTTTGGGTCGATTTTCGACCTCAGTATTTTTTGGAGGGCAGGTGACATTTACAGAACTGAATTGGTGAATATTTAGTGACCTTTTGCAGTGGGTTTAAAGCTGCTGTTGTGGGAAACGGCCACAAGGAGGCAGCATTTCTCCATTCCCGAATCTGGGTACTAGGGCAGCAGAGCCGTTCTGGAAGTCGTTTACCTGGGTTGTAAATTTGAATGGAATGTGCCAGGAAAACCACCCATAAGTTTATGTCTCATTACTTCTAGTTCGTTGTTTTAATTTTTGACATTGGGGTAATGGTTCGAATGTTGTTTGTCCAAGGTGTACACACTCTGGTTCATTTACACATTATATATATCTATTTATGTAGAGATCCTCTTCCCATGTAAATTATTACAGAGTGTTCCATCAACCTCCCTTGCTATATGGTCGGTCTTTTTGATATATGTATATAATATGAATTTGTATACAGATGGTAACGCTAATCTTCATTTATCCATTCCCCCCACCTTTCCTTTTAGGTAAGCATAGTTTTTTTTTATAAGTCTGTGATTGCCTTTCCCTGTGGAAATATGTTCATTTGTGTCAGTTATTAGATAACGCCTATAAGTGATTTCATAGGATATAGGACTTTTGCTTTCCGACTTCCCTCATGTTCTGTGATTATCTCCAAGATCATCTATGGTGCCTCAAAGAGCAGTGTTTCATGGTTTTCCATGGCTAGTATTCATTGTGTACATGGACCACGTCTTGTTTATCCCTTCATCCGTTGATGGACATTTTGGTTGCTTCACTGTCTTGTCTATTGTGAATAAGGCTGCAGTGCAGCTTTTGCAGCCCGGGTCTTCTTGATTCTGGTCTTCTCAGGTGAGAGGCCCATTGGTGTGCCTGCTGGATTGAATGGTACCTCAATTTCTCCTTTTAAACGCAGCTCCTTTCTGTTCTCATTATTGGCTGTTAACCACTTTACATCTCACCAGCAGCTAGAGGGTACAGAGTTCTCTAAAACCTCTTCAGCATTGATTGTTTGTAGGCTTTTTGCTGATGGTCAGTCGACTGGTGTGAGTTGAAAATTTTTGTAGATTAGATTGCATGAGTCTAATACTTCCTGAGGTTGAGCTTTTATCCATTTTCCTTTTTCTAAAAAGAGAGTGAGTAAAACTTACCTCTTCATACTATCTTCTTGAAAATGTTGCCTGTTTTGAATTGTTTTATCCATTCCCTACCTCAGCACAATTTTGAGGGCAGGTGTCCTTTACAGCCCTGAGTCCTTGTGAATGTTAAGTGACCATTAGCTGTGGGTTCAAAGCTGCTCTTGCGGGAATGGGCCACAAGGCGGCAGCATTTCTCCTTTACCAAATCTGGTTACTAGGGCAACAGAGCCTTACTGGAAGTGGTGTTCTAGGTTGTAAATTAGAATGGAATGTGCCAGGAAAAAGCCCTTTAAGTATATGTCTCATTACTTCTTGTTCGTAGTTTTAAGTTAATTTTTATTTTTTATCACAGCAAACTTGATTACAATGTTTTGTTTGTTCTAGGTGTGCAAGATGTGCTTCTTTCACACATATACATATATCTATTCTTCTTCAGATCATTTTCCCATGTAGGTTATGACACAATGTTGAGTAGTCTTCCCTTGGTATTCCGTAGATCTTTGGTGATTATATATTTCACATGTGTTGGTATCTCTCCGTTAACCTCAATATGGTAGTGTATCCAATCCTCACACCTTTCCATTTGGCGAAGCATAAGTTTTTGTACTGAATCTGTGATTGCCTTTCTCTGTGGAAATATCTTCGTTTGTTTCAATTTTTAGGTAACACCTGTATGTGATATGATAGGATATGTGTCTTTCGCTGTCTCACTTACTACAAGTTGCGTGATTACTTCTAGACTCATCTGTGGTGCTGCAAATGGCATTGTTTCATTTTTTCGCTAGCTCATATTCCATGTGTACATGTAGCAGTTCTTCTTTGTCCACCCATCTGTCGGTGGACTTTTTGGTTACTTCCATATCTTGGCTATTGTAATACTATGCAATGCAGATTTGCCTGCCTGTGTCTTTCCAATTCTGTCTTCTTAGGTTATAGTTCCAGGAATGGGTCTGTTGGATCATATGGTAGCTCAATGTTTACCTTTTAAAGGCACCTCCATTCTGTTCTCTTTAGTGGCTCTTTCCAGGTTACGTCCCACGTAAAGTTGAGGGTATGCACTTCTCCACAGCACCTTCAGCATTTATTCTTTGTAGTTTTTTTGCTGATGGTTATTCTGACTGGTGTGAGCTGATACCTCTTTGTGGTTGAATTTGCATGTGTCTCATAATGCGTTGAAATTGAGCTTTAAGACATGTGCTTTTTATTTTTCCAGCTGTGATTAGAGCTTAGTTCTTCAAAGTGTTTACTTGAAGTATGTGTCACCTTTTGAAATATTTTGGCCATTACCTCCCTCAAGACATTTTGAGGGCAGGTTTCATTTACAGCCCTGCAGTACTAGTTCATATGAAGTGACCATTAACTCAAACTTTAAACCTGCTTTTGCAGGTAACGGCCAGAGGGCGGCAGCCTTTCTACGTTCCCCACGCTGGTACTAGGGAAACAGACCTACCAGCCAGTGGTGTTCTTCGGTTATAAATTAGAGTGGAATGTGCCCGGAGAAACCCACAGTTGCTGATGTCTCCTTATATTTGTTTGTTTTTTAAATTTAATTTATATTTTTTACTGGAGTACTATTCCGTTGTATACATGGACCACTTCTTCTTGGTGCATTCCTCTGTTGATGGACATTTTTGTTGCTTCCATGTGTTGACTATGGTAAGTATTGCTGGCGTACAGGTTTGCCAGCCTGTGACTTTTTGATTCTCATTTTCTCAGGTGATAGGCTCAGCAGATGGTATGCTTGATTCACTGGTAGCTCAATGTTTACCTTTTCAAAGCACCTCCATTGTGTTTACAGGAATGGTTCTTACCACGTCCCCCTTAGAGCTCAGGGTACACATTTCTCCACAATCCCTTCAGCATGTATTGTTTGCAGCATTTTTGCTGATGGCCATTCTGACTGCTGTGAGCTGATAGGTATTTGTAATTTCCGTTTGCCTATCTTTAAAAATTCCTAAACTTTATCATTTTCCCACGCCTTTTTCTTTTCACTTAAAAGAAAAAACCGTGTGTACAATATACCTCTTGAAATTGTCTTCTTCGAAGGTTGCCCTCTTTTCAATTTTTTCGTCGATTTTTGACCCCAGAAATTTATTGGAGGGCAGGTGTCATTTACAGAACGGCAAGTTGGTGAATATTTAGTGACCTTTCGCAGTGGGTTTAAAGCTGCTGTTGTGGGAAACGGCCACAAGGAGGCAGCATTTCTCCATTCCCCAATCTGGGTACTAGGGCAGCAGAGCCTTTCTGGAAGTCGTTGTCCTAGGTTGTAAATGAGAATGGAATTTGCCAGGAGAAATCCCCATAAGGTTATGTCTCATTACTTCTTCTTGGGTTTTTACATTTTTTTAATCAGAGTAAAGATTAGAATATTGTTTTTCCTAGGTGTACACAATCTGGTTCATTTGTACATTATCTACGTCTATTAATGTACAGATCCTCTTCCCATGTAAAATATTACAGTGTTCCATAGACCTCCCTTGCTATATGTTCGGTCTTTTTGATACATGTATATAATATGTATTTGTATACGTATAGTAACACTATTCTTCATTTATCAATTCCCCCCTCCTTTCCTTTTAGATGAGCATAGTTTGTTTTCTAAGCCCGTGAGTGTCTTTCTCTTTGGAAATATGTTCATTTGTGTCAGTTATTAGATAATGCCATAAGTGATATTATAGGATATAGGTCTTTTGCTTTCCGTCCTACTTCATGTTTTGTGATTATCTCCAGGCTCATGTATGGTGCCTCAAAGAGCAGTGCTTCAATGTTTTCCATGGCTAATATTCCATTGTGGACATGGACCACTTCTTCTTGGTGCATTCCTCTGTTGATGGACGTTTTCGTTGCTTCCAAGTGTTGCCTATGGTAACTATTGCTGGAGTGCAGGATTGCCAGCCTGTGACTTTTGGATTTTCATTTTCTCAGGTGATACACCCAGCAGTGGGTATGATTGATTGACTGGTATGGTAGCTCAATGTTACCTTTTCAAGGCACCTCAATTGTGCTTTCATTAGTGGCTCTTACCACGTCCCCCTTAGAATCGAGGGTACTCATTTCTCCACAATCACGTCAGCATTTATTGTTTGCAGCATTTTTGTCGAGGGCCATTCTGACTGGTGTGAGCTGATAGGTTTTTGTAATTTGGGTTGACATGTCTTTAAAAATTCCTAAAATTCATCATTTTTCCACGCCTTTTTCTTTTGTGTTAAAAGAAAAAAGAAAAAAAAAGTGTGAGTACAATCTACCTCTTCAAATTGTCTTTTTGGAAGGTTGCACTCTTGAATTTTTGGGTCGATTTTCGACCTCAGTATTTTTTGGAGGGCAGGTGACATTTACAGAACTGAATTGGTGAATATTTAGTGACCTTTTGCAGTGGGTTTAAAGCTGCTGTTGTGGGAAACGGCCACAAGGAGGCAGCATTTCTCCATTCCCGAATCTGGGTACTAGGGCAGCAGAGCCGTTCTGGAAGTCGTTTACCTGGGTTGTAAATTTGAATGGAATGTGCCAGGAAAACCACCCATAAGTTTATGTCTCATTACTTCTAGTTCGTTGTTTTAATTTTTGACATTGGGGTAATGGTTCGAATGTTGTTTGTCCAAGGTGTACACACTCTGGTTCATTTACACATTATATATATCTATTTATGTAGAGATCCTCTTCCCATGTAAATTATTACAGAGTGTTCCATCAACCTCCCTTGCTATATGGTCGGTCTTTTTGATATATGTATATAATATGAATTTGTATACAGATGGTAACGCTAATCTTCATTTATCCATTCCCCCCACCTTTCCTTTTAGGTAAGCATAGTTTTTTTTTATAAGTCTGTGATTGCCTTTCCCTGTGGAAATATGTTCATTTGTGTCAGTTATTAGATAACGCCTATAAGTGATTTCATAGGATATAGGACTTTTGCTTTCCGACTTCCCTCATGTTCTGTGATTATCTCCAAGATCATCTATGGTGCCTCAAAGAGCAGTGTTTCATGGTTTTCCATGGCTAGTATTCATTGTGTACATGGACCACGTCTTGTTTATCCCTTCATCCGTTGATGGACATTTTGGTTGCTTCACTGTCTTGTCTATTGTGAATAAGGCTGCAGTGCAGCTTTTGCAGCCCGGGTCTTCTTGATTCTGGTCTTCTCAGGTGAGAGGCCCATTGGTGCGCCTGCTGGATTGAATGGTACCTCAATTTCTCCTTTTAAACGCAGCTCCTTTCTGTTCTCATTATTGGCTGTTAACCACTTTACATCTCACCAGCAGCTAGAGGGTACAGAGTTCTCTAAAACCTCTTCAGCATTGATTGTTTGTAGGCTTTTTGCTGATGGTCAGTCGACTGGTGTGAGTTGAAAACTTTTTGTAGATTAGATTGCATGAGTCTAATACTTCCTGAGGTTGAGCTTTTATCCATTTTCCTTTTTCTAAAAAGAGAGTGAGTAAAACTTACCTCTTCATACTATCTTCTTGAAAATGTTGCCTGTTTTGAATTGTTTTATCCATTCCCTACCTCAGCACAATTTTGAGGGCAGGTGTCCTTTACAGCCCTGAGTCCTTGTGAATGTTAAGTGACCATTAGCTGTGGGTTCAAAGCTGCTCTTGCGGGAATGGGCCACAAGGCGGCAGCATTTCTCCTTTACCAAATCTGGTTACTAGGGCAACAGAGCCTTACTGGAAGTGGTGTTCTAGGTTGTAAATTAGAATGGAATGTGCCAGGAAAAAGCCCTTTAAGTATATGTCTCATTACTTCTTGTTCGTAGTTTTAAGTTAATTTTTATTTTTTATCACAGCAAACTTGATTACAATGTTTTGTTTGTTCTAGGTGTGCAAGATGTGCTTCTTTCACACATATACATATATCTATTCTTCTTCAGATCCTTTTCCCATGTAGGTTATGACACAATGTTGAGTAGTCTTCCCTTGGTATTCCGTAGATCTTTGGTGATTATATATTTCACATGTGTTGGTATCTCTCCGTTAACCTCAATATGGTAGTGTATCCAATCCTCACACCTTTCCATTTGGCGAAGCATAAGTTTTTGTACTGAATCTGTGATTGCCTTTCTCTGTGGAAATATCTTCGTTTGTTTCAATTTTTAGGTAACACCTGTATGTGATATGATAGGATATGTGTCTTTCGCTGTCTCACTTACTACAAGTTGCGTGATTACTTCTAGACTCATCTGTGGTGCTGCAAATGGCATTGTTTCATTTTTTCGCTAGCTCATATTCCATGTGTACATGTAGCAGTTCTTCTTTGTCCACCCATCTGTCGGTGGACTTTTTGGTTACTTCCATATCTTGGCTATTGTAATACTATGCAATGCAGATTTGCCTGCCTGTGTCTTTCCAATTCTGTCTTCTTAGGTTATAGTTCCAGGAATGGGTCTGTTGGATCATATGGTAGCTCAATGTTTACCTTTTAAAGGCACCTCCATTCTGTTCTCTTTAGTGGCTCTTTCCAGGTTACGTCCCACGTAAAGTTGAGGGTATGCACTTCTCCACAGCACCTTCAGCATTTATTCTTTGTAGTTTTTTTGCTGATGGTTATTCTGACTGGTGTGAGCTGATACCTCTTTGTGGTTGAATTTGCATGTGTCTCATAATGCGTTGAAATTGAGCTTTAAGACATGTGCTTTTTATTTTTCCAGCTGTGATTAGAGCTTAGTTCTTCAAAGTGTTTACTTGAAGTATGTGTCACCTTTTGAAATATTTTGGCCATTACCTCCCTCAAGACATTTTGAGGGCAGGTTTCATTTACAGCCCTGCAGTACTAGTTCATATGAAGTGACCATTAACTCAAACTTTAAACCTGCTTTTGCAGGTAACGGCCAGAGGGCGGCAGCCTTTCTACGTTCCCCACGCTGGTACTAGGGAAACAGACCTACCAGCCAGTGGTGTTCTTCGGTTATAAATTAGAGTGGAATGTGCCCGGAGAAACCCACAGTTGCTGATGTCTCCTTACATTTGTTTGTTTTTTAAATTTAATTTATATTTTTTACTGGAGTACTATTCCGTTGTATACATGGACCACTTCTTCTTGGTGCATTCCTCTGTTGATGGACATTTTTGTTGCTTCCATGTGTTGACTATGGTAAGTATTGCTGGCGTACAGGTTTGCCAGCCTGTGACTTTTTGATTCTCATTTTCTCAGGTGATAGGCTCAGCAGATGGTATGCTTGATTCACTGGTAGCTCAATGTTTACCTTTTCAAAGCACCTCCATTGTGTTTACAGGAATGGTTCTTACCACGTCCCCCTTAGAGCTCAGGGTACACATTTCTCCACAATCCCTTCAGCATGTATTGTTTGCAGCATTTTTGCTGATGGCCATTCTGACTGCTGTGAGCTGATAGGTATTTGTAATTTCCGTTTGCCTATCTTTCAAAATTCCTAAACTTTATCATTTTCCCACGCCTTTTTCTTTTCACTTAAAAGAAAAAACCGTGTGTACAATATACCTCTTGAAATTGTCTTCTTCGAAGGTTGCCCTCTTTTCAATTTTTTCGTCGATTTTTGACCCCAGAAATTTATTGGAGGGCAGGTGTCATTTACAGAACTGCAAGTTGGTGAATATTTAGTGACCTTTCGCAGTGGGTTTAAAGCTGCTGTTGTGGGAAACGGCCACAAGGAGGCAGCATTTCTCCATTCCCCAATCTGGGTACTAGGGCAGCAGAGCCTTTCTGGAAGTCGTTGTCCTAGGTTGTAAATGAGAATGGAATTTGCCAGGAGAAATCCCCATAAGGTTATGTCTCATTACTTCTTCTTGGGTTTTTACATTTTTTTAATCAGAGTAAAGATTAGAATATTGTTTTTCCTAGGTGTACACAATCTGGTTCATTTGTACATTATCTACGTCTATTAATGTACAGATCCTCTTCCCATGTAAAATATTACAGTGTTCCATAGACCTCCCTTGCTATATGTTCGGTCTTTTTGATACATGTATATAATATGTATTTGTATACGTATAGTAACACTATTCTTCATTTATCAATTCCCCCCTCCTTTCCTTTTAGATGAGCATAGTTTGTTTTCTAAGCCCGTGAGTGTCTTTCTCTTTGGAAATATGTTCATTTGTGTCAGTTATTAGATAATGCCATAAGTGATATTATAGGATATAGGTCTTTTGCTTTCCGTCCTACTTCATGTTTTGTGATTATCTCCAGGCTCATGTATGGTGCCTCAAAGAGCAGTGCTTCAATGTTTTCCATGGCTAATATTCCATTGTGGACATGGACCACTTCTTCTTGGTGCATTCCTCTGTTGATGGACGTTTTCGTTGCTTCCAAGTGTTGCCTATGGTAACTATTGCTGGAGTGCAGGATTGCCAGCCTGTGACTTTTGGATTTTCATTTTCTCAGGTGATACACCCAGCAGTGGGTATGATTGATTGACTGGTATGGTAGCTCAATGTTACCTTTTCAAGGCACCTCAATTGTGCTTTCATTAGTGGCTCTTACCACGTCCCCCTTAGAATCGAGGGTACTCATTTCTCCACAATCACGTCAGCATTTATTGTTTGCAGCATTTTTGTCGAGGGCCATTCTGACTGGTGTGAGCTGATAGGTTTTTGTAATTTGGGTTGACATGTCTTTAAAAATTCCTAAAATTCATCATTTTTCCACGCCTTTTTCTTTTGTGTTAAAAGAAAAAAGAAAAAAAAAGTGTGAGTACAATCTACCTCTTCAAATTGTCTTTTTGGAAGGTTGCACTCTTGAATTTTTGGGTCGATTTTCGACCTCAGTATTTTTTGGAGGGCAGGTGACATTTACAGAACTGAATTGGTGAATATTTAGTGACCTTTTGCAGTGGGTTTAAAGCTGCTGTTGTGGGAAACGGCCACAAGGAGGCAGCATTTCTCCATTCCCGAATCTGGGTACTAGGGCAGCAGAGCCGTTCTGGAAGTCGTTTACCTGGGTTGTAAATTTGAATGGAATGTGCCAGGAAAACCACCCATAAGTTTATGTCTCATTACTTCTAGTTCGTTGTTTTAATTTTTGACATTGGGGTAATGGTTCGAATGTTGTTTGTCCAAGGTGTACACACTCTGGTTCATTTACACATTATATATATCTATTTATGTAGAGATCCTCTTCCCATGTAAATTATTACAGAGTGTTCCATCAACCTCCCTTGCTATATGGTCGGTCTTTTTGATATATGTATATAATATGAATTTGTATACAGATGGTAACGCTAATCTTCATTTATCCATTCCCCCCACCTTTCCTTTTAGGTAAGCATAGTTTTTTTTTATAAGTCTGTGATTGCCTTTCCCTGTGGAAATATGTTCATTTGTGTCAGTTATTAGATAACGCCTATAAGTGATTTCATAGGATATAGGACTTTTGCTTTCCGACTTCCCTCATGTTCTGTGATTATCTCCAAGATCATCTATGGTGCCTCAAAGAGCAGTGTTTCATGGTTTTCCATGGCTAGTATTCATTGTGTACATGGACCACGTCTTGTTTATCCCTTCATCCGTTGATGGACATTTTGGTTGCTTCACTGTCTTGTCTATTGTGAATAAGGCTGCAGTGCAGCTTTTGCAGCCCGGGTCTTCTTGATTCTGGTCTTCTCAGGTGAGAGGCCCATTGGTGCGCCTGCTGGATTGAATGGTACCTCAATTTCTCCTTTTAAACGCAGCTCCTTTCTGTTCTCATTATTGGCTGTTAACCACTTTACATCTCACCAGCAGCTAGAGGGTACAGAGTTCTCTAAAACCTCTTCAGCATTGATTGTTTGTAGGCTTTTTGCTGATGGTCAGTCGACTGGTGTGAGTTGAAAACTTTTTGTAGATTAGATTGCATGAGTCTAATACTTCCTGAGGTTGAGCTTTTATCCATTTTCCTTTTTCTAAAAAGAGAGTGAGTAAAACTTACCTCTTCATACTATCTTCTTGAAAATGTTGCCTGTTTTGAATTGTTTTATCCATTCCCTACCTCAGCACAATTTTGAGGGCAGGTGTCCTTTACAGCCCTGAGTCCTTGTGAATGTTAAGTGACCATTAGCTGTGGGTTCAAAGCTGCTCTTGCGGGAATGGGCCACAAGGCGGCAGCATTTCTCCTTTACCAAATCTGGTTACTAGGGCAACAGAGCCTTACTGGAAGTGGTGTTCTAGGTTGTAAATTAGAATGGAATGTGCCAGGAAAAAGCCCTTTAAGTATATGTCTCATTACTTCTTGTTCGTAGTTTTAAGTTAATTTTTATTTTTTATCACAGCAAACTTGATTACAATGTTTTGTTTGTTCTAGGTGTGCAAGATGTGCTTCTTTCACACATATACATATATCTATTCTTCTTCAGATCCTTTTCCCATGTAGGTTATGACACAATGTTGAGTAGTCTTCCCTTGGTATTCCGTAGATCTTTGGTGATTATATATTTCACATGTGTTGGTATCTCTCCGTTAACCTCAATATGGTAGTGTATCCAATCCTCACACCTTTCCATTTGGCGAAGCATAAGTTTTTGTACTGAATCTGTGATTGCCTTTCTCTGTGGAAATATCTTCGTTTGTTTCAATTTTTAGGTAACACCTGTATGTGATATGATAGGATATGTGTCTTTCGCTGTCTCACTTACTACAAGTTGCGTGATTACTTCTAGACTCATCTGTGGTGCTGCAAATGGCATTGTTTCATTTTTTCGCTAGCTCATATTCCATGTGTACATGTAGCAGTTCTTCTTTGTCCACCCATCTGTCGGTGGACTTTTTGGTTACTTCCATATCTTGGCTATTGTAATACTATGCAATGCAGATTTGCCTGCCTGTGTCTTTCCAATTCTGTCTTCTTAGGTTATAGTTCCAGGAATGGGTCTGTTGGATCATATGGTAGCTCAATGTTTACCTTTTAAAGGCACCTCCATTCTGTTCTCTTTAGTGGCTCTTTCCAGGTTACGTCCCACGTAAAGTTGAGGGTATGCACTTCTCCACAGCACCTTCAGCATTTATTCTTTGTAGTTTTTTTGCTGATGGTTATTCTGACTGGTGTGAGCTGATACCTCTTTGTGGTTGAATTTGCATGTGTCTCATAATGCGTTGAAATTGAGCTTTAAGACATGTGCTTTTTATTTTTCCAGCTGTGATTAGAGCTTAGTTCTTCAAAGTGTTTACTTGAAGTATGTGTCACCTTTTGAAATATTTTGGCCATTACCTCCCTCAAGACATTTTGAGGGCAGGTTTCATTTACAGCCCTGCAGTACTAGTTCATATGAAGTGACCATTAACTCAAACTTTAAACCTGCTTTTGCAGGTAACGGCCAGAGGGCGGCAGCCTTTCTACGTTCCCCACGCTGGTACTAGGGAAACAGACCTACCAGCCAGTGGTGTTCTTCGGTTATAAATTAGAGTGGAATGTGCCCGGAGAAACCCACAGTTGCTGATGTCTCCTTACATTTGTTTGTTTTTTAAATTTAATTTATATTTTTTACTGGAGTACTATTCCGTTGTATACATGGACCACTTCTTCTTGGTGCATTCCTCTGTTGATGGACATTTTTGTTGCTTCCATGTGTTGACTATGGTAAGTATTGCTGGCGTACAGGTTTGCCAGCCTGTGACTTTTTGATTCTCATTTTCTCAGGTGATAGGCTCAGCAGATGGTATGCTTGATTCACTGGTAGCTCAATGTTTACCTTTTCAAAGCACCTCCATTGTGTTTACAGGAATGGTTCTTACCACGTCCCCCTTAGAGCTCAGGGTACACATTTCTCCACAATCCCTTCAGCATGTATTGTTTGCAGCATTTTTGCTGATGGCCATTCTGACTGCTGTGAGCTGATAGGTATTTGTAATTTCCGTTTGCCTATCTTTAAAAATTCCTAAACTTTATCATTTTCCCACGCCTTTTTCTTTTCACTTAAAAGAAAAAACCGTGTGTACAATATACCTCTTGAAATTGTCTTCTTCGAAGGTTGCCCTCTTTTCAATTTTTTCGTCGATTTTTGACCCCAGAAATTTATTGGAGGGCAGGTGTCATTTACAGAACTGCAAGTTGGTGAATATTTAGTGACCTTTCGCAGTGGGTTTAAAGCTGCTGTTGTGGGAAACGGCCACAAGGAGGCAGCATTTCTCCATTCCCCAATCTGGGTACTAGGGCAGCAGAGCCTTTCTGGAAGTCGTTGTCCTAGGTTGTAAATGAGAATGGAATTTGCCAGGAGAAATCCCCATAAGGTTATGTCTCATTACTTCTTCTTGGGTTTTTACATTTTTTTAATCAGAGTAAAGATTAGAATATTGTTTTTCCTAGGTGTACACAATCTGGTTCATTTGTACATTATCTACGTCTATTAATGTACAGATCCTCTTCCCATGTAAAATATTACAGTGTTCCATAGACCTCCCTTGCTATATGTTCGGTCTTTTTGATACATGTATATAATATGTATTTGTATACGTATAGTAACACTATTCTTCATTTATCAATTCCCCCCTCCTTTCCTTTTAGATGAGCATAGTTTGTTTTCTAAGCCCGTGAGTGTCTTTCTCTTTGGAAATATGTTCATTTGTGTCAGTTATTAGATAATGCCATAAGTGATATTATAGGATATAGGTCTTTTGCTTTCCGTCCTACTTCATGTTTTGTGATTATCTCCAGGCTCATGTATGGTGCCTCAAAGAGCAGTGCTTCAATGTTTTCCATGGCTAATATTCCATTGTGGACATGGACCACTTCTTCTTGGTGCATTCCTCTGTTGATGGACGTTTTCGTTGCTTCCAAGTGTTGCCTATGGTAACTATTGCTGGAGTGCAGGATTGCCAGCCTGTGACTTTTGGATTTTCATTTTCTCAGGTGATACACCCAGCAGTGGGTATGATTGATTGACTGGTATGGTAGCTCAATGTTACCTTTTCAAGGCACCTCAATTGTGCTTTCATTAGTGGCTCTTACCACGTCCCCCTTAGAATCGAGGGTACTCATTTCTCCACAATCACGTCAGCATTTATTGTTTGCAGCATTTTTGTCGAGGGCCATTCTGACTGGTGTGAGCTGATAGGTTTTTGTAATTTGGGTTGACATGTCTTTAAAAATTCCTAAAATTCATCATTTTTCCACGCCTTTTTCTTTTGTGTTAAAAGAAAAAAGAAAAAAAAAGTGTGAGTACAATCTACCTCTTCAAATTGTCTTTTTGGAAGGTTGCACTCTTGAATTTTTGGGTCGATTTTCGACCTCAGTATTTTTTGGAGGGCAGGTGACATTTACAGAACTGAATTGGTGAATATTTAGTGACCTTTTGCAGTGGGTTTAAAGCTGCTGTTGTGGGAAACGGCCACAAGGAGGCAGCATTTCTCCATTCCCGAATCTGGGTACTAGGGCAGCAGAGCCGTTCTGGAAGTCGTTTACCTGGGTTGTAAATTTGAATGGAATGTGCCAGGAAAACCACCCATAAGTTTATGTCTCATTACTTCTAGTTCGTTGTTTTAATTTTTGACATTGGGGTAATGGTTCGAATGTTGTTTGTCCAAGGTGTACACACTCTGGTTCATTTACACATTATATATATCTATTTATGTAGAGATCCTCTTCCCATGTAAATTATTACAGAGTGTTCCATCAACCTCCCTTGCTATATGGTCGGTCTTTTTGATATATGTATATAATATGAATTTGTATACAGATGGTAACGCTAATCTTCATTTATCCATTCCCCCCACCTTTCCTTTTAGGTAAGCATAGTTTTTTTTTATAAGTCTGTGATTGCCTTTCCCTGTGGAAATATGTTCATTTGTGTCAGTTATTAGATAACGCCTATAAGTGATTTCATAGGATATAGGACTTTTGCTTTCCGACTTCCCTCATGTTCTGTGATTATCTCCAAGATCATCTATGGTGCCTCAAAGAGCAGTGTTTCATGGTTTTCCATGGCTAGTATTCATTGTGTACATGGACCACGTCTTGTTTATCCCTTCATCCGTTGATGGACATTTTGGTTGCTTCACTGTCTTGTCTATTGTGAATAAGGCTGCAGTGCAGCTTTTGCAGCCCGGGTCTTCTTGATTCTGGTCTTCTCAGGTGAGAGGCCCATTGGTGCGCCTGCTGGATTGAATGGTACCTCAATTTCTCCTTTTAAACGCAGCTCCTTTCTGTTCTCATTATTGGCTGTTAACCACTTTACATCTCACCAGCAGCTAGAGGGTACAGAGTTCTCTAAAACCTCTTCAGCATTGATTGTTTGTAGGCTTTTTGCTGATGGTCAGTCGACTGGTGTGAGTTGAAAACTTTTTGTAGATTAGATTGCATGAGTCTAATACTTCCTGAGGTTGAGCTTTTATCCATTTTCCTTTTTCTAAAAAGAGAGTGAGTAAAACTTACCTCTTCATACTATCTTCTTGAAAATGTTGCCTGTTTTGAATTGTTTTATCCATTCCCTACCTCAGCACAATTTTGAGGGCAGGTGTCCTTTACAGCCCTGAGTCCTTGTGAATGTTAAGTGACCATTAGCTGTGGGTTCAAAGCTGCTCTTGCGGGAATGGGCCACAAGGCGGCAGCATTTCTCCTTTACCAAATCTGGTTACTAGGGCAACAGAGCCTTACTGGAAGTGGTGTTCTAGGTTGTAAATTAGAATGGAATGTGCCAGGAAAAAGCCCTTTAAGTATATGTCTCATTACTTCTTGTTCGTAGTTTTAAGTTAATTTTTATTTTTTATCACAGCAAACTTGATTACAATGTTTTGTTTGTTCTAGGTGTGCAAGATGTGCTTCTTTCACACATATACATATATCTATTCTTCTTCAGATCCTTTTCCCATGTAGGTTATGACACAATGTTGAGTAGTCTTCCCTTGGTATTCCGTAGATCTTTGGTGATTATATATTTCACATGTGTTGGTATCTCTCCGTTAACCTCAATATGGTAGTGTATCCAATCCTCACACCTTTCCATTTGGCGAAGCATAAGTTTTTGTACTGAATCTGTGATTGCCTTTCTCTGTGGAAATATCTTCGTTTGTTTCAATTTTTAGGTAACACCTGTATGTGATATGATAGGATATGTGTCTTTCGCTGTCTCACTTACTACAAGTTGCGTGATTACTTCTAGACTCATCTGTGGTGCTGCAAATGGCATTGTTTCATTTTTTCGCTAGCTCATATTCCATGTGTACATGTAGCAGTTCTTCTTTGTCCACCCATCTGTCGGTGGACTTTTTGGTTACTTCCATATCTTGGCTATTGTAATACTATGCAATGCAGATTTGCCTGCCTGTGTCTTTCCAATTCTGTCTTCTTAGGTTATAGTTCCAGGAATGGGTCTGTTGGATCATATGGTAGCTCAATGTTTACCTTTTAAAGGCACCTCCATTCTGTTCTCTTTAGTGGCTCTTTCCAGGTTACGTCCCACGTAAAGTTGAGGGTATGCACTTCTCCACAGCACCTTCAGCATTTATTCTTTGTAGTTTTTTTGCTGATGGTTATTCTGACTGGTGTGAGCTGATACCTCTTTGTGGTTGAATTTGCATGTGTCTCATAATGCGTTGAAATTGAGCTTTAAGACATGTGCTTTTTATTTTTCCAGCTGTGATTAGAGCTTAGTTCTTCAAAGTGTTTACTTGAAGTATGTGTCACCTTTTGAAATATTTTGGCCATTACCTCCCTCAAGACATTTTGAGGGCAGGTTTCATTTACAGCCCTGCAGTACTAGTTCATATGAAGTGACCATTAACTCAAACTTTAAACCTGCTTTTGCAGGTAACGGCCAGAGGGCGGCAGCCTTTCTACGTTCCCCACGCTGGTACTAGGGAAACAGACCTACCAGCCAGTGGTGTTCTTCGGTTATAAATTAGAGTGGAATGTGCCCGGAGAAACCCACAGTTGCTGATGTCTCCTTACATTTGTTTGTTTTTTAAATTTAATTTATATTTTTTACTGGAGTACTATTCCGTTGTATACATGGACCACTTCTTCTTGGTGCATTCCTCTGTTGATGGACATTTTTGTTGCTTCCATGTGTTGACTATGGTAAGTATTGCTGGCGTACAGGTTTGCCAGCCTGTGACTTTTTGATTCTCATTTTCTCAGGTGATAGGCTCAGCAGATGGTATGCTTGATTCACTGGTAGCTCAATGTTTACCTTTTCAAAGCACCTCCATTGTGTTTACAGGAATGGTTCTTACCACGTCCCCCTTAGAGCTCAGGGTACACATTTCTCCACAATCCCTTCAGCATGTATTGTTTGCAGCATTTTTGCTGATGGCCATTCTGACTGCTGTGAGCTGATAGGTATTTGTAATTTCCGTTTGCCTATCTTTCAAAATTCCTAAACTTTATCATTTTCCCACGCCTTTTTCTTTTCACTTAAAAGAAAAAACCGTGTGTACAATATACCTCTTGAAATTGTCTTCTTCGAAGGTTGCCCTCTTTTCAATTTTTTCGTCGATTTTTGACCCCAGAAATTTATTGGAGGGCAGGTGTCATTTACAGAACTGCAAGTTGGTGAATATTTAGTGACCTTTCGCAGTGGGTTTAAAGCTGCTGTTGTGGGAAACGGCCACAAGGAGGCAGCATTTCTCCATTCCCCAATCTGGGTACTAGGGCAGCAGAGCCTTTCTGGAAGTCGTTGTCCTAGGTTGTAAATGAGAATGGAATTTGCCAGGAGAAATCCCCATAAGGTTATGTCTCATTACTTCTTCTTGGGTTTTTACATTTTTTTAATCAGAGTAAAGATTAGAATATTGTTTTTCCTAGGTGTACACAATCTGGTTCATTTGTACATTATCTACGTCTATTAATGTACAGATCCTCTTCCCATGTAAAATATTACAGTGTTCCATAGACCTCCCTTGCTATATGTTCGGTCTTTTTGATACATGTATATAATATGTATTTGTATACGTATAGTAACACTATTCTTCATTTATCAATTCCCCCCTCCTTTCCTTTTAGATGAGCATAGTTTGTTTTCTAAGCCCGTGAGTGTCTTTCTCTTTGGAAATATGTTCATTTGTGTCAGTTATTAGATAATGCCATAAGTGATATTATAGGATATAGGTCTTTTGCTTTCCGTCCTACTTCATGTTTTGTGATTATCTCCAGGCTCATGTATGGTGCCTCAAAGAGCAGTGCTTCAATGTTTTCCATGGCTAATATTCCATTGTGGACATGGACCACTTCTTCTTGGTGCATTCCTCTGTTGATGGACGTTTTCGTTGCTTCCAAGTGTTGCCTATGGTAACTATTGCTGGAGTGCAGGATTGCCAGCCTGTGACTTTTGGATTTTCATTTTCTCAGGTGATACACCCAGCAGTGGGTATGATTGATTGACTGGTATGGTAGCTCAATGTTACCTTTTCAAGGCACCTCAATTGTGCTTTCATTAGTGGCTCTTACCACGTCCCCCTTAGAATCGAGGGTACTCATTTCTCCACAATCACGTCAGCATTTATTGTTTGCAGCATTTTTGTCGAGGGCCATTCTGACTGGTGTGAGCTGATAGGTTTTTGTAATTTGGGTTGACATGTCTTTAAAAATTCCTAAAATTCATCATTTTTCCACGCCTTTTTCTTTTGTGTTAAAAGAAAAAAGAAAAAAAAAGTGTGAGTACAATCTACCTCTTCAAATTGTCTTTTTGGAAGGTTGCACTCTTGAATTTTTGGGTCGATTTTCGACCTCAGTATTTTTTGGAGGGCAGGTGACATTTACAGAACTGAATTGGTGAATATTTAGTGACCTTTTGCAGTGGGTTTAAAGCTGCTGTTGTGGGAAACGGCCACAAGGAGGCAGCATTTCTCCATTCCCGAATCTGGGTACTAGGGCAGCAGAGCCGTTCTGGAAGTCGTTTACCTGGGTTGTAAATTTGAATGGAATGTGCCAGGAAAACCACCCATAAGTTTATGTCTCATTACTTCTAGTTCGTTGTTTTAATTTTTGACATTGGGGTAATGGTTCGAATGTTGTTTGTCCAAGGTGTACACACTCTGGTTCATTTACACATTATATATATCTATTTATGTAGAGATCCTCTTCCCATGTAAATTATTACAGAGTGTTCCATCAACCTCCCTTGCTATATGGTCGGTCTTTTTGATATATGTATATAATATGAATTTGTATACAGATGGTAACGCTAATCTTCATTTATCCATTCCCCCCACCTTTCCTTTTAGGTAAGCATAGTTTTTTTTTATAAGTCTGTGATTGCCTTTCCCTGTGGAAATATGTTCATTTGTGTCAGTTATTAGATAACGCCTATAAGTGATTTCATAGGATATAGGACTTTTGCTTTCCGACTTCCCTCATGTTCTGTGATTATCTCCAAGATCATCTATGGTGCCTCAAAGAGCAGTGTTTCATGGTTTTCCATGGCTAGTATTCATTGTGTACATGGACCACGTCTTGTTTATCCCTTCATCCGTTGATGGACATTTTGGTTGCTTCACTGTCTTGTCTATTGTGAATAAGGCTGCAGTGCAGCTTTTGCAGCCCGGGTCTTCTTGATTCTGGTCTTCTCAGGTGAGAGGCCCATTGGTGCGCCTGCTGGATTGAATGGTACCTCAATTTCTCCTTTTAAACGCAGCTCCTTTCTGTTCTCATTATTGGCTGTTAACCACTTTACATCTCACCAGCAGCTAGAGGGTACAGAGTTCTCTAAAACCTCTTCAGCATTGATTGTTTGTAGGCTTTTTGCTGATGGTCAGTCGACTGGTGTGAGTTGAAAACTTTTTGTAGATTAGATTGCATGAGTCTAATACTTCCTGAGGTTGAGCTTTTATCCATTTTCCTTTTTCTAAAAAGAGAGTGAGTAAAACTTACCTCTTCATACTATCTTCTTGAAAATGTTGCCTGTTTTGAATTGTTTTATCCATTCCCTACCTCAGCACAATTTTGAGGGCAGGTGTCCTTTACAGCCCTGAGTCCTTGTGAATGTTAAGTGACCATTAGCTGTGGGTTCAAAGCTGCTCTTGCGGGAATGGGCCACAAGGCGGCAGCATTTCTCCTTTACCAAATCTGGTTACTAGGGCAACAGAGCCTTACTGGAAGTGGTGTTCTAGGTTGTAAATTAGAATGGAATGTGCCAGGAAAAAGCCCTTTAAGTATATGTCTCATTACTTCTTGTTCGTAGTTTTAAGTTAATTTTTATTTTTTATCACAGCAAACTTGATTACAATGTTTTGTTTGTTCTAGGTGTGCAAGATGTGCTTCTTTCACACATATACATATATCTATTCTTCTTCAGATCCTTTTCCCATGTAGGTTATGACACAATGTTGAGTAGTCTTCCCTTGGTATTCCGTAGATCTTTGGTGATTATATATTTCACATGTGTTGGTATCTCTCCGTTAACCTCAATATGGTAGTGTATCCAATCCTCACACCTTTCCATTTGGCGAAGCATAAGTTTTTGTACTGAATCTGTGATTGCCTTTCTCTGTGGAAATATCTTCGTTTGTTTCAATTTTTAGGTAACACCTGTATGTGATATGATAGGATATGTGTCTTTCGCTGTCTCACTTACTACAAGTTGCGTGATTACTTCTAGACTCATCTGTGGTGCTGCAAATGGCATTGTTTCATTTTTTCGCTAGCTCATATTCCATGTGTACATGTAGCAGTTCTTCTTTGTCCACCCATCTGTCGGTGGACTTTTTGGTTACTTCCATATCTTGGCTATTGTAATACTATGCAATGCAGATTTGCCTGCCTGTGTCTTTCCAATTCTGTCTTCTTAGGTTATAGTTCCAGGAATGGGTCTGTTGGATCATATGGTAGCTCAATGTTTACCTTTTAAAGGCACCTCCATTCTGTTCTCTTTAGTGGCTCTTTCCAGGTTACGTCCCACGTAAAGTTGAGGGTATGCACTTCTCCACAGCACCTTCAGCATTTATTCTTTGTAGTTTTTTTGCTGATGGTTATTCTGACTGGTGTGAGCTGATACCTCTTTGTGGTTGAATTTGCATGTGTCTCATAATGCGTTGAAATTGAGCTTTAAGACATGTGCTTTTTATTTTTCCAGCTGTGATTAGAGCTTAGTTCTTCAAAGTGTTTACTTGAAGTATGTGTCACCTTTTGAAATATTTTGGCCATTACCTCCCTCAAGACATTTTGAGGGCAGGTTTCATTTACAGCCCTGCAGTACTAGTTCATATGAAGTGACCATTAACTCAAACTTTAAACCTGCTTTTGCAGGTAACGGCCAGAGGGCGGCAGCCTTTCTACGTTCCCCACGCTGGTACTAGGGAAACAGACCTACCAGCCAGTGGTGTTCTTCGGTTATAAATTAGAGTGGAATGTGCCCGGAGAAACCCACAGTTGCTGATGTCTCCTTACATTTGTTTGTTTTTTAAATTTAATTTATATTTTTTACTGGAGTACTATTCCGTTGTATACATGGACCACTTCTTCTTGGTGCATTCCTCTGTTGATGGACATTTTTGTTGCTTCCATGTGTTGACTATGGTAAGTATTGCTGGCGTACAGGTTTGCCAGCCTGTGACTTTTTGATTCTCATTTTCTCAGGTGATAGGCTCAGCAGATGGTATGCTTGATTCACTGGTAGCTCAATGTTTACCTTTTCAAAGCACCTCCATTGTGTTTACAGGAATGGTTCTTACCACGTCCCCCTTAGAGCTCAGGGTACACATTTCTCCACAATCCCTTCAGCATGTATTGTTTGCAGCATTTTTGCTGATGGCCATTCTGACTGCTGTGAGCTGATAGGTATTTGTAATTTCCGTTTGCCTATCTTTCAAAATTCCTAAACTTTATCATTTTCCCACGCCTTTTTCTTTTCACTTAAAAGAAAAAACCGTGTGTACAATATACCTCTTGAAATTGTCTTCTTCGAAGGTTGCCCTCTTTTCAATTTTTTCGTCGATTTTTGACCCCAGAAATTTATTGGAGGGCAGGTGTCATTTACAGAACTGCAAGTTGGTGAATATTTAGTGACCTTTCGCAGTGGGTTTAAAGCTGCTGTTGTGGGAAACGGCCACAAGGAGGCAGCATTTCTCCATTCCCCAATCTGGGTACTAGGGCAGCAGAGCCTTTCTGGAAGTCGTTGTCCTAGGTTGTAAATGAGAATGGAATTTGCCAGGAGAAATCCCCATAAGGTTATGTCTCATTACTTCTTCTTGGGTTTTTACATTTTTTTAATCAGAGTAAAGATTAGAATATTGTTTTTCCTAGGTGTACACAATCTGGTTCATTTGTACATTATCTACGTCTATTAATGTACAGATCCTCTTCCCATGTAAAATATTACAGTGTTCCATAGACCTCCCTTGCTATATGTTCGGTCTTTTTGATACATGTATATAATATGTATTTGTATACGTATAGTAACACTATTCTTCATTTATCAATTCCCCCCTCCTTTCCTTTTAGATGAGCATAGTTTGTTTTCTAAGCCCGTGAGTGTCTTTCTCTTTGGAAATATGTTCATTTGTGTCAGTTATTAGATAATGCCATAAGTGATATTATAGGATATAGGTCTTTTGCTTTCCGTCCTACTTCATGTTTTGTGATTATCTCCAGGCTCATGTATGGTGCCTCAAAGAGCAGTGCTTCAATGTTTTCCATGGCTAATATTCCATTGTGGACATGGACCACTTCTTCTTGGTGCATTCCTCTGTTGATGGACGTTTTCGTTGCTTCCAAGTGTTGCCTATGGTAACTATTGCTGGAGTGCAGGATTGCCAGCCTGTGACTTTTGGATTTTCATTTTCTCAGGTGATACACCCAGCAGTGGGTATGATTGATTGACTGGTATGGTAGCTCAATGTTACCTTTTCAAGGCACCTCAATTGTGCTTTCATTAGTGGCTCTTACCACGTCCCCCTTAGAATCGAGGGTACTCATTTCTCCACAATCACGTCAGCATTTATTGTTTGCAGCATTTTTGTCGAGGGCCATTCTGACTGGTGTGAGCTGATAGGTTTTTGTAATTTGGGTTGACATGTCTTTAAAAATTCCTAAAATTCATCATTTTTCCACGCCTTTTTCTTTTGTGTTAAAAGAAAAAAGAAAAAAAAAGTGTGAGTACAATCTACCTCTTCAAATTGTCTTTTTGGAAGGTTGCACTCTTGAATTTTTGGGTCGATTTTCGACCTCAGTATTTTTTGGAGGGCAGGTGACATTTACAGAACTGAATTGGTGAATATTTAGTGACCTTTTGCAGTGGGTTTAAAGCTGCTGTTGTGGGAAACGGCCACAAGGAGGCAGCATTTCTCCATTCCCGAATCTGGGTACTAGGGCAGCAGAGCCGTTCTGGAAGTCGTTTACCTGGGTTGTAAATTTGAATGGAATGTGCCAGGAAAACCACCCATAAGTTTATGTCTCATTACTTCTAGTTCGTTGTTTTAATTTTTGACATTGGGGTAATGGTTCGAATGTTGTTTGTCCAAGGTGTACACACTCTGGTTCATTTACACATTATATATATCTATTTATGTAGAGATCCTCTTCCCATGTAAATTATTACAGAGTGTTCCATCAACCTCCCTTGCTATATGGTCGGTCTTTTTGATATATGTATATAATATGAATTTGTATACAGATGGTAACGCTAATCTTCATTTATCCATTCCCCCCACCTTTCCTTTTAGGTAAGCATAGTTTTTTTTTATAAGTCTGTGATTGCCTTTCCCTGTGGAAATATGTTCATTTGTGTCAGTTATTAGATAACGCCTATAAGTGATTTCATAGGATATAGGACTTTTGCTTTCCGACTTCCCTCATGTTCTGTGATTATCTCCAAGATCATCTATGGTGCCTCAAAGAGCAGTGTTTCATGGTTTTCCATGGCTAGTATTCATTGTGTACATGGACCACGTCTTGTTTATCCCTTCATCCGTTGATGGACATTTTGGTTGCTTCACTGTCTTGTCTATTGTGAATAAGGCTGCAGTGCAGCTTTTGCAGCCCGGGTCTTCTTGATTCTGGTCTTCTCAGGTGAGAGGCCCATTGGTGTGCCTGCTGGATTGAATGGTACCTCAATTTCTCCTTTTAAACGCAGCTCCTTTCTGTTCTCATTATTGGCTGTTAACCACTTTACATCTCACCAGCAGCTAGAGGGTACAGAGTTCTCTAAAACCTCTTCAGCATTGATTGTTTGTAGGCTTTTTGCTGATGGTCAGTCGACTGGTGTGAGTTGAAAATTTTTGTAGATTAGATTGCATGAGTCTAATACTTCCTGAGGTTGAGCTTTTATCCATTTTCCTTTTTCTAAAAAGAGAGTGAGTAAAACTTACCTCTTCATACTATCTTCTTGAAAATGTTGCCTGTTTTGAATTGTTTTATCCATTCCCTACCTCAGCACAATTTTGAGGGCAGGTGTCCTTTACAGCCCTGAGTCCTTGTGAATGTTAAGTGACCATTAGCTGTGGGTTCAAAGCTGCTCTTGCGGGAATGGGCCACAAGGCGGCAGCATTTCTCCTTTACCAAATCTGGTTACTAGGGCAACAGAGCCTTACTGGAAGTGGTGTTCTAGGTTGTAAATTAGAATGGAATGTGCCAGGAAAAAGCCCTTTAAGTATATGTCTCATTACTTCTTGTTCGTAGTTTTAAGTTAATTTTTATTTTTTATCACAGCAAACTTGATTACAATGTTTTGTTTGTTCTAGGTGTGCAAGATGTGCTTCTTTCACACATATACATATATCTATTCTTCTTCAGATCCTTTTCCCATGTAGGTTATGACACAATGTTGAGTAGTCTTCCCTTGGTATTCCGTAGATCTTTGGTGATTATATATTTCACATGTGTTGGTATCTCTCCGTTAACCTCAATATGGTAGTGTATCCAATCCTCACACCTTTCCATTTGGCGAAGCATAAGTTTTTGTACTGAATCTGTGATTGCCTTTCTCTGTGGAAATATCTTCGTTTGTTTCAATTTTTAGGTAACACCTGTATGTGATATGATAGGATATGTGTCTTTCGCTGTCTCACTTACTACAAGTTGCGTGATTACTTCTAGACTCATCTGTGGTGCTGCAAATGGCATTGTTTCATTTTTTCGCTAGCTCATATTCCATGTGTACATGTAGCAGTTCTTCTTTGTCCACCCATCTGTCGGTGGACTTTTTGGTTACTTCCATATCTTGGCTATTGTAATACTATGCAATGCAGATTTGCCTGCCTGTGTCTTTCCAATTCTGTCTTCTTAGGTTATAGTTCCAGGAATGGGTCTGTTGGATCATATGGTAGCTCAATGTTTACCTTTTAAAGGCACCTCCATTCTGTTCTCTTTAGTGGCTCTTTCCAGGTTACGTCCCACGTAAAGTTGAGGGTATGCACTTCTCCACAGCACCTTCAGCATTTATTCTTTGTAGTTTTTTTGCTGATGGTTATTCTGACTGGTGTGAGCTGATACCTCTTTGTGGTTGAATTTGCATGTGTCTCATAATGCGTTGAAATTGAGCTTTAAGACATGTGCTTTTTATTTTTCCAGCTGTGATTAGAGCTTAGTTCTTCAAAGTGTTTACTTGAAGTATGTGTCACCTTTTGAAATATTTTGGCCATTACCTCCCTCAAGACATTTTGAGGGCAGGTTTCATTTACAGCCCTGCAGTACTAGTTCATATGAAGTGACCATTAACTCAAACTTTAAACCTGCTTTTGCAGGTAACGGCCAGAGGGCGGCAGCCTTTCTACGTTCCCCACGCTGGTACTAGGGAAACAGACCTACCAGCCAGTGGTGTTCTTCGGTTATAAATTAGAGTGGAATGTGCCCGGAGAAACCCACAGTTGCTGATGTCTCCTTACATTTGTTTGTTTTTTAAATTTAATTTATATTTTTTACTGGAGTACTATTCCGTTGTATACATGGACCACTTCTTCTTGGTGCATTCCTCTGTTGATGGACATTTTTGTTGCTTCCATGTGTTGACTATGGTAAGTATTGCTGGCGTACAGGTTTGCCAGCCTGTGACTTTTTGATTCTCATTTTCTCAGGTGATAGGCTCAGCAGATGGTATGCTTGATTCACTGGTAGCTCAATGTTTACCTTTTCAAAGCACCTCCATTGTGTTTACAGGAATGGTTCTTACCACGTCCCCCTTAGAGCTCAGGGTACACATTTCTCCACAATCCCTTCAGCATGTATTGTTTGCAGCATTTTTGCTGATGGCCATTCTGACTGCTGTGAGCTGATAGGTATTTGTAATTTCCGTTTGCCTATCTTTAAAAATTCCTAAACTTTATCATTTTCCCACGCCTTTTTCTTTTCACTTAAAAGAAAAAACCGTGTGTACAATATACCTCTTGAAATTGTCTTCTTCGAAGGTTGCCCTCTTTTCAATTTTTTCGTCGATTTTTGACCCCAGAAATTTATTGGAGGGCAGGTGTCATTTACAGAACGGCAAGTTGGTGAATATTTAGTGACCTTTCGCAGTGGGTTTAAAGCTGCTGTTGTGGGAAACGGCCACAAGGAGGCAGCATTTCTCCATTCCCCAATCTGGGTACTAGGGCAGCAGAGCCTTTCTGGAAGTCGTTGTCCTAGGTTGTAAATGAGAATGGAATTTGCCAGGAGAAATCCCCATAAGGTTATGTCTCATTACTTCTTCTTGGGTTTTTACATTTTTTTAATCAGAGTAAAGATTAGAATATTGTTTTTCCTAGGTGTACACAATCTGGTTCATTTGTACATTATCTACGTCTATTAATGTACAGATCCTCTTCCCATGTAAAATATTACAGTGTTCCATAGACCTCCCTTGCTATATGTTCGGTCTTTTTGATACATGTATATAATATGTATTTGTATACGTATAGTAACACTATTCTTCATTTATCAATTCCCCCCTCCTTTCCTTTTAGATGAGCATAGTTTGTTTTCTAAGCCCGTGAGTGTCTTTCTCTTTGGAAATATGTTCATTTGTGTCAGTTATTAGATAATGCCATAAGTGATATTATAGGATATAGGTCTTTTGCTTTCCGTCCTACTTCATGTTTTGTGATTATCTCCAGGCTCATGTATGGTGCCTCAAAGAGCAGTGCTTCAATGTTTTCCATGGCTAATATTCCATTGTGGACATGGACCACTTCTTCTTGGTGCATTCCTCTGTTGATGGACGTTTTCGTTGCTTCCAAGTGTTGCGTATGGTAACTATTGCTGGAGTGCAGGATTGCCAGCCTGTGACTTTTGGATTTTCATTTTCTCAGGTGATACACCCAGCAGTGGGTATGATTGATTGACTGGTATGGTAGCTCAATGTTACCTTTTCAAGGCACCTCAATTGTGCTTTCATTAGTGGCTCTTACCACGTCCCCCTTAGAATCGAGGGTACTCATTTCTCCACAATCACGTCAGCATTTATTGTTTGCAGCATTTTTGTCGAGGGCCATTCTGACTGGTGTGAGCTGATAGGTTTTTGTAATTTGGGTTGACATGTCTTTAAAAATTCCTAAAATTCATCATTTTTCCACGCCTTTTTCTTTTGTGTTAAAAGAAAAAAGAAAAAAAAAGTGTGAGTACAATCTACCTCTTCAAATTGTCTTTTTGGAAGGTTGCACTCTTGAATTTTTGGGTCGATTTTCGACCTCAGTATTTTTTGGAGGGCAGGTGACATTTACAGAACTGAATTGGTGAATATTTAGTGACCTTTTGCAGTGGGTTTAAAGCTGCTGTTGTGGGAAACGGCCACAAGGAGGCAGCATTTCTCCATTCCCGAATCTGGGTACTAGGGCAGCAGAGCCGTTCTGGAAGTCGTTTACCTGGGTTGTAAATTTGAATGGAATGTGCCAGGAAAACCACCCATAAGTTTATGTCTCATTACTTCTAGTTCGTTGTTTTAATTTTTGACATTGGGGTAATGGTTCGAATGTTGTTTGTCCAAGGTGTACACACTCTGGTTCATTTACACATTATATATATCTATTTATGTAGAGATCCTCTTCCCATGTAAATTATTACAGAGTGTTCCATCAACCTCCCTTGCTATATGGTCGGTCTTTTTGATATATGTATATAATATGAATTTGTATACAGATGGTAACGCTAATCTTCATTTATCCATTCCCCCCACCTTTCCTTTTAGGTAAGCATAGTTTTTTTTTATAAGTCTGTGATTGCCTTTCCCTGTGGAAATATGTTCATTTGTGTCAGTTATTAGATAACGCCTATAAGTGATTTCATAGGATATAGGACTTTTGCTTTCCGACTTCCCTCATGTTCTGTGATTATCTCCAAGATCATCTATGGTGCCTCAAAGAGCAGTGTTTCATGGTTTTCCATGGCTAGTATTCATTGTGTACATGGACCACGTCTTGTTTATCCCTTCATCCGTTGATGGACATTTTGGTTGCTTCACTGTCTTGTCTATTGTGAATAAGGCTGCAGTGCAGCTTTTGCAGCCCGGGTCTTCTTGATTCTGGTCTTCTCAGGTGAGAGGCCCATTGGTGCGCCTGCTGGATTGAATGGTACCTCAATTTCTCCTTTTAAACGCAGCTCCTTTCTGTTCTCATTATTGGCTGTTAACCACTTTACATCTCACCAGCAGCTAGAGGGTACAGAGTTCTCTAAAACCTCTTCAGCATTGATTGTTTGTAGGCTTTTTGCTGATGGTCAGTCGACTGGTGTGAGTTGAAAACTTTTTGTAGATTAGATTGCATGAGTCTAATACTTCCTGAGGTTGAGCTTTTATCCATTTTCCTTTTTCTAAAAAGAGAGTGAGTAAAACTTACCTCTTCATACTATCTTCTTGAAAATGTTGCCTGTTTTGAATTGTTTTATCCATTCCCTACCTCAGCACAATTTTGAGGGCAGGTGTCCTTTACAGCCCTGAGTCCTTGTGAATGTTAAGTGACCATTAGCTGTGGGTTAAAAGCTGCTCTTGCGGGAATGGGCCACAAGGCGGCAGCATTTCTCCTTTACCAAATCTGGTTACTAGGGCAACAGAGCCTTACTGGAAGTGGTGTTCTAGGTTGTAAATTAGAATGGAATGTGCCAGGAAAAAGCCCTTTAAGTATATGTCTCATTACTTCTTGTTCGTAGTTTTAAGTTAATTTTTATTTTTTATCACAGCAAACTTGATTACAATGTTTTGTTTGTTCTAGGTGTGCAAGATGTGCTTCTTTCACACATATACATATATCTATTCTTCTTCAGATCCTTTTCCCATGTAGGTTATGACACAATGTTGAGTAGTCTTCCCTTGGTATTCCGTAGATCTTTGGTGATTATATATTTCACATGTGTTGGTATCTCTCCGTTAACCTCAATATGGTAGTGTATCCAATCCTCACACCTTTCCATTTGGCGAAGCATAAGTTTTTGTACTGAATCTGTGATTGCCTTTCTCTGTGGAAATATCTTCGTTTGTTTCAATTTTTAGGTAACACCTGTATGTGATATGATAGGATATGTGTCTTTCGCTGTCTCACTTACTACAAGTTGCGTGATTACTTCTAGACTCATCTGTGGTGCTGCAAATGGCATTGTTTCATTTTTTCGCTAGCTCATATTCCATGTGTACATGTAGCAGTTCTTCTTTGTCCACCCATCTGTCGGTGGACTTTTTGGTTACTTCCATATCTTGGCTATTGTAATACTATGCAATGCAGATTTGCCTGCCTGTGTCTTTCCAATTCTGTCTTCTTAGGTTATAGTTCCAGGAATGGGTCTGTTGGATCATATGGTAGCTCAATGTTTACCTTTTAAAGGCACCTCCATTCTGTTCTCTTTAGTGGCTCTTTCCAGGTTACGTCCCACGTAAAGTTGAGGGTATGCACTTCTCCACAGCACCTTCAGCATTTATTCTTTGTAGTTTTTTTGCTGATGGTTATTCTGACTGGTGTGAGCTGATACCTCTTTGTGGTTGAATTTGCATGTGTCTCATAATGCGTTGAAATTGAGCTTTAAGACATGTGCTTTTTATTTTTCCAGCTGTGATTAGAGCTTAGTTCTTCAAAGTGTTTACTTGAAGTATGTGTCACCTTTTGAAATATTTTGGCCATTACCTCCCTCAAGACATTTTGAGGGCAGGTTTCATTTACAGCCCTGCAGTACTAGTTCATATGAAGTGACCATTAACTCAAACTTTAAACCTGCTTTTGCAGGTAACGGCCAGAGGGCGGCAGCCTTTCTACGTTCCCCACGCTGGTACTAGGGAAACAGACCTACCAGCCAGTGGTGTTCTTCGGTTATAAATTAGAGTGGAATGTGCCCGGAGAAACCCACAGTTGCTGATGTCTCCTTACATTTGTTTGTTTTTTAAATTTAATTTATATTTTTTACTGGAGTACTATTCCGTTGTATACATGGACCACTTCTTCTTGGTGCATTCCTCTGTTGATGGACATTTTTGTTGCTTCCATGTGTTGACTATGGTAAGTATTGCTGGCGTACAGGTTTGCCAGCCTGTGACTTTTTGATTCTCATTTTCTCAGGTGATAGGCTCAGCAGATGGTATGCTTGATTCACTGGTAGCTCAATGTTTACCTTTTCAAAGCACCTCCATTGTGTTTACAGGAATGGTTCTTACCACGTCCCCCTTAGAGCTCAGGGTACACATTTCTCCACAATCCCTTCAGCATGTATTGTTTGCAGCATTTTTGCTGATGGCCATTCTGACTGCTGTGAGCTGATAGGTATTTGTAATTTCCGTTTGCCTATCTTTAAAAATTCCTAAACTTTATCATTTTCCCACACCTTTTTCTTTTCACTTAAAAGAAAAAACCGTGTGTACAATATACCTCTTGAAATTGTCTTCTTCGAAGGTTGCCCTCTTTTCAATTTTTTCGTCGATTTTTGACCCCAGAAATTTATTGGAGGGCAGGTGTCATTTACAGAACTGCAAGTTGGTGAATATTTAGTGACCTTTCGCAGTGGGTTTAAAGCTGCTGTTGTGGGAAACGGCCACAAGGAGGCAGCATTTCTCCATTCCCCAATCTGGGTACTAGGGCAGCAGAGCCTTTCTGGAAGTCGTTGTCCTAGGTTGTAAATGAGAATGGAATTTGCCAGGAGAAATCCCCATAAGGTTATGTCTCATTACTTCTTCTTGGGTTTTTACATTTTTTTAATCAGAGTAAAGATTAGAATATTGTTTTTCCTAGGTGTACACAATCTGGTTCATTTGTACATTATCTACGTCTATTAATGTACAGATCCTCTTCCCATGTAAAATATTACAGTGTTCCATAGACCTCCCTTGCTATATGTTCGGTCTTTTTGATACATGTATATAATATGTATTTGTATACGTATAGTAACACTATTCTTCATTTATCAATTCCCCCCTCCTTTCCTTTTAGATGAGCATAGTTTGTTTTCTAAGCCCGTGAGTGTCTTTCTCTTTGGAAATATGTTCATTTGTGTCAGTTATTAGATAATGCCATAAGTGATATTATAGGATATAGGTCTTTTGCTTTCCGTCCTACTTCATGTTTTGTGATTATCTCCAGGCTCATGTATGGTGCCTCAAAGAGCAGTGCTTCAATGTTTTCCATGGCTAATATTCCATTGTGGACATGGACCACTTCTTCTTGGTGCATTCCTCTGTTGATGGACGTTTTCGTTGCTTCCAAGTGTTGCGTATGGTAACTATTGCTGGAGTGCAGGATTGCCAGCCTGTGACTTTTGGATTTTCATTTTCTCAGGTGATACACCCAGCAGTGGGTATGATTGATTGACTGGTATGGTAGCTCAATGTTACCTTTTCAAGGCACCTCAATTGTGCTTTCATTAGTGGCTCTTACCACGTCCCCCTTAGAATCGAGGGTACTCATTTCTCCACAATCACGTCAGCATTTATTGTTTGCAGCATTTTTGTCGAGGGCCATTCTGACTGGTGTGAGCTGATAGGTTTTTGTAATTTGGGTTGACATGTCTTTAAAAATTCCTAAAATTCATCATTTTTCCACGCCTTTTTCTTTTGTGTTAAAAGAAAAAAGAAAAAAAAAGTGTGAGTACAATCTACCTCTTCAAATTGTCTTTTTGGAAGGTTGCACTCTTGAATTTTTGGGTCGATTTTCGACCTCAGTATTTTTTGGAGGGCAGGTGACATTTACAGAACTGAATTGGTGAATATTTAGTGACCTTTTGCAGTGGGTTTAAAGCTGCTGTTGTGGGAAACGGCCACAAGGAGGCAGCATTTCTCCATTCCCGAATCTGGGTACTAGGGCAGCAGAGCCGTTCTGGAAGTCGTTTACCTGGGTTGTAAATTTGAATGGAATGTGCCAGGAAAACCACCCATAAGTTTATGTCTCATTACTTCTAGTTCGTTGTTTTAATTTTTGACATTGGGGTAATGGTTCGAATGTTGTTTGTCCAAGGTGTACACACTCTGGTTCATTTACACATTATATATATCTATTTATGTAGAGATCCTCTTCCCATGTAAATTATTACAGAGTGTTCCATCAACCTCCCTTGCTATATGGTCGGTCTTTTTGATATATGTATATAATATGAATTTGTATACAGATGGTAACGCTAATCTTCATTTATCCATTCCCCCCACCTTTCCTTTTAGGTAAGCATAGTTTTTTTTTATAAGTCTGTGATTGCCTTTCCCTGTGGAAATATGTTCATTTGTGTCAGTTATTAGATAACGCCTATAAGTGATTTCATAGGATATAGGACTTTTGCTTTCCGACTTCCCTCATGTTCTGTGATTATCTCCAAGATCATCTATGGTGCCTCAAAGAGCAGTGTTTCATGGTTTTCCATGGCTAGTATTCATTGTGTACATGGACCACGTCTTGTTTATCCCTTCATCCGTTGATGGACATTTTGGTTGCTTCACTGTCTTGTCTATTGTGAATAAGGCTGCAGTGCAGCTTTTGCAGCCCGGGTCTTCTTGATTCTGGTCTTCTCAGGTGAGAGGCCCATTGGTGTGCCTGCTGGATTGAATGGTACCTCAATTTCTCCTTTTAAACGCAGCTCCTTTCTGTTCTCATTATTGGCTGTTAACCACTTTACATCTCACCAGCAGCTAGAGGGTACAGAGTTCTCTAAAACCTCTTCAGCATTGATTGTTTGTAGGCTTTTTGCTGATGGTCAGTCGACTGGTGTGAGTTGAAAATTTTTGTAGATTAGATTGCATGAGTCTAATACTTCCTGAGGTTGAGCTTTTATCCATTTTCCTTTTTCTAAAAAGAGAGTGAGTAAAACTTACCTCTTCATACTATCTTCTTGAAAATGTTGCCTGTTTTGAATTGTTTTATCCATTCCCTACCTCAGCACAATTTTGAGGGCAGGTGTCCTTTACAGCCCTGAGTCCTTGTGAATGTTAAGTGACCATTAGCTGTGGGTTCAAAGCTGCTCTTGCGGGAATGGGCCACAAGGCGGCAGCATTTCTCCTTTACCAAATCTGGTTACTAGGGCAACAGAGCCTTACTGGAAGTGGTGTTCTAGGTTGTAAATTAGAATGGAATGTGCCAGGAAAAAGCCCTTTAAGTATATGTCTCATTACTTCTTGTTCGTAGTTTTAAGTTAATTTTTATTTTTTATCACAGCAAACTTGATTACAATGTTTTGTTTGTTCTAGGTGTGCAAGATGTGCTTCTTTCACACATATACATATATCTATTCTTCTTCAGATCATTTTCCCATGTAGGTTATGACACAATGTTGAGTAGTCTTCCCTTGGTATTCCGTAGATCTTTGGTGATTATATATTTCACATGTGTTGGTATCTCTCCGTTAACCTCAATATGGTAGTGTATCCAATCCTCACACCTTTCCATTTGGCGAAGCATAAGTTTTTGTACTGAATCTGTGATTGCCTTTCTCTGTGGAAATATCTTCGTTTGTTTCAATTTTTAGGTAACACCTGTATGTGATATGATAGGATATGTGTCTTTCGCTGTCTCACTTACTACAAGTTGCGTGATTACTTCTAGACTCATCTGTGGTGCTGCAAATGGCATTGTTTCATTTTTTCGCTAGCTCATATTCCATGTGTACATGTAGCAGTTCTTCTTTGTCCACCCATCTGTCGGTGGACTTTTTGGTTACTTCCATATCTTGGCTATTGTAATACTATGCAATGCAGATTTGCCTGCCTGTGTCTTTCCAATTCTGTCTTCTTAGGTTATAGTTCCAGGAATGGGTCTGTTGGATCATATGGTAGCTCAATGTTTACCTTTTAAAGGCACCTCCATTCTGTTCTCTTTAGTGGCTCTTTCCAGGTTACGTCCCACGTAAAGTTGAGGGTATGCACTTCTCCACAGCACCTTCAGCATTTATTCTTTGTAGTTTTTTTGCTGATGGTTATTCTGACTGGTGTGAGCTGATACCTCTTTGTGGTTGAATTTGCATGTGTCTCATAATGCGTTGAAATTGAGCTTTAAGACATGTGCTTTTTATTTTTCCAGCTGTGATTAGAGCTTAGTTCTTCAAAGTGTTTACTTGAAGTATGTGTCACCTTTTGAAATATTTTGGCCATTACCTCCCTCAAGACATTTTGAGGGCAGGTTTCATTTACAGCCCTGCAGTACTAGTTCATATGAAGTGACCATTAACTCAAACTTTAAACCTGCTTTTGCAGGTAACGGCCAGAGGGCGGCAGCCTTTCTACGTTCCCCACGCTGGTACTAGGGAAACAGACCTACCAGCCAGTGGTGTTCTTCGGTTATAAATTAGAGTGGAATGTGCCCGGAGAAACCCACAGTTGCTGATGTCTCCTTACATTTGTTTGTTTTTTAAATTTAATTTATATTTTTTACTGGAGTACTATTCCGTTGTATACATGGACCACTTCTTCTTGGTGCATTCCTCTGTTGATGGACATTTTTGTTGCTTCCATGTGTTGACTATGGTAAGTATTGCTGGCGTACAGGTTTGCCAGCCTGTGACTTTTTGATTCTCATTTTCTCAGGTGATAGGCTCAGCAGATGGTATGCTTGATTCACTGGTAGCTCAATGTTTACCTTTTCAAAGCACCTCCATTGTGTTTACAGGAATGGTTCTTACCACGTCCCCCTTAGAGCTCAGGGTACACATTTCTCCACAATCCCTTCAGCATGTATTGTTTGCAGCATTTTTGCTGATGGCCATTCTGACTGCTGTGAGCTGATAGGTATTTGTAATTTCCGTTTGCCTATCTTTAAAAATTCCTAAACTTTATCATTTTCCCACGCCTTTTTCTTTTCACTTAAAAGAAAAAACCGTGTGTACAATATACCTCTTGAAATTGTCTTCTTCGAAGGTTGCCCTCTTTTCAATTTTTTCGTCGATTTTTGACCCCAGAAATTTATTGGAGGGCAGGTGTCATTTACAGAACGGCAAGTTGGTGAATATTTAGTGACCTTTCGCAGTGGGTTTAAAGCTGCTGTTGTGGGAAACGGCCACAAGGAGGCAGCATTTCTCCATTCCCCAATCTGGGTACTAGGGCAGCAGAGCCTTTCTGGAAGTCGTTGTCCTAGGTTGTAAATGAGAATGGAATTTGCCAGGAGAAATCCCCATAAGGTTATGTCTCATTACTTCTTCTTGGGTTTTTACATTTTTTTAATCAGAGTAAAGATTAGAATATTGTTTTTCCTAGGTGTACACAATCTGGTTCATTTGTACATTATCTACGTCTATTAATGTACAGATCCTCTTCCCATGTAAAATATTACAGTGTTCCATAGACCTCCCTTGCTATATGTTCGGTCTTTTTGATACATGTATATAATATGTATTTGTATACGTATAGTAACACTATTCTTCATTTATCAATTCCCCCCTCCTTTCCTTTTAGATGAGCATAGTTTGTTTTCTAAGCCCGTGAGTGTCTTTCTCTTTGGAAATATGTTCATTTGTGTCAGTTATTAGATAATGCCATAAGTGATATTATAGGATATAGGTCTTTTGCTTTCCGTCCTACTTCATGTTTTGTGATTATCTCCAGGCTCATGTACGGTGCCTCAAAGAGCAGTGCTTCAATGTTTTCCATGGCTAATATTCCATTGTGGACATGGACCACTTCTTCTTGGTGCATTCCTCTGTTGATGGACGTTTTCGTTGCTTCCAAGTGTTGCCTATGGTAACTATTGCTGGAGTGCAGGATTGCCAGCCTGTGACTTTTGGATTTTCATTTTCTCAGGTGATACACCCAGCAGTGGGTATGATTGATTGACTGGTATGGTAGCTCAATGTTACCTTTTCAAGGCACCTCAATTGTGCTTTCATTAGTGGCTCTTACCACGTCCCCCTTAGAATCGAGGGTACTCATTTCTCCACAATCACGTCAGCATTTATTGTTTGCAGCATTTTTGTCGAGGGCCATTCTGACTGGTGTGAGCTGATAGGTTTTTGTAATTTGGGTTGACATGTCTTTAAAAATTCCTAAAATTCATCATTTTTCCACGCCTTTTTCTTTTGTGTTAAAAGAAAAAAGAAAAAAAAAGTGTGAGTACAATCTACCTCTTCAAATTGTCTTTTTGGAAGGTTGCACTCTTGAATTTTTGGGTCGATTTTCGACCTCAGTATTTTTTGGAGGGCAGGTGACATTTACAGAACTGAATTGGTGAATATTTAGTGACCTTTTGCAGTGGGTTTAAAGCTGCTGTTGTGGGAAACGGCCACAAGGAGGCAGCATTTCTCCATTCCCGAATCTGGGTACTAGGGCAGCAGAGCCGTTCTGGAAGTCGTTTACCTGGGTTGTAAATTTGAATGGAATGTGCCAGGAAAACCACCCATAAGTTTATGTCTCATTACTTCTAGTTCGTTGTTTTAATTTTTGACATTGGGGTAATGGTTCGAATGTTGTTTGTCCAAGGTGTACACACTCTGGTTCATTTACACATTATATATATCTATTTATGTAGAGATCCTCTTCCCATGTAAATTATTACAGAGTGTTCCATCAACCTCCCTTGCTATATGGTCGGTCTTTTTGATATATGTATATAATATGAATTTGTATACAGATGGTAACGCTAATCTTCATTTATCCATTCCCCCCACCTTTCCTTTTAGGTAAGCATAGTTTTTTTTTATAAGTCTGTGATTGCCTTTCCCTGTGGAAATATGTTCATTTGTGTCAGTTATTAGATAACGCCTATAAGTGATTTCATAGGATATAGGACTTTTGCTTTCCGACTTCCCTCATGTTCTGTGATTATCTCCAAGATCATCTATGGTGCCTCAAAGAGCAGTGTTTCATGGTTTTCCATGGCTAGTATTCATTGTGTACATGGACCACGTCTTGTTTATCCCTTCATCCGTTGATGGACATTTTGGTTGCTTCACTGTCTTGTCTATTGTGAATAAGGCTGCAGTGCAGCTTTTGCAGCCCGGGTCTTCTTGATTCTGGTCTTCTCAGGTGAGAGGCCCATTGGTGCGCCTGCTGGATTGAATGGTACCTCAATTTCTCCTTTTAAACGCAGCTCCTTTCTGTTCTCATTATTGGCTGTTAACCACTTTACATCTCACCAGCAGCTAGAGGGTACAGAGTTCTCTAAAACCTCTTCAGCATTGATTGTTTGTAGGCTTTTTGCTGATGGTCAGTCGACTGGTGTGAGTTGAAAACTTTTTGTAGATTAGATTGCATGAGTCTAATACTTCCTGAGGTTGAGCTTTTATCCATTTTCCTTTTTCTAAAAAGAGAGTGAGTAAAACTTACCTCTTCATACTATCTTCTTGAAAATGTTGCCTGTTTTGAATTGTTTTATCCATTCCCTACCTCAGCACAATTTTGAGGGCAGGTGTCCTTTACAGCCCTGAGTCCTTGTGAATGTTAAGTGACCATTAGCTGTGGGTTCAAAGCTGCTCTTGCGGGAATGGGCCACAAGGCGGCAGCATTTCTCCTTTACCAAATCTGGTTACTAGGGCAACAGAGCCTTACTGGAAGTGGTGTTCTAGGTTGTAAATTAGAATGGAATGTGCCAGGAAAAAGCCCTTTAAGTATATGTCTCATTACTTCTTGTTCGTAGTTTTAAGTTAATTTTTATTTTTTATCACAGCAAACTTGATTACAATGTTTTGTTTGTTCTAGGTGTGCAAGATGTGCTTCTTTCACACATATACATATATCTATTCTTCTTCAGATCCTTTTCCCATGTAGGTTATGACACAATGTTGAGTAGTCTTCCCTTGGTATTCCGTAGATCTTTGGTGATTATATATTTCACATGTGTTGGTATCTCTCCGTTAACCTCAATATGGTAGTGTATCCAATCCTCACACCTTTCCATTTGGCGAAGCATAAGTTTTTGTACTGAATCTGTGATTGCCTTTCTCTGTGGAAATATCTTCGTTTGTTTCAATTTTTAGGTAACACCTGTATGTGATATGATAGGATATGTGTCTTTCGCTGTCTCACTTACTACAAGTTGCGTGATTACTTCTAGACTCATCTGTGGTGCTGCAAATGGCATTGTTTCATTTTTTCGCTAGCTCATATTCCATGTGTACATGTAGCAGTTCTTCTTTGTCCACCCATCTGTCGGTGGACTTTTTGGTTACTTCCATATCTTGGCTATTGTAATACTATGCAATGCAGATTTGCCTGCCTGTGTCTTTCCAATTCTGTCTTCTTAGGTTATAGTTCCAGGAATGGGTCTGTTGGATCATATGGTAGCTCAATGTTTACCTTTTAAAGGCACCTCCATTCTGTTCTCTTTAGTGGCTCTTTCCAGGTTACGTCCCACGTAAAGTTGAGGGTATGCACTTCTCCACAGCACCTTCAGCATTTATTCTTTGTAGTTTTTTTGCTGATGGTTATTCTGACTGGTGTGAGCTGATACCTCTTTGTGGTTGAATTTGCATGTGTCTCATAATGCGTTGAAATTGAGCTTTAAGACATGTGCTTTTTATTTTTCCAGCTGTGATTAGAGCTTAGTTCTTCAAAGTGTTTACTTGAAGTATGTGTCACCTTTTGAAATATTTTGGCCATTACCTCCCTCAAGACATTTTGAGGGCAGGTTTCATTTACAGCCCTGCAGTACTAGTTCATATGAAGTGACCATTAACTCAAACTTTAAACCTGCTTTTGCAGGTAACGGCCAGAGGGCGGCAGCCTTTCTACGTTCCCCACGCTGGTACTAGGGAAACAGACCTACCAGCCAGTGGTGTTCTTCGGTTATAAATTAGAGTGGAATGTGCCCGGAGAAACCCACAGTTGCTGATGTCTCCTTACATTTGTTTGTTTTTTAAATTTAATTTATATTTTTTACTGGAGTACTATTCCGTTGTATACATGGACCACTTCTTCTTGGTGCATTCCTCTGTTGATGGACATTTTTGTTGCTTCCATGTGTTGACTATGGTAAGTATTGCTGGCGTACAGGTTTGCCAGCCTGTGACTTTTTGATTCTCATTTTCTCAGGTGATAGGCTCAGCAGATGGTATGCTTGATTCACTGGTAGCTCAATGTTTACCTTTTCAAAGCACCTCCATTGTGTTTACAGGAATGGTTCTTACCACGTCCCCCTTAGAGCTCAGGGTACACATTTCTCCACAATCCCTTCAGCATGTATTGTTTGCAGCATTTTTGCTGATGGCCATTCTGACTGCTGTGAGCTGATAGGTATTTGTAATTTCCGTTTGCCTATCTTTAAAAATTCCTAAACTTTATCATTTTCCCACGCCTTTTTCTTTTCACTTAAAAGAAAAAACCGTGTGTACAATATACCTCTTGAAATTGTCTTCTTCGAAGGTTGCCCTCTTTTCAATTTTTTCGTCGATTTTTGACCCCAGAAATTTATTGGAGGGCAGGTGTCATTTACAGAACTGCAAGTTGGTGAATATTTAGTGACCTTTCGCAGTGGGTTTAAAGCTGCTGTTGTGGGAAACGGCCACAAGGAGGCAGCATTTCTTCATTCCCCAATCTGGGTACTAGGGCAGCAGAGCCTTTCTGGAAGTCGTTGTCCTAGGTTGTAAATGAGAATGGAATTTGCCAGGAGAAATCCCCATAAGTTTATGTCTCATTACTTCTTCTTGGGTTTTTACATTTTTTTAATCAGAGTAAAGATTAGAATATTGTTTTTCCTAGGTGTACACAATCTGGTTCATTTGTACATTATCTACGTCTATTAATGTACAGATCCTCTTCCCATGTAAAATATTACAGTGTTCCATAGACCTCCCTTGCTATATGTTCGGTCTTTTTGATACATGTATATAATATGTATTTGTATACGTATAGTAACACTATTCTTCATTTATCAATTCCCCCCTCCTTTCCTTTTAGATGAGCATAGTTTGTTTTCTAAGCCCGTGAGTGTCTTTCTCTTTGGAAATATGTTCATTTGTGTCAGTTATTAGATAATGCCATAAGTGATATTATAGGATATAGGTCTTTTGCTTTCCGTCCTACTTCATGTTTTGTGATTATCTCCAGGCTCATGTACGGTGCCTCAAAGAGCAGTGCTTCAATGTTTTCCATGGCTAATATTCCATTGTGGACATGGACCACTTCTTCTTGGTGCATTCCTCTGTTGATGGACGTTTTCGTTGCTTCCAAGTGTTGCCTATGGTAACTATTGCTGGAGTGCAGGATTGCCAGCCTGTGACTTTTGGATTTTCATTTTCTCAGGTGATACACCCAGCAGTGGGTATGATTGATTGACTGGTATGGTAGCTCAATGTTACCTTTTCAAGGCACCTCAATTGTGCTTTCATTAGTGGCTCTTACCACGTCCCCCTTAGAATCGAGGGTACTCATTTCTCCACAATCACGTCAGCATTTATTGTTTGCAGCATTTTTGTCGAGGGCCATTCTGACTGGTGTGAGCTGATAGGTTTTTGTAATTTGGGTTGACATGTCTTTAAAAATTCCTAAAATTCATCATTTTTCCACGCCTTTTTCTTTTGTGTTAAAAGAAAAAAGAAAAAAAAAGTGTGAGTACAATCTACCTCTTCAAATTGTCTTTTTGGAAGGTTGCACTCTTGAATTTTTGGGTCGATTTTCGACCTCAGTATTTTTTGGAGGGCAGGTGACATTTACAGAACTGAATTGGTGAATATTTAGTGACCTTTTGCAGTGGGTTTAAAGCTGCTGTTGTGGGAAACGGCCACAAGGAGGCAGCATTTCTCCATTCCCGAATCTGGGTACTAGGGCAGCAGAGCCGTTCTGGAAGTCGTTTACCTGGGTTGTAAATTTGAATGGAATGTGCCAGGAAAACCACCCATAAGTTTATGTCTCATTACTTCTAGTTCGTTGTTTTAATTTTTGACATTGGGGTAATGGTTCGAATGTTGTTTGTCCAAGGTGTACACACTCTGGTTCATTTACACATTATATATATCTATTTATGTAGAGATCCTCTTCCCATGTAAATTATTACAGAGTGTTCCATCAACCTCCCTTGCTATATGGTCGGTCTTTTTGATATATGTATATAATATGAATTTGTATACAGATGGTAACGCTAATCTTCATTTATCCATTCCCCCCACCTTTCCTTTTAGGTAAGCATAGTTTTTTTTTATAAGTCTGTGATTGCCTTTCCCTGTGGAAATATGTTCATTTGTGTCAGTTATTAGATAACGCCTATAAGTGATTTCATAGGATATAGGACTTTTGCTTTCCGACTTCCCTCATGTTCTGTGATTATCTCCAAGATCATCTATGGTGCCTCAAAGAGCAGTGTTTCATGGTTTTCCATGGCTAGTATTCATTGTGTACATGGACCACGTCTTGTTTATCCCTTCATCCGTTGATGGACATTTTGGTTGCTTCACTGTCTTGTCTATTGTGAATAAGGCTGCAGTGCAGCTTTTGCAGCCCGGGTCTTCTTGATTCTGGTCTTCTCAGGTGAGAGGCCCATTGGTGCGCCTGCTGGATTGAATGGTACCTCAATTTCTCCTTTTAAACGCAGCTCCTTTCTGTTCTCATTATTGGCTGTTAACCACTTTACATCTCACCAGCAGCTAGAGGGTACAGAGTTCTCTAAAACCTCTTCAGCATTGATTGTTTGTAGGCTTTTTGCTGATGGTCAGTCGACTGGTGTGAGTTGAAAATTTTTGTAGATTAGATTGCATGAGTCTAATACTTCCTGAGGTTGAGCTTTTATCCATTTTCCTTTTTCTAAAAAGAGAGTGAGTAAAACTTACCTCTTCATACTATCTTCTTGAAAATGTTGCCTGTTTTGAATTGTTTTATCCATTCCCTACCTCAGCACAATTTTGAGGGCAGGTGTCCTTTACAGCCCTGAGTCCTTGTGAATGTTAAGTGACCATTAGCTGTGGGTTCAAAGCTGCTCTTGCGGGAATGGGCCACAAGGCGGCAGCATTTCTCCTTTACCAAATCTGGTTACTAGGGCAACAGAGCCTTACTGGAAGTGGTGTTCTAGGTTGTAAATTAGAATGGAATGTGCCAGGAAAAAGCCCTTTAAGTATATGTCTCATTACTTCTTGTTCGTAGTTTTAAGTTAATTTTTATTTTTTATCACAGCAAACTTGATTACAATGTTTTGTTTGTTCTAGGTGTGCAAGATGTGCTTCTTTCACACATATACATATATCTATTCTTCTTCAGATCATTTTCCCATGTAGGTTATGACACAATGTTGAGTAGTCTTCCCTTGGTATTCCGTAGATCTTTGGTGATTATATATTTCACATGTGTTGGTATCTCTCCGTTAACCTCAATATGGTAGTGTATCCAATCCTCACACCTTTCCATTTGGCGAAGCATAAGTTTTTGTACTGAATCTGTGATTGCCTTTCTCTGTGGAAATATCTTCGTTTGTTTCAATTTTTAGGTAACACCTGTATGTGATATGATAGGATATGTGTCTTTCGCTGTCTCACTTACTACAAGTTGCGTGATTACTTCTAGACTCATCTGTGGTGCTGCAAATGGCATTGTTTCATTTTTTCGCTAGCTCATATTCCATGTGTACATGTAGCAGTTCTTCTTTGTCCACCCATCTGTCGGTGGACTTTTTGGTTACTTCCATATCTTGGCTATTGTAATACTATGCAATGCAGATTTGCCTGCCTGTGTCTTTCCAATTCTGTCTTCTTAGGTTATAGTTCCAGGAATGGGTCTGTTGGATCATATGGTAGCTCAATGTTTACCTTTTAAAGGCACCTCCATTCTGTTCTCTTTAGTGGCTCTTTCCAGGTTACGTCCCACGTAAAGTTGAGGGTATGCACTTCTCCACAGCACCTTCAGCATTTATTCTTTGTAGTTTTTTTGCTGATGGTTATTCTGACTGGTGTGAGCTGATACCTCTTTGTGGTTGAATTTGCATGTGTCTCATAATGCGTTGAAATTGAGCTTTAAGACATGTGCTTTTTATTTTTCCAGCTGTGATTAGAGCTTAGTTCTTCAAAGTGTTTACTTGAAGTATGTGTCACCTTTTGAAATATTTTGGCCATTACCTCCCTCAAGACATTTTGAGGGCAGGTTTCATTTACAGCCCTGCAGTACTAGTTCATATGAAGTGACCATTAACTCAAACTTTAAACCTGCTTTTGCAGGTAACGGCCAGAGGGCGGCAGCCTTTCTACGTTCCCCACGCTGGTACTAGGGAAACAGACCTACCAGCCAGTGGTGTTCTTCGGTTATAAATTAGAGTGGAATGTGCCCGGAGAAACCCACAGTTGCTGATGTCTCCTTACATTTGTTTGTTTTTTAAATTTAATTTATATTTTTTACTGGAGTACTATTCCGTTGTATACATGGACCACTTCTTCTTGGTGCATTCCTCTGTTGATGGACATTTTTGTTGCTTCCATGTGTTGACTATGGTAAGTATTGCTGGCGTACAGGTTTGCCAGCCTGTGACTTTTTGATTCTCATTTTCTCAGGTGATAGGCTCAGCAGATGGTATGCTTGATTCACTGGTAGCTCAATGTTTACCTTTTCAAAGCACCTCCATTGTGTTTACAGGAATGGTTCTTACCACGTCCCCCTTAGAGCTCAGGGTACACATTTCTCCACAATCCCTTCAGCATGTATTGTTTGCAGCATTTTTGCTGATGGCCATTCTGACTGCTGTGAGCTGATAGGTATTTGTAATTTCCGTTTGCCTATCTTTAAAAATTCCTAAACTTTATCATTTTCCCACGCCTTTTTCTTTTCACTTAAAAGAAAAAACCGTGTGTACAATATACCTCTTGAAATTGTCTTCTTCGAAGGTTGCCCTCTTTTCAATTTTTTCGTCGATTTTTGACCCCAGAAATTTATTGGAGGGCAGGTGTCATTTACAGAACGGCAAGTTGGTGAATATTTAGTGACCTTTCGCAGTGGGTTTAAAGCTGCTGTTGTGGGAAACGGCCACAAGGAGGCAGCATTTCTCCATTCCCCAATCTGGGTACTAGGGCAGCAGAGCCTTTCTGGAAGTCGTTGTCCTAGGTTGTAAATGAGAATGGAATTTGCCAGGAGAAATCCCCATAAGGTTATGTCTCATTACTTCTTCTTGGGTTTTTACATTTTTTTAATCAGAGTAAAGATTAGAATATTGTTTTTCCTAGGTGTACACAATCTGGTTCATTTGTACATTATCTACGTCTATTAATGTACAGATCCTCTTCCCATGTAAAATATTACAGTGTTCCATAGACCTCCCTTGCTATATGTTCGGTCTTTTTGATACATGTATATAATATGTATTTGTATACGTATAGTAACACTATTCTTCATTTATCAATTCCCCCCTCCTTTCCTTTTAGATGAGCATAGTTTGTTTTCTAAGCCCGTGAGTGTCTTTCTCTTTGGAAATATGTTCATTTGTGTCAGTTATTAGATAATGCCATAAGTGATATTATAGGATATAGGTCTTTTGCTTTCCGTCCTACTTCATGTTTTGTGATTATCTCCAGGCTCATGTATGGTGCCTCAAAGAGCAGTGCTTCAATGTTTTCCATGGCTAATATTCCATTGTGGACATGGACCACTTCTTCTTGGTGCATTCCTCTGTTGATGGACGTTTTCGTTGCTTCCAAGTGTTGCGTATGGTAACTATTGCTGGAGTGCAGGATTGCCAGCCTGTGACTTTTGGATTTTCATTTTCTCAGGTGATACACCCAGCAGTGGGTATGATTGATTGACTGGTATGGTAGCTCAATGTTACCTTTTCAAGGCACCTCAATTGTGCTTTCATTAGTGGCTCTTACCACGTCCCCCTTAGAATCGAGGGTACTCATTTCTCCACAATCACGTCAGCATTTATTGTTTGCAGCATTTTTGTCGAGGGCCATTCTGACTGGTGTGAGCTGATAGGTTTTTGTAATTTGGGTTGACATGTCTTTAAAAATTCCTAAAATTCATCATTTTTCCACGCCTTTTTCTTTTGTGTTAAAAGAAAAAAGAAAAAAAAAGTGTGAGTACAATCTACCTCTTCAAATTGTCTTTTTGGAAGGTTGCACTCTTGAATTTTTGGGTCGATTTTCGACCTCAGTATTTTTTGGAGGGCAGGTGACATTTACAGAACTGAATTGGTGAATATTTAGTGACCTTTTGCAGTGGGTTTAAAGCTGCTGTTGTGGGAAACGGCCACAAGGAGGCAGCATTTCTCCATTCCCGAATCTGGGTACTAGGGCAGCAGAGCCGTTCTGGAAGTCGTTTACCTGGGTTGTAAATTTGAATGGAATGTGCCAGGAAAACCACCCATAAGTTTATGTCTCATTACTTCTAGTTCGTTGTTTTAATTTTTGACATTGGGGTAATGGTTCGAATGTTGTTTGTCCAAGGTGTACACACTCTGGTTCATTTACACATTATATATATCTATTTATGTAGAGATCCTCTTCCCATGTAAATTATTACAGAGTGTTCCATCAACCTCCCTTGCTATATGGTCGGTCTTTTTGATATATGTATATAATATGAATTTGTATACAGATGGTAACGCTAATCTTCATTTATCCATTCCCCCCACCTTTCCTTTTAGGTAAGCATAGTTTTTTTTTATAAGTCTGTGATTGCCTTTCCCTGTGGAAATATGTTCATTTGTGTCAGTTATTAGATAACGCCTATAAGTGATTTCATAGGATATAGGACTTTTGCTTTCCGACTTCCCTCATGTTCTGTGATTATCTCCAAGATCATCTATGGTGCCTCAAAGAGCAGTGTTTCATGGTTTTCCATGGCTAGTATTCATTGTGTACATGGACCACGTCTTGTTTATCCCTTCATCCGTTGATGGACATTTTGGTTGCTTCACTGTCTTGTCTATTGTGAATAAGGCTGCAGTGCAGCTTTTGCAGCCCGGGTCTTCTTGATTCTGGTCTTCTCAGGTGAGAGGCCCATTGGTGCACCTGCTGGATTGAATGGTACCTCAATTTCTCCTTTTAAACGCAGCTCCTTTCTGTTCTCATTATTGGCTGTTAACCACTTTACATCTCACCAGCAGCTAGAGGGTACAGAGTTCTCTAAAACCTCTTCAGCATTGATTGTTTGTAGGCTTTTTGCTGATGGTCAGTCGACTGGTGTGAGTTGAAAACTTTTTGTAGATTAGATTGCATGAGTCTAATACTTCCTGAGGTTGAGCTTTTATCCATTTTCCTTTTTCTAAAAAGAGAGTGAGTAAAACTTACCTCTTCATACTATCTTCTTGAAAATGTTGCCTGTTTTGAATTGTTTTATCCATTCCCTACCTCAGCACAATTTTGAGGGCAGGTGTCCTTTACAGCCCTGAGTCCTTGTGAATGTTAAGTGACCATTAGCTGTGGGTTCAAAGCTGCTCTTGCGGGAATGGGCCACAAGGCGGCAGCATTTCTCCTTTACCAAATCTGGTTACTAGGGCAACAGAGCCTTACTGGAAGTGGTGTTCTAGGTTGTAAATTAGAATGGAATGTGCCAGGAAAAAGCCCTTTAAGTATATGTCTCATTACTTCTTGTTCGTAGTTTTAAGTTAATTTTTATTTTTTATCACAGCAAACTTGATTACAATGTTTTGTTTGTTCTAGGTGTGCAAGATGTGCTTCTTTCACACATATACATATATCTATTCTTCTTCAGATCATTTTCCCATGTAGGTTATGACACAATGTTGAGTAGTCTTCCCTTGGTATTCCGTAGATCTTTGGTGATTATATATTTCACATGTGTTGGTATCTCTCCGTTAACCTCAATATGGTAGTGTATCCAATCCTCACACCTTTCCATTTGGCGAAGCATAAGTTTTTGTACTGAATCTGTGATTGCCTTTCTCTGTGGAAATATCTTCGTTTGTTTCAATTTTTAGGTAACACCTGTATGTGATATGATAGGATATGTGTCTTTCGCTGTCTCACTTACTACAAGTTGCGTGATTACTTCTAGACTCATCTGTGGTGCTGCAAATGGCATTGTTTCATTTTTTCGCTAGCTCATATTCCATGTGTACATGTAGCAGTTCTTCTTTGTCCACCCATCTGTCGGTGGACTTTTTGGTTACTTCCATATCTTGGCTATTGTAATACTATGCAATGCAGATTTGCCTGCCTGTGTCTTTCCAATTCTGTCTTCTTAGGTTATAGTTCCAGGAATGGGTCTGTTGGATCATATGGTAGCTCAATGTTTACCTTTTAAAGGCACCTCCATTCTGTTCTCTTTAGTGGCTCTTTCCAGGTTACGTCCCACGTAAAGTTGAGGGTATGCACTTCTCCACAGCACCTTCAGCATTTATTCTTTGTAGTTTTTTTGCTGATGGTTATTCTGACTGGTGTGAGCTGATACCTCTTTGTGGTTGAATTTGCATGTGTCTCATAATGCGTTGAAATTGAGCTTTAAGACATGTGCTTTTTATTTTTCCAGCTGTGATTAGAGCTTAGTTCTTCAAAGTGTTTACTTGAAGTATGTGTCACCTTTTGAAATATTTTGGCCATTACCTCCCTCAAGACATTTTGAGGGCAGGTTTCATTTACAGCCCTGCAGTACTAGTTCATATGAAGTGACCATTAACTCAAACTTTAAACCTGCTTTTGCAGGTAACGGCCAGAGGGCGGCAGCCTTTCTACGTTCCCCACGCTGGTACTAGGGAAACAGACCTACCAGCCAGTGGTGTTCTTCGGTTATAAATTAGAGTGGAATGTGCCCGGAGAAACCCACAGTTGCTGATGTCTCCTTACATTTGTTTGTTTTTTAAATTTAATTTACATTTTTTACTGGAGTAGTATTCCGTTGTATACATGGACCACTTCTTCTTGGTGCATTCCTCTGTTGATGGACACTTTTGTTGCTTCCATGTGTTGACTATGGTAAGTATTGCTGGCGTACAGGTTTGCCAGCCTGTGACTTTTTGATTCTCATTTTCTCAGGTGATAGGCTCAGCAGATGGTATGCTTGATTCACTGGTAGCTCAATGTTTACCTTTTCAAAGCACCTCCATTGTGTTTACAGGAATGGTTCTTACCACGTCCCCCTTAGAGCTCAGGGTACACATTTCTCCACAATCCCTTCAGCATGTATTGTTTGCAGCATTTTTGCTGATGGCCATTCTGACTGCTGTGAGCTGATAGGTATTTGTAATTTCCGTTTGCCTATCTTTCAAAATTCCTAAACTTTATCATTTTCCCACGCCTTTTTCTTTTCACTTAAAAGAAAAAACCGTGTGTACAATATACCTCTTGAAATTGTCTTCTTCGAAGGTTGCCCTCTTTTCAATTTTTTCGTCGATTTTTGACCCCAGAAATTTATTGGAGGGCAGGTGTCATTTACAGAACTGCAAGTTGGTGAATATTTAGTGACCTTTCGCAGTGGGTTTAAAGCTGCTGTTGTGGGAAACGGCCACAAGGAGGCAGCATTTCTCCATTCCCCAATCTGGGTACTAGGGCAGCAGAGCCTTTCTGGAAGTCGTTGTCCTAGGTTGTAAATGAGAATGGAATTTGCCAGGAGAAATCCCCATAAGGTTATGTCTCATTACTTCTTCTTGGGTTTTTACATTTTTTTAATCAGAGTAAAGATTAGAATATTGTTTTTCCTAGGTGTACACAATCTGGTTCATTTGTACATTATCTACGTCTATTAATGTACAGATCCTCTTCCCATGTAAAATATTACAGTGTTCCATAGACCTCCCTTGCTATATGTTCGGTCTTTTTGATACATGTATATAATATGTATTTGTATACGTATAGTAACACTATTCTTCATTTATCAATTCCCCCCTCCTTTCCTTTTAGATGAGCATAGTTTGTTTTCTAAGCCCGTGAGTGTCTTTCTCTTTGGAAATATGTTCATTTGTGTCAGTTATTAGATAATGCCATAAGTGATATTATAGGATATAGGTCTTTTGCTTTCCGTCCTACTTCATGTTTTGTGATTATCTCCAGGCTCATGTATGGTGCCTCAAAGAGCAGTGCTTCAATGTTTTCCATGGCTAATATTCCATTGTGGACATGGACCACTTCTTCTTGGTGCATTCCTCTGTTGATGGACGTTTTCGTTGCTTCCAAGTGTTGCCTATGGTAACTATTGCTGGAGTGCAGGATTGCCAGCCTGTGACTTTTGGATTTTCATTTTCTCAGGTGATACACCCAGCAGTGGGTATGATTGATTGACTGGTATGGTAGCTCAATGTTACCTTTTCAAGGCACCTCAATTGTGCTTTCATTAGTGGCTCTTACCACGTCCCCCTTAGAATCGAGGGTACTCATTTCTCCACAATCACGTCAGCATTTATTGTTTGCAGCATTTTTGTCGAGGGCCATTCTGACTGGTGTGAGCTGATAGGTTTTTGTAATTTGGGTTGACATGTCTTTAAAAATTCCTAAAATTCATCATTTTTCCACGCCTTTTTCTTTTGTGTTAAAAGAAAAAAGAAAAAAAAAGTGTGAGTACAATCTACCTCTTCAAATTGTCTTTTTGGAAGGTTGCACTCTTGAATTTTTGGGTCGATTTTCGACCTCAGTATTTTTTGGAGGGCAGGTGACATTTACAGAACTGAATTGGTGAATATTTAGTGACCTTTTGCAGTGGGTTTAAAGCTGCTGTTGTGGGAAACGGCCACAAGGAGGCAGCATTTCTCCATTCCCGAATCTGGGTACTAGGGCAGCAGAGCCGTTCTGGAAGTCGTTTACCTGGGTTGTAAATTTGAATGGAATGTGCCAGGAAAACCACCCATAAGTTTATGTCTCATTACTTCTAGTTCGTTGTTTTAATTTTTGACATTGGGGTAATGGTTCGAATGTTGTTTGTCCAAGGTGTACACACTCTGGTTCATTTACACATTATATATATCTATTTATGTAGAGATCCTCTTCCCATGTAAATTATTACAGAGTGTTCCATCAACCTCCCTTGCTATATGGTCGGTCTTTTTGATATATGTATATAATATGAATTTGTATACAGATGGTAACGCTAATCTTCATTTATCCATTCCCCCCACCTTTCCTTTTAGGTAAGCATAGTTTTTTTTTATAAGTCTGTGATTGCCTTTCCCTGTGGAAATATGTTCATTTGTGTCAGTTATTAGATAACGCCTATAAGTGATTTCATAGGATATAGGACTTTTGCTTTCCGACTTCCCTCATGTTCTGTGATTATCTCCAAGATCATCTATGGTGCCTCAAAGAGCAGTGTTTCATGGTTTTCCATGGCTAGTATTCATTGTGTACATGGACCACGTCTTGTTTATCCCTTCATCCGTTGATGGACATTTTGGTTGCTTCACTGTCTTGTCTATTGTGAATAAGGCTGCAGTGCAGCTTTTGCAGCCCGGGTCTTCTTGATTCTGGTCTTCTCAGGTGAGAGGCCCATTGGTGTGCCTGCTGGATTGAATGGTACCTCAATTTCTCCTTTTAAACGCAGCTCCTTTCTGTTCTCATTATTGGCTGTTAACCACTTTACATCTCACCAGCAGCTAGAGGGTACAGAGTTCTCTAAAACCTCTTCAGCATTGATTGTTTGTAGGCTTTTTGCTGATGGTCAGTCGACTGGTGTGAGTTGAAAATTTTTGTAGATTAGATTGCATGAGTCTAATACTTCCTGAGGTTGAGCTTTTATCCATTTTCCTTTTTCTAAAAAGAGAGTGAGTAAAACTTACCTCTTCATACTATCTTCTTGAAAATGTTGCCTGTTTTGAATTGTTTTATCCATTCCCTACCTCAGCACAATTTTGAGGGCAGGTGTCCTTTACAGCCCTGAGTCCTTGTGAATGTTAAGTGACCATTAGCTGTGGGTTCAAAGCTGCTCTTGCGGGAATGGGCCACAAGGCGGCAGCATTTCTCCTTTACCAAATCTGGTTACTAGGGCAACAGAGCCTTACTGGAAGTGGTGTTCTAGGTTGTAAATTAGAATGGAATGTGCCAGGAAAAAGCCCTTTAAGTATATGTCTCATTACTTCTTGTTCGTAGTTTTAAGTTAATTTTTATTTTTTATCACAGCAAACTTGATTACAATGTTTTGTTTGTTCTAGGTGTGCAAGATGTGCTTCTTTCACACATATACATATATCTATTCTTCTTCAGATCATTTTCCCATGTAGGTTATGACACAATGTTGAGTAGTCTTCCCTTGGTATTCCGTAGATCTTTGGTGATTATATATTTCACATGTGTTGGTATCTCTCCGTTAACCTCAATATGGTAGTGTATCCAATCCTCACACCTTTCCATTTGGCGAAGCATAAGTTTTTGTACTGAATCTGTGATTGCCTTTCTCTGTGGAAATATCTTCGTTTGTTTCAATTTTTAGGTAACACCTGTATGTGATATGATAGGATATGTGTCTTTCGCTGTCTCACTTACTACAAGTTGCGTGATTACTTCTAGACTCATCTGTGGTGCTGCAAATGGCATTGTTTCATTTTTTCGCTAGCTCATATTCCATGTGTACATGTAGCAGTTCTTCTTTGTCCACCCATCTGTCGGTGGACTTTTTGGTTACTTCCATATCTTGGCTATTGTAATACTATGCAATGCAGATTTGCCTGCCTGTGTCTTTCCAATTCTGTCTTCTTAGGTTATAGTTCCAGGAATGGGTCTGTTGGATCATATGGTAGCTCAATGTTTACCTTTTAAAGGCACCTCCATTCTGTTCTCTTTAGTGGCTCTTTCCAGGTTACGTCCCACGTAAAGTTGAGGGTATGCACTTCTCCACAGCACCTTCAGCATTTATTCTTTGTAGTTTTTTTGCTGATGGTTATTCTGACTGGTGTGAGCTGATACCTCTTTGTGGTTGAATTTGCATGTGTCTCATAATGCGTTGAAATTGAGCTTTAAGACATGTGCTTTTTATTTTTCCAGCTGTGATTAGAGCTTAGTTCTTCAAAGTGTTTACTTGAAGTATGTGTCACCTTTTGAAATATTTTGGCCATTACCTCCCTCAAGACATTTTGAGGGCAGGTTTCATTTACAGCCCTGCAGTACTAGTTCATATGAAGTGACCATTAACTCAAACTTTAAACCTGCTTTTGCAGGTAACGGCCAGAGGGCGGCAGCCTTTCTACGTTCCCCACGCTGGTACTAGGGAAACAGACCTACCAGCCAGTGGTGTTCTTCGGTTATAAATTAGAGTGGAATGTGCCCGGAGAAACCCACAGTTGCTGATGTCTCCTTACATTTGTTTGTTTTTTAAATTTAATTTATATTTTTTACTGGAGTACTATTCCGTTGTATACATGGACCACTTCTTCTTGGTGCATTCCTCTGTTGATGGACATTTTTGTTGCTTCCATGTGTTGACTATGGTAAGTATTGCTGGCGTACAGGTTTGCCAGCCTGTGACTTTTTGATTCTCATTTTCTCAGGTGATAGGCTCAGCAGATGGTATGCTTGATTCACTGGTAGCTCAATGTTTACCTTTTCAAAGCACCTCCATTGTGTTTACAGGAATGGTTCTTACCACGTCCCCCTTAGAGCTCAGGGTACACATTTCTCCACAATCCCTTCAGCATGTATTGTTTGCAGCATTTTTGCTGATGGCCATTCTGACTGCTGTGAGCTGATAGGTATTTGTAATTTCCGTTTGCCTATCTTTAAAAATTCCTAAACTTTATCATTTTCCCACGCCTTTTTCTTTTCACTTAAAAGAAAAAACCGTGTGTACAATATACCTCTTGAAATTGTCTTCTTCAAAGGTTGCCCTCTTTTCAATTTTTTCGTCGATTTTTGACCCCAGAAATTTATTGGAGGGCAGGTGTCATTTACAGAACGGCAAGTTGGTGAATATTTAGTGACCTTTCGCAGTGGGTTTAAAGCTGCTGTTGTGGGAAACGGCCACAAGGAGGCAGCATTTCTCCATTCCCCAATCTGGGTACTAGGGCAGCAGAGCCTTTCTGGAAGTCGTTGTCCTAGGTTGTAAATGAGAATGGAATTTGCCAGGAGAAATCCCCATAAGGTTATGTCTCATTACTTCTTCTTGGGTTTTTACATTTTTTTAATCAGAGTAAAGATTAGAATATTGTTTTTCCTAGGTGTACACAATCTGGTTCATTTGTACATTATCTACGTCTATTAATGTACAGATCCTCTTCCCATGTAAAATATTACAGTGTTCCATAGACCTCCCTTGCTATATGTTCGGTCTTTTTGATACATGTATATAATATGTATTTGTATACGTATAGTAACACTATTCTTCATTTATCAATTCCCCCCTCCTTTCCTTTTAGATGAGCATAGTTTGTTTTCTAAGCCCGTGAGTGTCTTTCTCTTTGGAAATATGTTCATTTGTGTCAGTTATTAGATAATGCCATAAGTGATATTATAGGATATAGGTCTTTTGCTTTCCGTCCTACTTCATGTTTTGTGATTATCTCCAGGCTCATGTACGGTGCCTCAAAGAGCAGTGCTTCAATGTTTTCCATGGCTAATATTCCATTGTGGACATGGACCACTTCTTCTTGGTGCATTCCTCTGTTGATGGACGTTTTCGTTGCTTCCAAGTGTTGCCTATGGTAACTATTGCTGGAGTGCAGGATTGCCAGCCTGTGACTTTTGGATTTTCATTTTCTCAGGTGATACACCCAGCAGTGGGTATGATTGATTGACTGGTATGGTAGCTCAATGTTACCTTTTCAAGGCACCTCAATTGTGCTTTCATTAGTGGCTCTTACCACGTCCCCCTTAGAATCGAGGGTACTCATTTCTCCACAATCACGTCAGCATTTATTGTTTGCAGCATTTTTGTCGAGGGCCATTCTGACTGGTGTGAGCTGATAGGTTTTTGTAATTTGGGTTGACATGTCTTTAAAAATTCCTAAAATTCATCATTTTTCCACGCCTTTTTCTTTTGTGTTAAAAGAAAAAAGAAAAAAAAAGTGTGAGTACAATCTACCTCTTCAAATTGTCTTTTTGGAAGGTTGCACTCTTGAATTTTTGGGTCGATTTTCGACCTCAGTATTTTTTGGAGGGCAGGTGACATTTACAGAACTGAATTGGTGAATATTTAGTGACCTTTTGCAGTGGGTTTAAAGCTGCTGTTGTGGGAAACGGCCACAAGGAGGCAGCATTTCTCCATTCCCGAATCTGGGTACTAGGGCAGCAGAGCCGTTCTGGAAGTCGTTTACCTGGGTTGTAAATTTGAATGGAATGTGCCAGGAAAACCACCCATAAGTTTATGTCTCATTACTTCTAGTTCGTTGTTTTAATTTTTGACATTGGGGTAATGGTTCGAATGTTGTTTGTCCAAGGTGTACACACTCTGGTTCATTTACACATTATATATATCTATTTATGTAGAGATCCTCTTCCCATGTAAATTATTACAGAGTGTTCCATCAACCTCCCTTGCTATATGGTCGGTCTTTTTGATATATGTATATAATATGAATTTGTATACAGATGGTAACGCTAATCTTCATTTATCCATTCCCCCCACCTTTCCTTTTAGGTAAGCATAGTTTTTTTTTATAAGTCTGTGATTGCCTTTCCCTGTGGAAATATGTTCATTTGTGTCAGTTATTAGATAACGCCTATAAGTGATTTCATAGGATATAGGACTTTTGCTTTCCGACTTCCCTCATGTTCTGTGATTATCTCCAAGATCATCTATGGTGCCTCAAAGAGCACTGTTTCATGGTTTTCCATGGCTAGTATTCATTGTGTACATGGACCACGTCTTGTTTATCCCTTCATCCGTTGATGGACATTTTGGTTGCTTCACTGTCTTGTCTATTGTGAATAAGGCTGCAGTGCAGCTTTTGCAGCCCGGGTCTTCTTGATTCTGGTCTTCTCAGGTGAGAGGCCCATTGGTGCGCCTGCTGGATTGAATGGTACCTCAATTTCTCTTTTTAAACGCAGCTCCTTTCTGTTCTCATTATTGGCTGTTAACCACTTTACATCTCACCAGCAGCTAGAGGGTACAGAGTTCTCTAAAACCTCTTCAGCATTGATTGTTTGTAGGCTTTTTGCTGATGGTCAGTCGACTGGTGTGAGTTGAAAACTTTTTGTAGATTAGATTGCATGAGTCTAATACTTCCTGAGGTTGAGCTTTTATCCATTTTCCTTTTTCTAAAAAGAGAGTGAGTAAAACTTACCTCTTCATACTATCTTCTTGAAAATGTTGCCTGTTTTGAATTGTTTTATCCATTCCCTACCTCAGCACAATTTTGAGGGCAGGTGTCCTTTACAGCCCTGAGTCCTTGTGAATGTTAAGTGACCATTAGCTGTGGGTTCAAAGCTGCTCTTGCGGGAATGGGCCACAAGGCGGCAGCATTTCTCCTTTACCAAATCTGGTTACTAGGGCAACAGAGCCTTACTGGAAGTGGTGTTCTAGGTTGTAAATTAGAATGGAATGTGCCAGGAAAAAGCCCTTTAAGTATATGTCTCATTACTTCTTGTTCGTAGTTTTAAGTTAATTTTTATTTTTTATCACAGCAAACTTGATTACAATGTTTTGTTTGTTCTAGGTGTGCAAGATGTGCTTCTTTCACACATATACATATATCTATTCTTCTTCAGATCATTTTCCCATGTAGGTTATGACACGATGTTGAGTAGTCTTCCCTTGGTATTCCGTAGATCTTTGGTGATTATATATTTCACATGTGTTGGTATCTCTCCGTTAACCTCAATATGGTAGTGTATCCAATCCTCACACCTTTCCATTTGGCGAAGCATAAGTTTTTGTACTGAATCTGTGATTGCCTTTCTCTGTGGAAATATCTTCGTTTGTTTCAATTTTTAGGTAACACCTGTATGTGATATGATAGGATATGTGTCTTTCGCTGTCTCACTTACTACAAGTTGCGTGATTACTTCTAGACTCATCTGTGGTGCTGCAAATGGCATTGTTTCATTTTTTCGCTAGCTCATATTCCATGTGTACATGTAGCAGTTCTTCTTTGTCCACCCATCTGTCGGTGGACTTTTTGGTTACTTCCATATCTTGGCTATTGTAATACTATGCAATGCAGATTTGCCTGCCTGTGTCTTTCCAATTCTGTCTTCTTAGGTTATAGTTCCAGGAATGGGTCTGTTGGATCATATGGTAGCTCAATGTTTACCTTTTAAAGGCACCTCCATTCTGTTCTCTTTAGTGGCTCTTTCCAGGTTACGTCCCACGTAAAGTTGAGGGTATGCACTTCTCCACAGCACCTTCAGCATTTATTCTTTGTAGTTTTTTTGCTGATGGTTATTCTGACTGGTGTGAGCTGATACCTCTTTGTGGTTGAATTTGCATGTGTCTCATAATGCGTTGAAATTGAGCTTTAAGACATGTGCTTTTTATTTTTCCAGCTGTGATTAGAGCTTAGTTCTTCAAAGTGTTTACTTGAAGTATGTGTCACCTTTTGAAATATTTTGGCCATTACCTCCCTCAAGACATTTTGAGGGCAGGTTTCATTTACAGCCCTGCAGTACTAGTTCATATGAAGTGACCATTAACTCAAACTTTAAACCTGCTTTTGCAGGTAACGGCCAGAGGGCGGCAGCCTTTCTACGTTCCCCACGCTGGTACTAGGGAAACAGACCTACCAGCCAGTGGTGTTCTTCGGTTATAAATTAGAGTGGAATGTGCCCGGAGAAACCCACAGTTGCTGATGTCTCCTTACATTTGTTTGTTTTTTAAATTTAATTTACATTTTTTACTGGAGTACTATTCCGTTGTATACATGGACCACTTCTTCTTGGTGCATTCCTCTGTTGATGGACACTTTTGTTGCTTCCATGTGTTGACTATGGTAAGTATTGCTGGCGTACAGGTTTGCCAGCCTGTGACTTTTTGATTCTCATTTTCTCAGGTGATAGGCTCAGCAGATGGTATGCTTGATTCACTGGTAGCTCAATGTTTACCTTTTCAAAGCACCTCCATTGTGTTTACAGGAATGGTTCTTACCACGTCCCCCTTAGAGCTCAGGGTACACATTTCTCCACAATCCCTTCAGCATGTATTGTTTGCAGCATTTTTGCTGATGGCCATTCTGACTGCTGTGAGCTGATAGGTATTTGTAATTTCCGTTTGCCTATCTTTAAAAATTCCTAAACTTTATCATTTTCCCACGCCTTTTTCTTTTCACTTAAAAGAAAAAACCGTGTGTACAATATACCTCTTGAAATTGTCTTCTTCGAAGGTTGCCCTCTTTTCAATTTTTTCGTCGATTTTTGACCCCAGAAATTTATTGGAGGGCAGGTGTCATTTACAGAACTGCAAGTTGGTGAATATTTAGTGACCTTTCGCAGTGGGTTTAAAGCTGCTGTTGTGGGAAACGGCCACAAGGAGGCAGCATTTCTCCATTCCCCAATCTGGGTACTAGGGCAGCAGAGCCTTTCTGGAAGTCGTTGTCCTAGGTTGTAAATGAGAATGGAATTTGCCAGGAGAAATCCCCATAAGTTTATGTCTCATTACTTCTTCTTGGGTTTTTACATTTTTTTAATCAGAGTAAAGATTAGAATATTGTTTTTCCTAGGTGTACACAATCTGGTTCATTTGTACATTATCTACGTCTATTAATGTACAGATCCTCTTCCCATGTAAAATATTACAGTGTTCCATAGACCTCCCTTGCTATATGTTCGGTCTTTTTGATACATGTATATAATATGTATTTGTATACGTATAGTAACACTATTCTTCATTTATCAATTCCCCCCTCCTTTCCTTTTAGATGAGCATAGTTTGTTTTCTAAGCCCGTGAGTGTCTTTCTCTTTGGAAATATGTTCATTTGTGTCAGTTATTAGATAATGCCATAAGTGATATTATAGGATATAGGTCTTTTGCTTTCCGTCCTACTTCATGTTTTGTGATTATCTCCAGGCTCAGGTATGGTGCCTCAAAGAGCAGTGCTTCAATGTTTTCCATGGCTAATATTCCATTGTGGACATGGACCACTTCTTCTTGGTGCATTCCTCTGTTGATGGACGTTTTCGTTGCTTCCAAGTGTTGCCTATGGTAACTATTGCTGGAGTGCAGGATTGCCAGCCTGTGACTTTTGGATTTTCATTTTCTCAGGTGATACACCCAGCAGTGGGTATGATTGATTGACTGGTATGGTAGCTCAATGTTACCTTTTCAAGGCACCTCAATTGTGCTTTCATTAGTGGCTCTTACCACGTCCCCCTTAGAATCGAGGGTACTCATTTCTCCACAATCACGTCAGCATTTATTGTTTGCAGCATTTTTGTCGAGGGCCATTCTGACTGGTGTGAGCTGATAGGTTTTTGTAATTTGGGTTGACATGTCTTTAAAAATTCCTAAAATTCATCATTTTTCCACGCCTTTTTCTTTTGTGTTAAAAGAAAAAAGAAAAAAAAAGTGTGAGTACAATCTACCTCTTCAAATTGTCTTTTTGGAAGGTTGCACTCTTGAATTTTTGGGTCGATTTTCGACCTCAGTATTTTTTGGAGGGCAGGTGACATTTACAGAACTGAATTGGTGAATATTTAGTGACCTTTTGCAGTGGGTTTAAAGCTGCTGTTGTGGGAAACGGCCACAAGGAGGCAGCATTTCTCCATTCCCGAATCTGGGTACTAGGGCAGCAGAGCCGTTCTGGAAGTCGTTTACCTGGGTTGTAAATTTGAATGGAATGTGCCAGGAAAACCACCCATAAGTTTATGTCTCATTACTTCTAGTTCGTTGTTTTAATTTTTGACATTGGGGTAATGGTTCGAATGTTGTTTGTCCAAGGTGTACACACTCTGGTTCATTTACACATTATATATATCTATTTATGTAGAGATCCTCTTCCCATGTAAATTATTACAGAGTGTTCCATCAACCTCCCTTGCTATATGGTCGGTCTTTTTGATATATGTATATAATATGAATTTGTATACAGATGGTAACGCTAATCTTCATTTATCCATTCCCCCCACCTTTCCTTTTAGGTAAGCATAGTTTTTTTTTATAAGTCTGTGATTGCCTTTCCCTGTGGAAATATGTTCATTTGTGTCAGTTATTAGATAACGCCTATAAGTGATTTCATAGGATATAGGACTTTTGCTTTCCGACTTCCCTCATGTTCTGTGATTATCTCCAAGATCATCTATGGTGCCTCAAAGAGCAGTGTTTCATGGTTTTCCATGGCTAGTATTCATTGTGTACATGGACCACGTCTTGTTTATCCCTTCATCCGTTGATGGACATTTTGGTTGCTTCACTGTCTTGTCTATTGTGAATAAGGCTGCAGTGCAGCTTTTGCAGCCCGGGTCTTCTTGATTCTGGTCTTCTCAGGTGAGAGGCCCATTGGTGTGCCTGCTGGATTGAATGGTACCTCAATTTCTCCTTTTAAACGCAGCTCCTTTCTGTTCTCATTATTGGCTGTTAACCACTTTACATCTCACCAGCAGCTAGAGGGTACAGAGTTCTCTAAAACCTCTTCAGCATTGATTGTTTGTAGGCTTTTTGCTGATGGTCAGTCGACTGGTGTGAGTTGAAAACTTTTTGTAGATTAGATTGCATGAGTCTAATACTTCCTGAGGTTGAGCTTTTATCCATTTTCCTTTTTCTAAAAAGAGAGTGAGTAAAACTTACCTCTTCATACTATCTTCTTGAAAATGTTGCCTGTTTTGAATTGTTTTATCCATTCCCTACCTCAGCACAATTTTGAGGGCAGGTGTCCTTTACAGCCCTGAGTCCTTGTGAATGTTAAGTGACCATTAGCTGTGGGTTCAAAGCTGCTCTTGCGGGAATGGGCCACAAGGCGGCAGCATTTCTCCTTTACCAAATCTGGTTACTAGGGCAACAGAGCCTTACTGGAAGTGGTGTTCTAGGTTGTAAATTAGAATGGAATGTGCCAGGAAAAAGCCCTTTAAGTATATGTCTCATTACTTCTTGTTCGTAGTTTTAAGTTAATTTTTATTTTTTATCACAGCAAACTTGATTACAATGTTTTGTTTGTTCTAGGTGTGCAAGATGTGCTTCTTTCACACATATACATATATCTATTCTTCTTCAGATCATTTTCCCATGTAGGTTATGACACAATGTTGAGTAGTCTTCCCTTGGTATTCCGTAGATCTTTGGTGATTATATATTTCACATGTGTTGGTATCTCTCCGTTAACCTCAATATGGTAGTGTATCCAATCCTCACACCTTTCCATTTGGCGAAGCATAAGTTTTTGTACTGAATCTGTGATTGCCTTTCTCTGTGGAAATATCTTCGTTTGTTTCAATTTTTAGGTAACACCTGTATGTGATATGATAGGATATGTGTCTTTCGCTGTCTCACTTACTACAAGTTGCGTGATTACTTCTAGACTCATCTGTGGTGCTGCAAATGGCATTGTTTCATTTTTTCGCTAGCTCATATTCCATGTGTACATGTAGCAGTTCTTCTTTGTCCACCCATCTGTCGGTGGACTTTTTGGTTACTTCCATATCTTGGCTATTGTAATACTATGCAATGCAGATTTGCCTGCCTGTGTCTTTCCAATTCTGTCTTCTTAGGTTATAGTTCCAGGAATGGGTCTGTTGGATCATATGGTAGCTCAATGTTTACCTTTTAAAGGCACCTCCATTCTGTTCTCTTTAGTGGCTCTTTCCAGGTTACGTCCCACGTAAAGTTGAGGGTATGCACTTCTCCACAGCACCTTCAGCATTTATTCTTTGTAGTTTTTTTGCTGATGGTTATTCTGACTGGTGTGAGCTGATACCTCTTTGTGGTTGAATTTGCATGTGTCTCATAATGCGTTGAAATTGAGCTTTAAGACATGTGCTTTTTATTTTTCCAGCTGTGATTAGAGCTTAGTTCTTCAAAGTGTTTACTTGAAGTATGTGTCACCTTTTGAAATATTTTGGCCATTACCTCCCTCAAGACATTTTGAGGGCAGGTTTCATTTACAGCCCTGCAGTACTAGTTCATATGAAGTGACCATTAACTCAAACTTTAAACCTGCTTTTGCAGGTAACGGCCAGAGGGCGGCAGCCTTTCTACGTTCCCCACGCTGGTACTAGGGAAACAGACCTACCAGCCAGTGGTGTTCTTCGGTTATAAATTAGAGTGGAATGTGCCCGGAGAAACCCACAGTTGCTGATGTCTCCTTACATTTGTTTGTTTTTTAAATTTAATTTATATTTTTTACTGGAGTACTATTCCGTTGTATACATGGACCACTTCTTCTTGGTGCATTCCTCTGTTGATGGACATTTTTGTTGCTTCCATGTGTTGACTATGGTAAGTATTGCTGGCGTACAGGTTTGCCAGCCTGTGACTTTTTGATTCTCATTTTCTCAGGTGATAGGCTCAGCAGATGGTATGCTTGATTCACTGGTAGCTCAATGTTTACCTTTTCAAAGCACCTCCATTGTGTTTACAGGAATGGTTCTTACCACGTCCCCCTTAGAGCTCAGGGTACACATTTCTCCACAATCCCTTCAGCATGTATTGTTTGCAGCATTTTTGCTGATGGCCATTCTGACTGCTGTGAGCTGATAGGTATTTGTAATTTCCGTTTGCCTATCTTTAAAAATTCCTAAACTTTATCATTTTCCCACGCCTTTTTCTTTTCACTTAAAAGAAAAAACCGTGTGTACAATATACCTCTTGAAATTGTCTTCTTCGAAGGTTGCCCTCTTTTCAATTTTTTCGTCGATTTTTGACCCCAGAAATTTATTGGAGGGCAGGTGTCATTTACAGAACGGCAAGTTGGTGAATATTTAGTGACCTTTCGCAGTGGGTTTAAAGCTGCTGTTGTGGGAAACGGCCACAAGGAGGCAGCATTTCTCCATTCCCCAATCTGGGTACTAGGGCAGCAGAGCCTTTCTGGAAGTCGTTGTCCTAGGTTGTAAATGAGAATGGAATTTGCCAGGAGAAATCCCCATAAGGTTATGTCTCATTACTTCTTCTTGGGTTTTTACATTTTTTTAATCAGAGTAAAGATTAGAATATTGTTTTTCCTAGGTGTACACAATCTGGTTCATTTGTACATTATCTACGTCTATTAATGTACAGATCCTCTTCCCATGTAAAATATTACAGTGTTCCATAGACCTCCCTTGCTATATGTTCGGTCTTTTTGATACATGTATATAATATGTATTTGTATACGTATAGTAACACTATTCTTCATTTATCAATTCCCCCCTCCTTTCCTTTTAGATGAGCATAGTTTGTTTTCTAAGCCCGTGAGTGTCTTTCTCTTTGGAAATATGTTCATTTGTGTCAGTTATTAGATAATGCCATAAGTGATATTATAGGATATAGGTCTTTTGCTTTCCGTCCTACTTCATGTTTTGTGATTATCTCCAGGCTCATGTACGGTGCCTCAAAGAGCAGTGCTTCAATGTTTTCCATGGCTAATATTCCATTGTGGACATGGACCACTTCTTCTTGGTGCATTCCTCTGTTGATGGACGTTTTCGTTGCTTCCAAGTGTTGCCTATGGTAACTATTGCTGGAGTGCAGGATTGCCAGCCTGTGACTTTTGGATTTTCATTTTCTCAGGTGATACACCCAGCAGTGGGTATGATTGATTGACTGGTATGGTAGCTCAATGTTACCTTTTCAAGGCACCTCAATTGTGCTTTCATTAGTGGCTCTTACCACGTCCCCCTTAGAATCGAGGGTACTCATTTCTCCACAATCACGTCAGCATTTATTGTTTGCAGCATTTTTGTCGAGGGCCATTCTGACTGGTGTGAGCTGATAGGTTTTTGTAATTTGGGTTGACATGTCTTTAAAAATTCCTAAAATTCATCATTTTTCCACGCCTTTTTCTTTTGTGTTAAAAGAAAAAAGAAAAAAAAAGTGTGAGTACAATCTACCTCTTCAAATTGTCTTTTTGGAAGGTTGCACTCTTGAATTTTTGGGTCGATTTTCGACCTCAGTATTTTTTGGAGGGCAGGTGACATTTACAGAACTGAATTGGTGAATATTTAGTGACCTTTTGCAGTGGGTTTAAAGCTGCTGTTGTGGGAAACGGCCACAAGGAGGCAGCATTTCTCCATTCCCGAATCTGGGTACTAGGGCAGCAGAGCCGTTCTGGAAGTCGTTTACCTGGGTTGTAAATTTGAATGGAATGTGCCAGGAAAACCACCCATAAGTTTATGTCTCATTACTTCTAGTTCGTTGTTTTAATTTTTGACATTGGGGTAATGGTTCGAATGTTGTTTGTCCAAGGTGTACACACTCTGGTTCATTTACACATTATATATATCTATTTATGTAGAGATCCTCTTCCCATGTAAATTATTACAGAGTGTTCCATCAACCTCCCTTGCTATATGGTCGGTCTTTTTGATATATGTATATAATATGAATTTGTATACAGATGGTAACGCTAATCTTCATTTATCCATTCCCCCCACCTTTCCTTTTAGGTAAGCATAGTTTTTTTTTATAAGTCTGTGATTGCCTTTCCCTGTGGAAATATGTTCATTTGTGTCAGTTATTAGATAACGCCTATAAGTGATTTCATAGGATATAGGACTTTTGCTTTCCGACTTCCCTCATGTTCTGTGATTATCTCCAAGATCATCTATGGTGCCTCAAAGAGCACTGTTTCATGGTTTTCCATGGCTAGTATTCATTGTGTACATGGACCACGTCTTGTTTATCCCTTCATCCGTTGATGGACATTTTGGTTGCTTCACTGTCTTGTCTATTGTGAATAAGGCTGCAGTGCAGCTTTTGCAGCCCGGGTCTTCTTGATTCTGGTCTTCTCAGGTGAGAGGCCCATTGGTGCGCCTGCTGGATTGAATGGTACCTCAATTTCTCCTTTTAAACGCAGCTCCTTTCTGTTCTCATTATTGGCTGTTAACCACTTTACATCTCACCAGCAGCTAGAGGGTACAGAGTTCTCTAAAACCTCTTCAGCATTGATTGTTTGTAGGCTTTTTGCTGATGGTCAGTCGACTGGTGTGAGTTGAAAACTTTTTGTAGATTAGATTGCATGAGTCTAATACTTCCTGAGGTTGAGCTTTTATCCATTTTCCTTTTTCTAAAAAGAGAGTGAGTAAAACTTACCTCTTCATACTATCTTCTTGAAAATGTTGCCTGTTTTGAATTGTTTTATCCATTCCCTACCTCAGCACAATTTTGAGGGCAGGTGTCCTTTACAGCCCTGAGTCCTTGTGAATGTTAAGTGACCATTAGCTGTGGGTTCAAAGCTGCTCTTGCGGGAATGGGCCACAAGGCGGCAGCATTTCTCCTTTACCAAATCTGGTTACTAGGGCAACAGAGCCTTACTGGAAGTGGTGTTCTAGGTTGTAAATTAGAATGGAATGTGCCAGGAAAAAGCCCTTTAAGTATATGTCTCATTACTTCTTGTTCGTAGTTTTAAGTTAATTTTTATTTTTTATCACAGCAAACTTGATTACAATGTTTTGTTTGTTCTAGGTGTGCAAGATGTGCTTCTTTCACACATATACATATATCTATTCTTCTTCAGATCATTTTCCCATGTAGGTTATGACACGATGTTGAGTAGTCTTCCCTTGGTATTCCGTAGATCTTTGGTGATTATATATTTCACATGTGTTGGTATCTCTCCGTTAACCTCAATATGGTAGTGTATCCAATCCTCACACCTTTCCATTTGGCGAAGCATAAGTTTTTGTACTGAATCTGTGATTGCCTTTCTCTGTGGAAATATCTTCGTTTGTTTCAATTTTTAGGTAACACCTGTATGTGATATGATAGGATATGTGTCTTTCGCTGTCTCACTTACTACAAGTTGCGTGATTACTTCTAGACTCATCTGTGGTGCTGCAAATGGCATTGTTTCATTTTTTCGCTAGCTCATATTCCATGTGTACATGTAGCAGTTCTTCTTTGTCCACCCATCTGTCGGTGGACTTTTTGGTTACTTCCATATCTTGGCTATTGTAATACTATGCAATGCAGATTTGCCTGCCTGTGTCTTTCCAATTCTGTCTTCTTAGGTTATAGTTCCAGGAATGGGTCTGTTGGATCATATGGTAGCTCAATGTTTACCTTTTAAAGGCACCTCCATTCTGTTCTCTTTAGTGGCTCTTTCCAGGTTACGTCCCACGTAAAGTTGAGGGTATGCACTTCTCCACAGCACCTTCAGCATTTATTCTTTGTAGTTTTTTTGCTGATGGTTATTCTGACTGGTTTGAGCTGATACCTCTTTGTGGTTGAATTTGCATGTGTCTCATAATGCGTTGAAATTGAGCTTTAAGACATGTGCTTTTTATTTTTCCAGCTGTGATTAGAGCTTAGTTCTTCAAAGTGTTTACTTGAAGTATGTGTCACCTTTTGAAATATTTTGGCCATTACCTCCCTCAAGACATTTTGAGGGCAGGTTTCATTTACAGCCCTGCAGTACTAGTTCATATGAAGTGACCATTAGCTCAAGCTTTAAACCTGCTTTTGCAGGTAACGGCCAGAGGGCGGCAGCCTTTCTACGTTCCCCACGCTGGTACTAGGGAAACAGACCTACCAGCCAGTGGTGTTCTTCGGTTATAAATTAGAGTGGAATGTGCCCGGAGAAACCCACAGTTGCTGATGTCTCCTTACATTTGTTTGTTTTTTAAATTTAATTTACATTTTTTACTGGAGTACAATTCCGTTGTATACATGGACCACTTCTTCTTGGTGTATTCCTCTGTTGATGGACACTTTTGTTGCTTCCATGTGTTGACTATGGTAAGTATTGCTGGCGTACAGGTTTGCCAGCCTGTGACTTTTTGATTCTCATTTTCTCAGGTGATAGGCTCAGCAGATGGTATGCTTGATTCACTGGTAGCTCAATGTTTACCTTTTCAAAGCACCTCCATTGTGTTTACAGGAATGGTTCTTACCACGTCCCCCTTAGAGCTCAGGGTACACATTTCTCCACAATCCCTTCAGCATGTATTGTTTGCAGCATTTTTGCTGATGGCCATTCTGACTGCTGTGAGCTGATAGGTATTTGTAATTTCCGTTTGCCTATCTTTAAAAATTCCTAAACTTTATCATTTTCCCACGCCTTTTTCTTTTCACTTAAAAGAAAAAACCGTGTGTACAATATACCTCTTGAAATTGTCTTCTTCGAAGGTTGCCCTCTTTTCAATTTTTTCGTCGATTTTTGACCCCAGAAATTTATTGGAGGGCAGGTGTCATTTACAGAACTGCAAGTTGGTGAATATTTAGTGACCTTTCGCAGTGGGTTTAAAGCTGCTGTTGTGGGAAACGGCCACAAGGAGGCAGCATTTCTCCATTCCCCAATCTGGGTACTAGGGCAGCAGAGCCTTTCTGGAAGTCGTTGTCCTAGGTTGTAAATGAGAATGGAATTTGCCAGGAGAAATCCCCATAAGTTTATGTCTCATTACTTCTTCTTGGGTTTTTACATTTTTTTAATCAGAGTAAAGATTAGAATATTGTTTTTCCTAGGTGTACACAATCTGGTTCATTTGTACATTATCTACGTCTATTAATGTACAGATCCTCTTCCCATGTAAAATATTACAGTGTTCCATAGACCTCCCTTGCTATATGTTCGGTCTTTTTGATACATGTATATAATATGTATTTGTATACGTATAGTAACACTATTCTTCATTTATCAATTCCCCCCTCCTTTCCTTTTAGATGAGCATAGTTTGTTTTCTAAGCCCGTGAGTGTCTTTCTCTTTGGAAATATGTTCATTTGTGTCAGTTATTAGATAATGCCATAAGTGATATTATAGGATATAGGTCTTTTGCTTTCCGTCCTACTTCATGTTTTGTGATTATCTCCAGGCTCATGTACGGTGCCTCAAAGAGCAGTGCTTCAATGTTTTCCATGGCTAATATTCCATTGTGGACATGGACCACTTCTTCTTGGTGCATTCCTCTGTTGATGGACGTTTTCGTTGCTTCCAAGTGTTGCCTATGGTAACTATTGCTGGAGTGCAGGATTGCCAGCCTGTGACTTTTGGATTTTCATTTTCTCAGGTGATACACCCAGCAGTGGGTATGATTGATTGACTGGTATGGTAGCTCAATGTTACCTTTTCAAGGCACCTCAATTGTGCTTTCATTAGTGGCTCTTACCACGTCCCCCTTAGAATCGAGGGTACTCATTTCTCCACAATCACGTCAGCATTTATTGTTTGCAGCATTTTTGTCGAGGGCCATTCTGACTGGTGTGAGCTGATAGGTTTTTGTAATTTGGGTTGACATGTCTTTAAAAATTCCTAAAATTCATCATTTTTCCACGCCTTTTTCTTTTGTGTTAAAAGAAAAAAGAAAAAAAAAAGTGTGAGTACAATCTACCTCTTCAAATTGTCTTTTTGGAAGGTTGCACTCTTGAATTTTTGGGTCGATTTTCGACCTCAGTATTTTTTGGAGGGCAGGTGACATTTACAGAACTGAATTGGTGAATATTTAGTGACCTTTTGCAGTGGGTTTAAAGCTGCTGTTGTGGGAAACGGCCACAAGGAGGCAGCATTTCTCCATTCCCGAATCTGGGTACTAGGGCAGCAGAGCCGTTCTGGAAGTCGTTTACCTGGGTTGTAAATTTGAATGGAATGTGCCAGGAAAACCACCCATAAGTTTATGTCTCATTACTTCTAGTTCGTTGTTTTAATTTTTGACATTGGGGTAATGGTTCGAATGTTGTTTGTCCAAGGTGTACACACTCTGGTTCATTTACACATTATATATATCTATTTATGTAGAGATCCTCTTCCCATGTAAATTATTACAGAGTGTTCCATCAACCTCCCTTGCTATATGGTCGGTCTTTTTGATATATGTATATAATATGAATTTGTATACAGATGGTAACGCTAATCTTCATTTATCCATTCCCCCCACCTTTCCTTTTAGGTAAGCATAGTTTTTTTTTATAAGTCTGTGATTGCCTTTCCCTGTGGAAATATGTTCATTTGTGTCAGTTATTAGATAACGCCTATAAGTGATTTCATAGGATATAGGACTTTTGCTTTCCGACTTCCCTCATGTTCTGTGATTATCTCCAAGATCATCTATGGTGCCTCAAAGAGCAGTGTTTCATGGTTTTCCATGGCTAGTATTCATTGTGTACATGGACCACGTCTTGTTTATCCCTTCATCCGTTGATGGACATTTTGGTTGCTTCACTGTCTTGTCTATTGTGAATAAGGCTGCAGTGCAGCTTTTGCAGCCCGGGTCTTCTTGATTCTGGTCTTCTCAGGTGAGAGGCCCATTGGTGCGCCTGCTGGATTGAATGGTACCTCAATTTCTCCTTTTAAACGCAGCTCCTTTCTGTTCTCATTATTGGCTGTTAACCACTTTACATCTCACCAGCAGCTAGAGGGTACAGAGTTCTCTAAAACCTCTTCAGCATTGATTGTTTGTAGGCTTTTTGCTGATGGTCAGTCGACTGGTGTGAGTTGAAAACTTTTTGTAGATTAGATTGCATGAGTCTAATACTTCCTGAGGTTGAGCTTTTATCCATTTTCCTTTTTCTAAAAAGAGAGTGAGTAAAACTTACCTCTTCATACTATCTTCTTGAAAATGTTGCCTGTTTTGAATTGTTTTATCCATTCCCTACCTCAGCACAATTTTGAGGGCAGGTGTCCTTTACAGCCCTGAGTCCTTGTGAATGTTAAGTGACCATTAGCTGTGGGTTCAAAGCTGCTCTTGCGGGAATGGGCCACAAGGCGGCAGCATTTCTCCTTTACCAAATCTGGTTACTAGGGCAACAGAGCCTTACTGGAAGTGGTGTTCTAGGTTGTAAATTAGAATGGAATGTGCCAGGAAAAAGCCCTTTAAGTATATGTCTCATTACTTCTTGTTCGTAGTTTTAAGTTAATTTTTATTTTTTATCACAGCAAACTTGATTACAATGTTTTGTTTGTTCTAGGTGTGCAAGATGTGCTTCTTTCACACATATACATATATCTATTCTTCTTCAGATCATTTTCCCATGTAGGTTATGACACAATGTTGAGTAGTCTTCCCTTGGTATTCCGTAGATCTTTGGTGATTATATATTTCACATGTGTTGGTATCTCTCCGTTAACCTCAATATGGTAGTGTATCCAATCCTCACACCTTTCCATTTGGCGAAGCATAAGTTTTTGTACTGAATCTGTGATTGCCTTTCTCTGTGGAAATATCTTCGTTTGTTTCAATTTTTAGGTAACACCTGTATGTGATATGATAGGATATGTGTCTTTCGCTGTCTCACTTACTACAAGTTGCGTGATTACTTCTAGACTCATCTGTGGTGCTGCAAATGGCATTGTTTCATTTTTTCGCTAGCTCATATTCCATGTGTACATGTAGCAGTTCTTCTTTGTCCACCCATCTGTCGGTGGACTTTTGGTACTTCCATATCTTGGCTATTGTAATACTATGCAATGCAGATTTGCCTGCCTTGTGTCTTCCAATTCTGTCTTCTTAGGTTATAGTTCCAGGAATGGGTCTGTTGGATCATATGGTAGCTCAATGTTTACCTTTTAAAGGCACCTCCATTCTGTTCTCTTTAGTGGCTCTTTCCAGGTTACGTCCCACGTAAAGTTGAGGGTATGCACTTCTCCACAGCACCTTCAGCATTTATTCTTTGTAGTTTTTTTGCTGATGGTTATTCTGACCTGGTGTGAGCTGATACCTCTTTGTGGTTGAATTTGCATGTGTCTCATAATGCGTTGAAATTGAGCTTTAAGACATGTGCTTTTTATTTTTCAGCTGTGATTAGAGCTTAGTTCTTCAAAGTGTTTACTTGAAGTATGTGTCACCTTTTGAAAATATTTGGCCATTACCTCCCTCAAGACATTTTGAGGGCAGGTTTCATTTACAGCCCTGCAGTACTAGTTCATATGAAGTGACCATTAACTCAAACTTTAAACCTGCTTTTGCAGGTAACGGCCAGAGGGCGGCAGCCTTTCTACGTTCCCCACGCTGGTACTAGGGAAACAGACCTACCAGCCAGTGGTGTTCTTCGGTTATAAATTAGAGTGGAATGTGCCCGGAGAAACCCACAGTTGCTGATGTCTCCTTACATTTGTTTGGTTTTTAAATTTAATTTATATTTTTTACTGGAGTACTATTCCGTTGTATACATGGACCACTTCTTCTTGGTGCATTCCTCTGTTGAATGGACATTTTTGTTGCTTCCATGTGTTGACTATGGTAAGTATTGCTGGCGTACAGGTTGCCAGCCTGTGACTTTTGATTCTCATTTTCTCAGGTGATAGGCTCAGCAGATGGTATGCTTGATTCACTGGTAGCTCAATGTTTACCTTTTCAAAGCACCTCCATTGTGTTTACAGGAATGGTTCGTACCACGTCCCCTTAGAGCTCAGGGTACACATTTTCTCCACAATCCCTTCAGCATGTATTGTTTGCAGCATTTTTGCTGATGGCCATTCTGACTGCTGTGAGCTGATAGGTATTTGTAATTTCCGTTTGCCCTATCTTAAAAGTTCCTAACTTTATCATTTTTCCCACGCCTTTTTCTTTTCACTTAAAAGAAAAAACCGTGTGTACAATATACCTCTTGAAATTGGTCTTCTTCGGAAGGTTGCCCTCTTTTCAATTTTTTCGTCGATTTTTGACCCCAGAAATTTATTGGAGGCAGGTGTCATTTACAGAACGCAGGTTGGTGAATATTTAGTGACCTTTCGCAGTGGGTTTAAAGCTGCTGTTGTGGGAAACGGCACAAGGGAGGCAGCATTTCTCCATTCCCCAATCTGGGTACTAGGGCAGCAGAGCCTTTCTGGAAGTCGTTGTCCTAGGTTGTAAATGAGAATGGAATTTGCCAGGAGAAATCCCCATAAGGTTATGTCTCATTACTTCTTCTTGGGTTTTTACATTTTTTTTAATCAGAGTAAAGATTAGAATATTGTTTTTTCCTAGGTGTACACAATCTGTTCATTTGTACATTATCTACGTCTATTAATGTACAGATCCTCTTCCCATGTAAAATATTACAGTGTTCCATAGACCTCCCTTGCTATATGTTCGGTCTTTTTGATAAATGTATATAATATGTATTTGTATACGTATAGTAACACTATCTTCATTTATCAATTCCCCCCTCCTTCCTTTTAGATGAGCATAGTTTGTTTTCTAAGCCTCGTGAGTGTCTTTCTCTTTGGAAATATGTTCATTTGTGTCAGTTATTAGATAATGCCATAAGTGATATTATAGGATATAGGTCTTTTGCTTTCCGTCCTACTTCATGTTTTGTGATTATCTCCAGGCTCATGTATGGTGCCTCAAAGAGCAGTGCTTCAATGTTTTCCATGGCTAATATTCCATTGTGGACATGGACCACTTCTTCTTGGTGCATTCCTCTGTTGATGGACGTTTTCGTTGCTTCCAAGTGTTGCCTATGGTAACTATTGCTGGAGTGCAGGATTGCCAGCCTGTGACTTTTGGATTTTCATTTTCTCAGGTGATACACCCAGCAGTGGGTATGATTGATTGACTGGTATGGTAGCTCAATGTTACCTTTTCAAGGCACCTCAATTGTGCTTTCATTAGTGGCTCTTACCACGTCCCCCTTAGAATCGAGGGTACTCATTTCTCCACAATCACGTCAGCATTTATTGTTTGCAGCATTTTTGTCGAGGGCCATTCTGACTGGTGTGAGCTGATAGGTTTTTGTAATTTGGGTTGACATGTCTTTAAAAATTCCTAAAATTCATCATTTTTCCACGCCTTTTTCTTTTGTGTTAAAAGAAAAAAGAAAAAAAAAGTGTGAGTACAATCTACCTCTTCAAATTGTCTTTTTGGAAGGTTGCACTCTTGAATTTTTGGGTCGATTTTCGACCTCAGTATTTTTTGGAGGGCAGGTGACATTTACAGAACTGAATTGGTGAATATTTAGTGACCTTTTGCAGTGGGTTTAAAGCTGCTGTTGTGGGAAACGGCCACAAGGAGGCAGCATTTCTCCATTCCCGAATCTGGGTACTAGGGCAGCAGAGCCGTTCTGGAAGTCGTTTACCTGGGTTGTAAATTTGAATGGAATGTGCCAGGAAAACCACCCATAAGTTTATGTCTCATTACTTCTAGTTCGTTGTTTTAATTTTTGACATTGGGGTAATGGTTCGAATGTTGTTTGTCCAAGGTGTACACACTCTGGTTCATTTACACATTATATATATCTATTTATGTAGAGATCCTCTTCCCATGTAAATTATTACAGAGTGTTCCATCAACCTCCCTTGCTATATGGTCGGTCTTTTTGATATATGTATATAATATGAATTTGTATACAGATGGTAACGCTAATCTTCATTTATCCATTCCCCCCACCTTTCCTTTTAGGTAAGCATAGTTTTTTTTTATAAGTCTGTGATTGCCTTTCCCTGTGGAAATATGTTCATTTGTGTCAGTTATTAGATAACGCCTATAAGTGATTTCATAGGATATAGGACTTTTGCTTTCCGACTTCCCTCATGTTCTGTGATTATCTCCAAGATCATCTATGGTGCCTCAAAGAGCAGTGTTTCATGGTTTTCCATGGCTAGTATTCATTGTGTACATGGACCACGTCTTGTTTATCCCTTCATCCGTTGATGGACATTTTGGTTGCTTCACTGTCTTGTCTATTGTGAATAAGGCTGCAGTGCAGCTTTTGCAGCCCGGGTCTTCTTGATTCTGGTCTTCTCAGGTGAGAGGCCCATTGGTGCGCCTGCTGGATTGAATGGTACCTCAATTTCTCCTTTTAAACGCAGCTCCTTTCTGTTCTCATTATTGGCTGTTAACCACTTTACATCTCACCAGCAGCTAGAGGGTACAGAGTTCTCTAAAACCTCTTCAGCATTGATTGTTTGTAGGCTTTTTGCTGATGGTCAGTCGACTGGTGTGAGTTGAAAACTTTTTGTAGATTAGATTGCATGAGTCTAATACTTCCTGAGGTTGAGCTTTTATCCATTTTCCTTTTTCTAAAAAGAGAGTGAGTAAAACTTACCTCTTCATACTATCTTCTTGAAAATGTTGCCTGTTTTGAATTGTTTTATCCATTCCCTACCTCAGCACAATTTTGAGGGCAGGTGTCCTTTACAGCCCTGAGTCCTTGTGAATGTTAAGTGACCATTAGCTGTGGGTTCAAAGCTGCTCTTGCGGGAATGGGCCACAAGGCGGCAGCATTTCTCCTTTACCAAATCTGGTTACTAGGGCAACAGAGCCTTACTGGAAGTGGTGTTCTAGGTTGTAAATTAGAATGGAATGTGCCAGGAAAAAGCCCTTTAAGTATATGTCTCATTACTTCTTGTTCGTAGTTTTAAGTTAATTTTTATTTTTTATCACAGCAAACTTGATTACAATGTTTTGTTTGTTCTAGGTGTGCAAGATGTGCTTCTTTCACACATATACATATATCTATTCTTCTTCAGATCATTTTCCCATGTAGGTTATGACACAATGTTGAGTAGTCTTCCCTTGGTATTCCGTAGATCTTTGGTGATTATATATTTCACATGTGTTGGTATCTCTCCGTTAACCTCAATATGGTAGTGTATCCAATCCTCACACCTTTCCATTTGGCGAAGCATAAGTTTTTGTACTGAATCTGTGATTGCCTTTCTCTGTGGAAATATCTTCGTTTGTTTCAATTTTTAGGTAACACCTGTATGTGATATGATAGGATATGTGTCTTTCGCTGTCTCACTTACTACAAGTTGCGTGATTACTTCTAGACTCATCTGTGGTGCTGCAAATGGCATTGTTTCATTTTTTCGCTAGCTCATATTCCATGTGTACATGTAGCAGTTCTTCTTTGTCCACCCATCTGTCGGTGGACTTTTTGGTTACTTCCATATCTTGGCTATTGTAATACTATGCAATGCAGATTTGCCTGCCTGTGTCTTTCCAATTCTGTCTTCTTAGGTTATAGTTCCAGGAATGGGTCTGTTGGATCATATGGTAGCTCAATGTTTACCTTTTAAAGGCACCTCCATTCTGTTCTCTTTAGTGGCTCTTTCCAGGTTACGTCCCACGTAAAGTTGAGGGTATGCACTTCTCCACAGCACCTTCAGCATTTATTCTTTGTAGTTTTTTTGCTGATGGTTATTCTGACTGGTGTGAGCTGATACCTCTTTGTGGTTGAATTTGCATGTGTCTCATAATGCGTTGAAATTGAGCTTTAAGACATGTGCTTTTTATTTTTCCAGCTGTGATTAGAGCTTAGTTCTTCAAAGTGTTTACTTGAAGTATGTGTCACCTTTTGAAATATTTTGGCCATTACCTCCCTCAAGACATTTTGAGGGCAGGTTTCATTTACAGCCCTGCAGTACTAGTTCATATGAAGTGACCATTAACTCAAACTTTAAACCTGCTTTTGCAGGTAACGGCCAGAGGGCGGCAGCCTTTCTACGTTCCCCACGCTGGTACTAGGGAAACAGACCTACCAGCCAGTGGTGTTCTTCGGTTATAAATTAGAGTGGAATGTGCCCGGAGAAACCCACAGTTGCTGATGTCTCCTTACATTTGTTTGTTTTTTAAATTTAATTTATATTTTTTACTGGAGTACTATTCCGTTGTATACATGGACCACTTCTTCTTGGTGCATTCCTCTGTTGATGGACATTTTTGTTGCTTCCATGTGTTGACTATGGTAAGTATTGCTGGCGTACAGGTTTGCCAGCCTGTGACTTTTTGATTCTCATTTTCTCAGGTGATAGGCTCAGCAGATGGTATGCTTGATTCACTGGTAGCTCAATGTTTACCTTTTCAAAGCACCTCCATTGTGTTTACAGGAATGGTTCTTACCACGTCCCCCTTAGAGCTCAGGGTACACATTTCTCCACAATCCCTTCAGCATGTATTGTTTGCAGCATTTTTGCTGATGGCCATTCTGACTGCTGTGAGCTGATAGGTATTTGTAATTTCCGTTTGCCTATCTTTAAAAATTCCTAAACTTTATCATTTTCCCACGCCTTTTTCTTTTCACTTAAAAGAAAAAACCGTGTGTACAATATACCTCTTGAAATTGTCTTCTTCGAAGGTTGCCCTCTTTTCAATTTTTTCGTCGATTTTTGACCCCAGAAATTTATTGGAGGGCAGGTGTCATTTACAGAACGGCAAGTTGGTGAATATTTAGTGACCTTTCGCAGTGGGTTTAAAGCTGCTGTTGTGGGAAACGGCCACAAGGAGGCAGCATTTCTCCATTCCCCAATCTGGGTACTAGGGCAGCAGAGCCTTTCTGGAAGTCGTTGTCCTAGGTTGTAAATGAGAATGGAATTTGCCAGGAGAAATCCCCATAAGGTTATGTCTCATTACTTCTTCTTGGGTTTTTACATTTTTTTAATCAGAGTAAAGATTAGAATATTGTTTTTCCTAGGTGTACACAATCTGGTTCATTTGTACATTATCTACGTCTATTAATGTACAGATCCTCTTCCCATGTAAAATATTACAGTGTTCCATAGACCTCCCTTGCTATATGTTCGGTCTTTTTGATAAATGTATATAATATGTATTTGTATACGTATAGTAACACTATTCTTCATTTATCAATTCCCCCCTCCTTTCCTTTTAGATGAGCATAGTTTGTTTTCTAAGCCCGTGAGTGTCTTTCTCTTTGGAAATATGTTCATTTGTGTCAGTTATTAGATAATGCCATAAGTGATATTATAGGATATAGGTCTTTTGCTTTCCGTCCTACTTCATGTTTTGTGATTATCTCCAGGCTCATGTATGGTGCCTCAAAGAGCAGTGCTTCAATGTTTTCCATGGCTAATATTCCATTGTGGACATGGACCACTTCTTCTTGGTGCATTCCTCTGTTGATGGACGTTTTCGTTGCTTCCAAGTGTTGCCTATGGTAACTATTGCTGGAGTGCAGGATTGCCAGCCTGTGACTTTTGGATTTTCATTTTCTCAGGTGATACACCCAGCAGTGGGTATGATTGATTGACTGGTATGGTAGCTCAATGTTACCTTTTCAAGGCACCTCAATTGTGCTTTCATTAGTGGCTCTTACCACGTCCCCCTTAGAATCGAGGGTACTCATTTCTCCACAATCACGTCAGCATTTATTGTTTGCAGCATTTTTGTCGAGGGCCATTCTGACTGGTGTGAGCTGATAGGTTTTTGTAATTTGGGTTGACATGTCTTTAAAAATTCCTAAAATTCATCATTTTTCCACGCCTTTTTCTTTTGTGTTAAAAGAAAAAAGAAAAAAAAAGTGTGAGTACAATCTACCTCTTCAAATTGTCTTTTTGGAAGGTTGCACTCTTGAATTTTTGGGTCGATTTTCGACCTCAGTATTTTTTGGAGGGCAGGTGACATTTACAGAACTGAATTGGTGAATATTTAGTGACCTTTTGCAGTGGGTTTAAAGCTGCTGTTGTGGGAAACGGCCACAAGGAGGCAGCATTTCTCCATTCCCGAATCTGGGTACTAGGGCAGCAGAGCCGTTCTGGAAGTCGTTTACCTGGGTTGTAAATTTGAATGGAATGTGCCAGGAAAACCACCCATAAGTTTATGTCTCATTACTTCTAGTTCGTTGTTTTAATTTTTGACATTGGGGTAATGGTTCGAATGTTGTTTGTCCAAGGTGTACACACTCTGGTTCATTTACACATTATATATATCTATTTATGTAGAGATCCTCTTCCCATGTAAATTATTACAGAGTGTTCCATCAACCTCCCTTGCTATATGGTCGGTCTTTTTGATATATGTATATAATATGAATTTGTATACAGATGGTAACGCTAATCTTCATTTATCCATTCCCCCCACCTTTCCTTTTAGGTAAGCATAGTTTTTTTTTATAAGTCTGTGATTGCCTTTCCCTGTGGAAATATGTTCATTTGTGTCAGTTATTAGATAACGCCTATAAGTGATTTCATAGGATATAGGACTTTTGCTTTCCGACTTCCCTCATGTTCTGTGATTATCTCCAAGATCATCTATGGTGCCTCAAAGAGCAGTGTTTCATGGTTTTCCATGGCTAGTATTCATTGTGTACATGGACCACGTCTTGTTTATCCCTTCATCCGTTGATGGACATTTTGGTTGCTTCACTGTCTTGTCTATTGTGAATAAGGCTGCAGTGCAGCTTTTGCAGCCCGGGTCTTCTTGATTCTGGTCTTCTCAGGTGAGAGGCCCATTGGTGTGCCTGCTGGATTGAATGGTACCTCAATTTCTCCTTTTAAACGCAGCTCCTTTCTGTTCTCATTATTGGCTGTTAACCACTTTACATCTCACCAGCAGCTAGAGGGTACAGAGTTCTCTAAAACCTCTTCAGCATTGATTGTTTGTAGGCTTTTTGCTGATGGTCAGTCGACTGGTGTGAGTTGAAAATTTTTGTAGATTAGATTGCATGAGTCTAATACTTCCTGAGGTTGAGCTTTTATCCATTTTCCTTTTTCTAAAAAGAGAGTGAGTAAAACTTACCTCTTCATACTATCTTCTTGAAAATGTTGCCTGTTTTGAATTGTTTTATCCATTCCCTACCTCAGCACAATTTTGAGGGCAGGTGTCCTTTACAGCCCTGAGTCCTTGTGAATGTTAAGTGACCATTAGCTGTGGGTTCAAAGCTGCTCTTGCGGGAATGGGCCACAAGGCGGCAGCATTTCTCCTTTACCAAATCTGGTTACTAGGGCAACAGAGCCTTACTGGAAGTGGTGTTCTAGGTTGTAAATTAGAATGGAATGTGCCAGGAAAAAGCCCTTTAAGTATATGTCTCATTACTTCTTGTTCGTAGTTTTAAGTTAATTTTTATTTTTTATCACAGCAAACTTGATTACAATGTTTTGTTTGTTCTAGGTGTGCAAGATGTGCTTCTTTCACACATATACATATATCTATTCTTCTTCAGATCATTTTCCCATGTAGGTTATGACACAATGTTGAGTAGTCTTCCCTTGGTATTCCGTAGATCTTTGGTGATTATATATTTCACATGTGTTGGTATCTCTCCGTTAACCTCAATATGGTAGTGTATCCAATCCTCACACCTTTCCATTTGGCGAAGCATAAGTTTTTGTACTGAATCTGTGATTGCCTTTCTCTGTGGAAATATCTTCGTTTGTTTCAATTTTTAGGTAACACCTGTATGTGATATGATAGGATATGTGTCTTTCGCTGTCTCACTTACTACAAGTTGCGTGATTACTTCTAGACTCATCTGTGGTGCTGCAAATGGCATTGTTTCATTTTTTCGCTAGCTCATATTCCATGTGTACATGTAGCAGTTCTTCTTTGTCCACCCATCTGTCGGTGGACTTTTTGGTTACTTCCATATCTTGGCTATTGTAATACTATGCAATGCAGATTTGCCTGCCTGTGTCTTTCCAATTCTGTCTTCTTAGGTTATAGTTCCAGGAATGGGTCTGTTGGATCATATGGTAGCTCAATGTTTACCTTTTAAAGGCACCTCCATTCTGTTCTCTTTAGTGGCTCTTTCCAGGTTACGTCCCACGTAAAGTTGAGGGTATGCACTTCTCCACAGCACCTTCAGCATTTATTCTTTGTAGTTTTTTTGCTGATGGTTATTCTGACTGGTGTGAGCTGATACCTCTTTGTGGTTGAATTTGCATGTGTCTCATAATGCGTTGAAATTGAGCTTTAAGACATGTGCTTTTTATTTTTCCAGCTGTGATTAGAGCTTAGTTCTTCAAAGTGTTTACTTGAAGTATGTGTCACCTTTTGAAATATTTTGGCCATTACCTCCCTCAAGACATTTTGAGGGCAGGTTTCATTTACAGCCCTGCAGTACTAGTTCATATGAAGTGACCATTAACTCAAACTTTAAACCTGCTTTTGCAGGTAACGGCCAGAGGGCGGCAGCCTTTCTACGTTCCCCACGCTGGTACTAGGGAAACAGACCTACCAGCCAGTGGTGTTCTTCGGTTATAAATTAGAGTGGAATGTGCCCGGAGAAACCCACAGTTGCTGATGTCTCCTTACATTTGTTTGTTTTTTAAATTTAATTTATATTTTTTACTGGAGTACTATTCCGTTGTATACATGGACCACTTCTTCTTGGTGCATTCCTCTGTTGATGGACATTTTTGTTGCTTCCATGTGTTGACTATGGTAAGTATTGCTGGCGTACAGGTTTGCCAGCCTGTGACTTTTTGATTCTCATTTTCTCAGGTGATAGGCTCAGCAGATGGTATGCTTGATTCACTGGTAGCTCAATGTTTACCTTTTCAAAGCACCTCCATTGTGTTTACAGGAATGGTTCTTACCACGTCCCCCTTAGAGCTCAGGGTACACATTTCTCCACAATCCCTTCAGCATGTATTGTTTGCAGCATTTTTGCTGATGGCCATTCTGACTGCTGTGAGCTGATAGGTATTTGTAATTTCCGTTTGCCTATCTTTAAAAATTCCTAAACTTTATCATTTTCCCACGCCTTTTTCTTTTCACTTAAAAGAAAAAACCGTGTGTACAATATACCTCTTGAAATTGTCTTCTTCGAAGGTTGCCCTCTTTTCAATTTTTTCGTCGATTTTTGACCCCAGAAATTTATTGGAGGGCAGGTGTCATTTACAGAACTGCAAGTTGGTGAATATTTAGTGACCTTTCGCAGTGGGTTTAAAGCTGCTGTTGTGGGAAACGGCCACAAGGAGGCAGCATTTCTCCATTCCCCAATCTGGGTACTAGGGCAGCAGAGCCTTTCTGGAAGTCGTTGTCCTAGGTTGTAAATGAGAATGGAATTTGCCAGGAGAAATCCCCATAAGTTTATGTCTCATTACTTCTTCTTGGGTTTTTACATTTTTTTAATCAGAGTAAAGATTAGAATATTGTTTTTCCTAGGTGTACACAATCTGGTTCATTTGTACATTATCTACGTCTATTAATGTACAGATCCTCTTCCCATGTAAAATATTACAGTGTTCCATAGACCTCCCTTGCTATATGTTCGGTCTTTTTGATACATGTATATAATATGTATTTGTATACGTATAGTAACACTATTCTTCATTTATCAATTCCCCCCTCCTTTCCTTTTAGATGAGCATAGTTTGTTTTCTAAGCCCGTGAGTGTCTTTCTCTTTGGAAATATGTTCATTTGTGTCAGTTATTAGATAATGCCATAAGTGATATTATAGGATATAGGTCTTTTGCTTTCCGTCCTACTTCATGTTTTGTGATTATCTCCAGGCTCATGTACGGTGCCTCAAAGAGCAGTGCTTCAATGTTTTCCATGGCTAATATTCCATTGTGGACATGGACCACTTCTTCTTGGTGCATTCCTCTGTTGATGGACGTTTTCGTTGCTTCCAAGTGTTGCCTATGGTAACTATTGCTGGAGTGCAGGATTGCCAGCCTGTGACTTTTGGATTTTCATTTTCTCAGGTGATACACCCAGCAGTGGGTATGATTGATTGACTGGTATGGTAGCTCAATGTTACCTTTTCAAGGCACCTCAATTGTGCTTTCATTAGTGGCTCTTACCACGTCCCCCTTAGAATCGAGGGTACTCATTTCTCCACAATCACGTCAGCATTTATTGTTTGCAGCATTTTTGTCGAGGGCCATTCTGACTGGTGTGAGCTGATAGGTTTTTGTAATTTGGGTTGACATGTCTTTAAAAATTCCTAAAATTCATCATTTTTCCACGCCTTTTTCTTTTGTGTTAAAAGAAAAAAGAAAAAAAAAGTGTGAGTACAATCTACCTCTTCAAATTGTCTTTTTGGAAGGTTGCACTCTTGAATTTTTGGGTCGATTTTCGACCTCAGTATTTTTTGGAGGGCAGGTGACATTTACAGAACTGAATTGGTGAATATTTAGTGACCTTTTGCAGTGGGTTTAAAGCTGCTGTTGTGGGAAACGGCCACAAGGAGGCAGCATTTCTCCATTCCCGAATCTGGGTACTAGGGCAGCAGAGCCGTTCTGGAAGTCGTTTACCTGGGTTGTAAATTTGAATGGAATGTGCCAGGAAAACCACCCATAAGTTTATGTCTCATTACTTCTAGTTCGTTGTTTTAATTTTTGACATTGGGGTAATGGTTCGAATGTTGTTTGTCCAAGGTGTACACACTCTGGTTCATTTACACATTATATATATCTATTTATGTAGAGATCCTCTTCCCATGTAAATTATTACAGAGTGTTCCATCAACCTCCCTTGCTATATGGTCGGTCTTTTTGATATATGTATATAATATGAATTTGTATACAGATGGTAACGCTAATCTTCATTTATCCATTCCCCCCACCTTTCCTTTTAGGTAAGCATAGTTTTTTTTTATAAGTCTGTGATTGCCTTTCCCTGTGGAAATATGTTCATTTGTGTCAGTTATTAGATAACGCCTATAAGTGATTTCATAGGATATAGGACTTTTGCTTTCCGACTTCCCTCATGTTCTGTGATTATCTCCAAGATCATCTATGGTGCCTCAAAGAGCAGTGTTTCATGGTTTTCCATGGCTAGTATTCATTGTGTACATGGACCACGTCTTGTTTATCCCTTCATCCGTTGATGGACATTTTGGTTGCTTCACTGTCTTGTCTATTGTGAATAAAGCTGCAGTGCAGCTTTTGCAGCCCGGGTCTTCTTGATTCTGGTCTTCTCAGGTGAGAGGCCCATTGGTGCGCCTGCTGGATTGAATGGTACCTCAATTTCTCCTTTTAAACGCAGCTCCTTTCTGTTCTCATTATTGGCTGTTAACCACTTTACATCTCACCAGCAGCTAGAGGGTACAGAGTTCTCTAAAACCTCTTCAGCATTGATTGTTTGTAGGCTTTTTGCTGATGGTCAGTCGACTGGTGTGAGTTGAAAACTTTTTGTAGATTAGATTGCATGAGTCTAATACTTCCTGAGGTTGAGCTTTTATCCATTTTCCTTTTTCTAAAAAGAGAGTGAGTAAAACTTACCTCTTCATACTATCTTCTTGAAAATGTTGCCTGTTTTGAATTGTTTTATCCATTCCCTACCTCAGCACAATTTTGAGGGCAGGTGTCCTTTACAGCCCTGAGTCCTTGTGAATGTTAAGTGACCATTAGCTGTGGGTTCAAAGCTGCTCTTGCGGGAATGGGCCACAAGGCGGCAGCATTTCTCCTTTACCAAATCTGGTTACTAGGGCAACAGAGCCTTACTGGAAGTGGTGTTCTAGGTTGTAAATTAGAATGGAATGTGCCAGGAAAAAGCCCTTTAAGTATATGTCTCATTACTTCTTGTTCGTAGTTTTAAGTTAATTTTTATTTTTTATCACAGCAAACTTGATTACAATGTTTTGTTTGTTCTAGGTGTGCAAGATGTGCTTCTTTCACACATATACATATATCTATTCTTCTTCAGATCCTTTTCCCATGTAGGTTATGACACAATGTTGAGTAGTCTTCCCTTGGTATTCCGTAGATCTTTGGTGATTATATATTTCACATGTGTTGGTATCTCTCCGTTAACCTCAATATGGTAGTGTATCCAATCCTCACACCTTTCCATTTGGCGAAGCATAAGTTTTTGTACTGAATCTGTGATTGCCTTTCTCTGTGGAAATATCTTCGTTTGTTTCAATTTTTAGGTAACACCTGTATGTGATATGATAGGATATGTGTCTTTCGCTGTCTCACTTACTACAAGTTGCGTGATTACTTCTAGACTCATCTGTGGTGCTGCAAATGGCATTGTTTCATTTTTTCGCTAGCTCATATTCCATGTGTACATGTAGCAGTTCTTCTTTGTCCACCCATCTGTCGGTGGACTTTTTGGTTACTTCCATATCTTGGCTATTGTAATACTATGCAATGCAGATTTGCCTGCCTGTGTCTTTCCAATTCTGTCTTCTTAGGTTATAGTTCCAGGAATGGGTCTGTTGGATCATATGGTAGCTCAATGTTTACCTTTTAAAGGCACCTCCATTCTGTTCTCTTTAGTGGCTCTTTCCAGGTTACGTCCCACGTAAAGTTGAGGGTATGCACTTCTCCACAGCACCTTCAGCATTTATTCTTTGTAGTTTTTTTGCTGATGGTTATTCTGACTGGTGTGAGCTGATACCTCTTTGTGGTTGAATTTGCATGTGTCTCATAATGCGTTGAAATTGAGCTTTAAGACATGTGCTTTTTATTTTTCCAGCTGTGATTAGAGCTTAGTTCTTCAAAGTGTTTACTTGAAGTATGTGTCACCTTTTGAAATATTTTGGCCATTACCTCCCTCAAGACATTTTGAGGGCAGGTTTCATTTACAGCCCTGCAGTACTAGTTCATATGAAGTGACCATTAACTCAAACTTTAAACCTGCTTTTGCAGGTAACGGCCAGAGGGCGGCAGCCTTTCTACGTTCCCCACGCTGGTACTAGGGAAACAGACCTACCAGCCAGTGGTGTTCTTCGGTTATAAATTAGAGTGGAATGTGCCCGGAGAAACCCACAGTTGCTGATGTCTCCTTACATTTGTTTGTTTTTTAAATTTAATTTATATTTTTTACTGGAGTACTATTCCGTTGTATACATGGACCACTTCTTCTTGGTGCATTCCTCTGTTGATGGACATTTTTGTTGCTTCCATGTGTTGACTATGGTAAGTATTGCTGGCGTACAGGTTTGCCAGCCTGTGACTTTTTGATTCTCATTTTCTCAGGTGATAGGCTCAGCAGATGGTATGCTTGATTCACTGGTAGCTCAATGTTTACCTTTTCAAAGCACCTCCATTGTGTTTACAGGAATGGTTCTTACCACGTCCCCCTTAGAGCTCAGGGTACACATTTCTCCACAATCCCTTCAGCATGTATTGTTTGCAGCATTTTTGCTGATGGCCATTCTGACTGCTGTGAGCTGATAGGTATTTGTAATTTCCGTTTGCCTATCTTTAAAAATTCCTAAACTTTATCATTTTCCCACGCCTTTTTCTTTTCACTTAAAAGAAAAAACCGTGTGTACAATATACCTCTTGAAATTGTCTTCTTCGAAGGTTGCCCTCTTTTCAATTTTTTCGTCGATTTTTGACCCCAGAAATTTATTGGAGGGCAGGTGTCATTTACAGAACTGCAAGTTGGTGAATATTTAGTGACCTTTCGCAGTGGGTTTAAAGCTGCTGTTGTGGGAAACGGCCACAAGGAGGCAGCATTTCTCCATTCCCCAATCTGGGTACTAGGGCAGCAGAGCCTTTCTGGAAGTCGTTGTCCTAGGTTGTAAATGAGAATGGAATTTGCCAGGAGAAATCCCCATAAGGTTATGTCTCATTACTTCTTCTTGGGTTTTTACATTTTTTTAATCAGAGTAAAGATTAGAATATTGTTTTTCCTAGGTGTACACAATCTGGTTCATTTGTACATTATCTACGTCTATTAATGTACAGATCCTCTTCCCATGTAAAATATTACAGTGTTCCATAGACCTCCCTTGCTATATGTTCGGTCTTTTTGATAAATGTATATAATATGTATTTGTATACGTATAGTAACACTATTCTTCATTTATCAATTCCCCCCTCCTTTCCTTTTAGATGAGCATAGTTTGTTTTCTAAGCCCGTGAGTGTCTTTCTCTTTGGAAATATGTTCATTTGTGTCAGTTATTAGATAATGCCATAAGTGATATTATAGGATATAGGTCTTTTGCTTTCCGTCCTACTTCATGTTTTGTGATTATCTCCAGGCTCATGTATGGTGCCTCAAAGAGCAGTGCTTCAATGTTTTCCATGGCTAATATTCCATTGTGGACATGGACCACTTCTTCTTGGTGCATTCCTCTGTTGATGGACGTTTTCGTTGCTTCCAAGTGTTGCCTATGGTAACTATTGCTGGAGTGCAGGATTGCCAGCCTGTGACTTTTGGATTTTCATTTTCTCAGGTGATACACCCAGCAGTGGGTATGATTGATTGACTGGTATGGTAGCTCAATGTTACCTTTTCAAGGCACCTCAATTGTGCTTTCATTAGTGGCTCTTACCACGTCCCCCTTAGAATCGAGGGTACTCATTTCTCCACAATCACGTCAGCATTTATTGTTTGCAGCATTTTTGTCGAGGGCCATTCTGACTGGTGTGAGCTGATAGGTTTTTGTAATTTGTGTTGACATGTCTTTAAAAATTCCTAAAATTCATCATTTTTCCACGCCTTTTTCTTTTGTGTTAAAAGAAAAAAGAAAAAAAAAGTGTGAGTACAATCTACCTCTTCAAATTGTCTTTTTGGAAGGTTGCACTCTTGAATTTTTGGGTCGATTTTCGACCTCAGTATTTTTTGGAGGGCAGGTGACATTTACAGAACTGAATTGGTGAATATTTAGTGACCTTTTGCAGTGGGTTTAAAGCTGCTGTTGTGGGAAACGGCCACAAGGAGGCAGCATTTCTCCATTCCCGAATCTGGGTACTAGGGCAGCAGAGCCGTTCTGGAAGTCGTTTACCTGGGTTGTAAATTTGAATGGAATGTGCCAGGAAAACCACCCATAAGTTTATGTCTCATTACTTCTAGTTCGTTGTTTTAATTTTTGACATTGGGGTAATGGTTCGAATGTTGTTTGTCCAAGGTGTACACACTCTGGTTCATTTACACATTATATATATCTATTTATGTAGAGATCCTCTTCCCATGTAAATTATTACAGAGTGTTCCATCAACCTCCCTTGCTATATGGTCGGTCTTTTTGATATATGTATATAATATGAATTTGTATACAGATGGTAACGCTAATCTTCATTTATCCATTCCCCCCACCTTTCCTTTTAGGTAAGCATAGTTTTTTTTTTATAAGTCTGTGATTGCCTTTCCCTGTGGAAATATGTTCATTTGTGTCAGTTATTAGATAACGCCTATAAGTGATTTCATAGGATATAGGACTTTTGCTTTCCGACTTCCCTCATGTTCTGTGATTATCTCCAAGATCATCTATGGTGCCTCAAAGAGCAGTGTTTCATGGTTTTCCATGGCTAGTATTCATTGTGTACATGGACCACGTCTTGTTTATCCCTTCATCCGTTGATGGACATTTTGGTTGCTTCACTGTCTTATCTATTGTGAATAAAGCTGCAGTGCAGCTTTTGCAGCCCGGGTCTTCTTGATTCTGGTCTTCTCAGGTGAGAGGCCCATTGGTGCGCCTGCTGGATTGAATGGTACCTCAATTTCTCCTTTTAAACGCAGCTCCTTTCTGTTCTCATTATTGGCTGTTAACCACTTTACATCTCACCAGCAGCTAGAGGGTACAGAGTTCTCTAAAACCTCTTCAGCATTGATTGTTTGTAGGCTTTTTGCTGATGGTCAGTCGACTGGTGTGAGTTGAAAACTTTTTGTAGATTAGATTGCATGAGTCTAATACTTCCTGAGGTTGAGCTTTTATCCATTTTCCTTTTTCTAAAAAGAGAGTGAGTAAAACTTACCTCTTCATACTATCTTCTTGAAAATGTTGCCTGTTTTGAATTGTTTTATCCATTCCCTACCTCAGCACAATTTTGAGGGCAGGTGTCCTTTACAGCCCTGAGTCCTTGTGAATGTTAAGTGACCATTAGCTGTGGGTTCAAAGCTGCTCTTGCGGGAATGGGCCACAAGGCGGCAGCATTTCTCCTTTACCAAATCTGGTTACTAGGGCAACAGAGCCTTACTGGAAGTGGTGTTCTAGGTTGTAAATTAGAATGGAATGTGCCAGGAAAAAGCCCTTTAAGTATATGTCTCATTACTTCTTGTTCGTAGTTTTAAGTTAATTTTTATTTTTTATCACAGCAAACTTGATTACAATGTTTTGTTTGTTCTAGGTGTGCAAGATGTGCTTCTTTCACACATATACATATATCTATTCTTCTTCAGATCATTTTCCCATGTAGGTTATGACACAATGTTGAGTAGTCTTCCCTTGGTATTCCGTAGATCTTTGGTGATTATATATTTCACATGTGTTGGTATCTCTCCGTTAACCTCAATATGGTAGTGTATCCAATCCTCACACCTTTCCATTTGGCGAAGCATAAGTTTTTGTACTGAATCTGTGATTGCCTTTCTCTGTGGAAATATCTTCGTTTGTTTCAATTTTTAGGTAACACCTGTATGTGATATGATAGGATATGTGTCTTTCGCTGTCTCACTTACTACAAGTTGCGTGATTACTTCTAGACTCATCTGTGGTGCTGCAAATGGCATTGTTTCATTTTTTCGCTAGCTCATATTCCATGTGTACATGTAGCAGTTCTTCTTTGTCCACCCATCTGTCGGTGGACTTTTTGGTTACTTCCATATCTTGGCTATTGTAATACTATGCAATGCAGATTTGCCTGCCTGTGTCTTTCCAATTCTGTCTTCTTAGGTTATAGTTCCAGGAATGGGTCTGTTGGATCATATGGTAGCTCAATGTTTACCTTTTAAAGGCACCTCCATTCTGTTCTCTTTAGTGGCTCTTTCCAGGTTACGTCCCACGTAAAGTTGAGTGTATGCACTTCTCCACAGCACCTTCAGCATTTATTCTTTGTAGTTTTTTTGCTGATGGTTATTCTGACTGGTTTGAGCTGATACCTCTTTGTGGTTGAATTTGCATGTGTCTCATAATGCGTTGAAATTGAGCTTTAAGACATGTGCTTTTTATTTTTCCAGCTGTGATTAGAGCTTAGTTCTTCAAAGTGTTTACTTGAAGTATGTGTCACCTTTTGAAATATTTTGGCCATTACCTCCCTCAAGACATTTTGAGGGCAGGTTTCATTTACAGCCCTGCAGTACTAGTTCATATGAAGTGACCATTAGCTCAAGCTTTAAACCTGCTTTTGCAGGTAACGGCCAGAGGGCGGCAGCCTTTCTACGTTCCCCACGCTGGTACTAGGGAAACAGACCTACCAGCCAGTGGTGTTCTTCGGTTATAAATTAGAGTGGAATGTGCCCGGAGAAACCCACAGTTGCTGATGTCTCCTTACATTTGTTTGTTTTTTAAATTTAATTTACATTTTTTACTGGAGTACAATTCCGTTGTATACATGGACCACTTCTTCTTGGTGCATTCCTCTGTTGATGGACACTTTTGTTGCTTCCATGTGTTGACTATGGTAAGTATTGCTGGCGTACACGTTTGCCAGCCTGTGACTTTTTGATTCTCATTTTCTCAGGTGATAGGCTCAGCAGATGGTATGCTTGATTCACTGGTAGCTCAATGTTTACCTTTTCAAAGCACCTCCATTGTGTTTACAGTAATGGTTCTTACCACGTCCCCCTTAGAGCTCAGGGTACACATTTCTCCACAATCCCTTCAGCATGTATTGTTTGCAGCATTTTTGCTGATGGCCATTCTGACTGCTGTGAGCTGATAGGTATTTGTAATTTCCGTTTGCCTATCTTTCAAAATTCCTAAACTTTATCATTTTCCCACGCCTTTTTCTTTTCACTTAAAAGAAAAAACCGTGTGTACAATATACCTCTTGAAATTGTCTTCTTCGAAGGTTGCCCTCTTTTCAATTTTTTCGTCGATTTTTGAACCCAGAAATTTATTGGAGGGCAGGTGTCATTTACAGAACTGCAAGTTGGTGAATATTTAGTGACCTTTCGCAGTGGGTTTAAAGCTGCTGTTGTGGGAAACGGCCACAAGGAGGCAGCATTTCTCCATTCCCCAATCTGGGTACTAGGGCAGCAGAGCCTTTCTGGAAGTCGTTGTCCTAGGTTGTAAATGAGAATGGAATTTGCCAGGAGAAATCCCCATAAGGTTATGTCTCATTACTTCTTCTTGGGTTTTTACATTTTTTTAATCAGAGTAAAGATTAGAATATTGTTTTTCCTAGGTGTACACAATCTGGTTCATTTGTACATTATCTACGTCTATTAATGTACAGATCCTCTTCCCATGTAAAATATTACACTGTTCCATACACCTCCCTTGCTATATGTTCGGTCTTTTTGATACATGTATATAATATGTATTTGTATACGTATAGTAACACTATTCTTCATTTATCAATTCCCCCCTCCTTTCCTTTTAGATGAGCATAGTTTGTTTTCTAAGCCCGTGAGTGTCTTTCACTTTGGAAATATGTTCATTTGTGTCAGTTATTACATAATGCCATAAGTGATATTATAGGATATAGGTCTTTTGCTTTCTGTCCTACTTCATGTTTTGTGATTATCTCCAGGCTCATGTACGGTGCCTCAAAGAGCAGTGCTTCAATGTTTTCCATGGCTAATATTCCATCGTGGACATGGACCACTTCTTCTTGGTGCATTCCTCTGTTGATGGACGTTTTCGTTGCTTCCAAGTGTTGCCTATGGTAACTATTGCTGGAGTGCAGGATTGCCAGCCTGTGACTTTTGGATTTTCATATTCTCAGGTGATACACCCAGCAGTGGGTATGATTGATTGACTGGTATGGTAGCTCAATTTTACCTTTTCAAGGCACCTCAATTGTGCTTTCATTAGTGGCTCTTACCACGTCCCCCTTAGAATCGAGGGTACTCATCTCTCCACAATCACGTCAACATTTATTGTTTGCAGCATTTTTGTCGAGGGCCATTCTGACTGGTGTGAGCTGATAGGTTTTTGTAATTTGGGTTGACATGTCTTTAAAAATTCCTAAAATTCATCATTTTTCCACGCCTTTTTTTTGTGTTAAAAGAAAAAAAAAAGTGTGAGTACAATCTACCTCTTCAAATTGTCTTTTTGGAAGGTTGCACTCTTGAATTTTTTGGTCGATTTTCGACCTCAGTATTTTTTGGAGGGCAGGTGACATTTACAGAACTGAATTGGTGAATATTTAGTGACCTTTTGCAGTGGGTTTAAAGGTGCTGTTGTGGGAAACGGCCACAAGGAGGCAGCATTTCTCCATTCCCCAATCTGGGTACTAGGACAGCAGAGCCTTTCTGGAAGTCGTTGTCCTAGGTTGTAAATGAGAATGGAATTTGCCAGGAGAAATCCCCATAAGTTTATGTCTCATTACTTCTTCTTGGGTTTTTACATTTTTTTAATCAGAGTAAAGATTAGAATATTGTTTTTCCTAGGTGTACACAATCTGGTTCATTTGTACATTATCTACGTCTATTAATGTACAGATCCTCTTCCCATGTAAAATATTACAGTGTTCCATAGACCTCCCTTGCTATATGTTCGGTCTTTTTGATACATGTATATAATATGTATTTGTATACGTATAGTAACACTATTCTTCATTTATCAATTCCCCCCTCCTTTCCTTTTAGATGAGCATAGTTTGTTTTCTAAGCCCGTGAGTGTCTTTCTCTTTGGAAATATGTTCATTTGTGTCAGTTATTAGATAATGCCATAAGTGATATTATAGGATATAGGTCTTTTGCTTTCTGTCCTACTTCATGTTTTGTGATTATCTCCAGGCTCATGTATGGTGCCTCAAAGAGCAGTGCTTCAATGTTTTCCATGGCTAATATTCCATTGTGGACATGGACCACTTCTTCTTGGTGCATTCCTCTGTTGATGGACGTTTTCGTTGCTTCCAAGTGTTGCGTATGGTAACTATTGCTGGAGTGCAGGATTGCCAGCCTGTGACTTTTGGATTTTCATTTTCTCAGGTGATACACCCAGCAGTGGGTATGATTGATTGACTGGTATGGTAGCTCAATGTTACCTTTTCAAGGCACCTCAATTGTGCTTTCATTAGTGGCTCTTACCACGTCCCCCTTAGAATCGAGGGTACTCATTTCTCCACAATCACGTCAGCATTTATTGTTTGCAGCATTTTTGTCGAGGGCCATTCTGACTGGTGTGAGCTGATAGGTTTTTGTAATTTGGGTTGACATGTCTTTAAAAATTCCTAAAATTCATCATTTTTCCACGCCTTTTTCTTTTGTGTTAAAAGAAAAAAGAAAAAAAAAGTGTGAGTACAATCTACCTCTTCAAATTGTCTTTTTGGAAGGTTGCACTCTTGAATTTTTTGGTCGATTTTCGACCTCAGTATTTTTTGGAGGGCAGGTGACATTTACAGAACTGAATTGGTGAATATTTAGTGACCTTTTGCAGTGGGTTTAAAGCTGCTGTTGTGGGAAACGGCCACAAGGAGGCAGCATTTCTCCATTCCCCAATCTGGGTACTAGGGCAGCAGAGCCGTTCTGGAAGTCGTTTACCTGGGTTGTAAATTTGAATGGGATGTGCCAGGAAAACCACCCATAAGTTTATGTCTCATTACTTCTAGTTCGTTGTTTTAATTTTTTACATTGGGGTAATGGTTCGAATGTTGTTTGTCCAAGGTGTACACACTCTGGTTCATTTACACATTATATATATCTATTTATGTAGAGATCCTCTTCCCATGTAAATTATTACAGAGTGTTCCATCAACCTCCCTTGCTATATGGTCGGTCTTTTTGATATATGTATATAATATGAATTTGTATACAGATGGTAACGCTAATCTTCATTTATCCATTCCCCCCACCTTTCCTTTTAGGTAAGCATAGTTTTTTTTTATAAGTCTGTGATTGCCTTTCCCTGTGGAAATATGTTCATTTGTGTCAGTTATTAGATAACGCCTATAAGTGATTTCATAGGATATAGGACTTTTGCTTTCCGACTTCCCTCATGTTCTGTGATTATCTCCAAGATCATCTATGGTGCCTCAAAGAGCAGTGTTTCATGGTTTTCCATGGCTAGTATTCATTGTGTACATGGACCACTTCTTGTTTATCCCTTCATCCGTTGATGGACATTTTGGTTGCTTCACTGTCTTGTCTATTGTGAATAAGGCTGCAGTGCAGCTTTTGCAGCCCGGGTCTTCTTGATTCTGGTCTTCTCAGGTGAGAGGCCCATTGGTGCGCCTGCTGGATTGAATGGTACCTCAATTTCTCCTTTTAAACGCAGCTCCTTTCTGTTCTCATTATTGGCTGTTAACCACTTTACATCTCACCAGCAGCTAGAGGGTACAGAGTTCTCTAAAACCTCTTCAGCATTGATTGTTTGTAGGCTTTTTGCTGATGGTCAGTCGACTGGTGTGAGTTGAAAACTTTTTGTAGATTAGATTGCATGAGTCTAATACTTCCTGAGGTTGAGCTTTTATCCATTTTCCTTTTTCTAAAAAGAGAGTGAGTAAAACTTACCTCTTCATACTATCTTCTTGAAAATGTTGCCTGTTTTGAATTGTTTTATCCATTCCCTACCTCAGCACAATTTTGAGGGCAGGTGTCCTTTACAGCCCTGAGTCCTTGTGAATGTTAAGTGACCATTAGCTGTGGGTTAAAAGCTGCTCTTGCGGGAATGGGCCACAAGGCGGCAGCATTTCTCCTTTACCAAATCTGGTTACTAGGACAACAGAGCCTTACTGGAAGTGGTGTTCTAGGTTGTAAATTAGAATGGAATGTGCCAGGAAAAAGCCCTTTAAGTTTATGTCTCATTACTTCTTGTTCGTAGTTTTAACTTAATTTTTATTTTTTATCACAGCAAACTTGATTACAATGTTTTGTTTGTTCTAGGTGTGCAAGATGTGCTTCTTTCACACATATACATATATCTATTCTTCTTCAGATCCTTTTCCCATGTAGGTTATGACACAATGTTGAGTAGTCTTCCCTTGGTATTCCGTAGATCTTTGGTGATTATATATTTCACATGTGTTGGTATCTCTCCGTTAACCTCAATATGGTAGTGTATCCAATCCTCACACCTTTCCATTTGGCGAAGCATAAGTTTTTGTACTGAATCTGTGATTGCCTTTCTCTGTGGAAATATCTTCGTTTGTTTCAATTTTTAGGTAACACCTGTATGTGATATGATAGGATATGTGTGTTTTGCTTTCTCACTTACTACAAGTTGCGTGATTACTTCTAGACTCATCTGTGGTGCTGCAAATGGCATTGTTTCATTTTTTCGCTAGCTCATATTCCATGTGTACATGTAGCAGTTCTTCTTTGTCCACCCATCTGTCGGTGGACTTTTTGGTTACTTCCATATCTTGGCTATTGTAATACTATGCAATGCAGATTTGCCTGCCTGTGTCTTTCCAATTCTGTCTTCTTAGGTTATAGTTCCAGGAATGGGTCTGTTGGATCATATGGTAGCTCAATGTTTACCTTTTAAAGGCACCTCCATTCTGTTCTCTTTAGTGGCTCTTTCCAGGTTACGTCCCACATAAAGGTGAGGGTATGCATTTCTCCACAGCACCTTCAGCATTTATTCTTTGTAGTTTTTTTGCTGATGGTTATTCTGACTGGTGTGAGCTGATACCTCTTTGTGGTTGAATTTGCATGTGTCTCATAATGCGTTGAAATTGAGCTTTAAGACATGTGCTTTTTATTTTTCCAGCTGTGATTAGAGCTTAGTTCTTCAAAGTGTTTACTTGAAGTATGTGTCACCTTTTGAAATATTTTGGCCATTACCTCCCTCAAGACATTTTGAGGGCAGGTTTCATTTACAGCCCTGCAGTACTAGTTCATATGAAGTGACCATTAGCTCAAGCTTTAAAACTGCTTTTGCAGGTAACGGCCAGAGGGCGGCAGCCTTTCTACGTTCCCCACGCTGGTACTAGGGAAACAGACCTACCAGCCAGTGGTGTTCTTCGGTTATAAATTAGAGTGGAATGTGCCCGGAGAAACCCACAGTTGCTGATGTCTCCTTACATTTGTTTGTTTTTTAAATTTAATTTATATTTTTTACTGGAGTACTATTCCGTTGTATACATGGACCACTTCTTCTTGGTGCATTCCTCTGTTGATGGACATTTTTGTTGCTTCCATGTGTTGACTATGGTAAGTATTGCTGGCGTACAGGTTTGCCAGCCTGTGACTTTTTGATTCTCATTTTCTCAGGTGATAGCCTCAGCAGATGGTACGCTTGATTCACTGGTAGCTCGATGTTTACCTTTTCAAAGCACCTCCATTGTGTTTACAGTAATGGTTCTTACCACGTCCCCCTTAGAGCTCAGGGTACACATTTCTCCACAATCCCTTCAGCATGTATTGTTTGCAGCATTTTTGCTGATGGCCATTCTGACTGCTGTGAGCTGATAGGTATTTGTAATTTCCGTTTGCCTATCTTTAAAAATTCCTAAACTTTATCATTTTCCCACGCCTTTTTCTTTTCACTTAAAAGAAAAAACCGTGTGTACAATATACCTCTTGAAATTGTCTTCTTCGAAGGTTGCCCTCTTTTCAATTTTTTCGTCGATTTTTGACCCCAGAAATTTATTGGAGGGCAGGTGTCATTTACAGAACTGCAAGTTGGTGAATATTTAGTGACCTTTCGCAGTGGGTTTAAAGCTGCTGTTGTGGGAAACGGCCACAAGGAGGCAGCATTTCTCCATTCCCCAATCTGGGTACTAGGGCAGCAGAGCCTTTCTGGAAGTCGTTGTCCTAGGTTGTAAATGAGAATGGAATTTGCCAGGAGAAATCCCCATAAGTTTATGTCTCATTACTTCTTCTTGGGTTTTTACATTTTTTTAATCAGAGTATAGATTAGAATATTGTTTTTCCTAGGTGTACACAATCTGGTTCATTTGTACATTATCTACGTCTATTAATGTACAGATCCTCTTCCCATGTAAAATATTACAGTGTTCCATAGACCTCCCTTGCTATATGTTCGGTCTTTTTGATACATGTATATAATATGTATTTGTATACGTATAGTAACACTATTCTTCATTTATCAATTCCCCCCTCCTTTCCTTTTAGATGAGCATAGTTTGTTTTCTAAGCCCGTGAGTGTCTTTCTCTTTGGAAATATGTTCATTTGTGTCAGTTATTACATAATGCCATAAGTGATATTATAGGATATAGGTCTTTTGCTTTCTGTCCTACTTCATGTTTTGTGATTATCTCCAGGCTCATGTATGGTGCCTCAAAGAGCAGTGCTTCAATGTTTTCCATGGCTAATATTCCATTGTGGACATGGACCACTTCTTCTTGGTGCATTCCTCTGTTGATGGACGTTTTCGTTGCTTCCAAGTGTTGCGTATGGTAACTATTGCTGGAGTGCAGGATTGCCAGCCTGTGACTTTTGGATTTTCATTTTCTCAGGTGATACACCCAGCAGTGGGTATGATTGATTGACTGGTATGGTAGCTCAATGTTACCTTTTCAAGGCACCTCAATTGTGCTTTCATTAGTGGCTCTTACCACGTCCCCCTTAGAATCGAGGGTACTCATTTCTCCACAATCACGTCAGCATTTATTGTTTGCAGCATTTTTGTCGAGGGCCATTCTGACTGGTGTGAGCTGATAGGTTTTTGTAATTTGGGTTGACATGTCTTTAAAAATTCCTAAAATTCATCATTTTTCCACGCCTTTTTCTTTTGTGTTAAAAGAAAAAAGAAAAAAAAAGTGTGAGTACAATCTACCTCTTCAAATTGTCTTTTTGGAAGGTTGCACTCTTGAATTTTTTGGTCGATTTTCGACCTCAGTATTTTTTGGAGGGCAGGTGACATTTACAGAACTGAATTGGTGAATATTTAGTGACCTTTTGCAGTGGGTTTAAAGCTGCTGTTGTGGGAAACGGCCACAAGGAGGCAGCATTTCTCCATTCCCCAATCTGGGTACTAGGGCAGCAGAGCCGTTCTGGAAGTCGTTTACCTGGGTTGTAAATTTGAATGGGATGTGCCAGGAAAACCACCCATAAGTTTATGTCTCATTACTTCTAGTTCGTTGTTTTAATTTTTTACATTGGGGTAATGGTTCGAATGTTGTTTGTCCAAGGTGTACACACTCTGGTTCATTTACACATTATATATATCTATTTATGTAGAGATCCTCTTCCCATGTAAATTATTACAGAGTGTTCCATCAACCTCCCTTGCTATATGGTCGGTCTTTTTGATATATGTATATAATATGAATTTGTATACAGATGGTAACGCTAATCTTCATTTATCCATTCCCCCCACCTTTCCTTTTAGGTAAGCATAGTTTTTTTTTATAAGTCTGTGATTGCCTTTCCCTGTGGAAATATGTTCATTTGTGTCAGTTATTAGATAACGCCTATAAGTGATTTCATAGGATATAGGACTTTTGCTTTCCGACTTCCCTCATGTTCTGTGATTATCTCCAAGATCATCTATGGTGCCTCAAAGAGCAGTGTTTCATGGTTTTCCATGGCTAGTATTCATTGTGTACATGGACCACTTCTTGTTTATCCCTTCATCCGTTGATGGACATTTTGGTTGCTTCACTGTCTTGTCTATTGTGAATAAGGCTGCAGTGCAGCTTTTGCAGCCCGGGTCTTCTTGATTCTGGTCTTCTCAGGTGAGAGGCCCATTGGTGCGCCTGCTGGATTGAATGGTACCTCAATTTCTCCTTTTAAACGCAGCTCCTTTCTGTTCTCATTATTGGCTGTTAACCACTTTACATCTCACCAGCAGCTAGAGGGTACAGAGTTCTCTAAAACCTCTTCAGCATTGATTGTTTGTAGGCTTTTTGCTGATGGTCAGTCGACTGGTGTGAGTTGAAAACTTTTTGTAGATTAGATTGCATGAGTCTAATACTTCCTGAGGTTGAGCTTTTATCCATTTTCCTTTTTCTAAAAAGAGAGTGAGTAAAACTTACCTCTTCATACTATCTTCTTGAAAATGTTGCCTGTTTTGAATTGTTTTATCCATTCCCTACCTCAGCACAATTTTGAGGGCAGGTGTCCTTTACAGCCCTGAGTCCTTGTGAATGTTAAGTGACCATTAGCTGTGGGTTAAAAGCTGCTCTTGCGGGAATGGGCCACAAGGCGGCAGCATTTCTCCTTTACCAAATCTGGTTACTAGGACAACAGAGCCTTACTGGAAGTGGTGTTCTAGGTTGTAAATTAGAATGGAATGTGCCAGGAAAAAGCCCTTTAAGTTTATGTCTCATTACTTCTTGTTCGTAGTTTTAACTTAATTTTTATTTTTTATCACAGCAAACTTGATTACAATGTTTTGTTTGTTCTAGGTGTGCAAGATGTGCTTCTTTCACACATATACATATATCTATTCTTCTTCAGATCCTTTTCCCATGTAGGTTATGACACAATGTTGAGTAGTCTTCCCTTGGTATTCCGTAGATCTTTGGTGATTATATATTTCACATGTGTTGGTATCTCTCCGTTAACCTCAATATGGTAGTGTATCCAATCCTCACACCTTTCCATTTGGCGAAGCATAAGTTTTTGTACTGAATCTGTGATTGCCTTTCTCTGTGGAAATATCTTCGTTTGTTTCAATTTTTAGGTAACACCTGTATGTGATATGATAGGATATGTGTGTTTTGCTTTCTCACTTACTACAAGTTGCGTGATTACTTCTAGACTCATCTGTGGTGCTGCAAATGGCATTGTTTCATTTTTTCGCTAGCTCATATTCCATGTGTACATGTAGCAGTTCTTCTTTGTCCACCCATCTGTCGGTGGACTTTTTGGTTACTTCCATATCTTGGCTATTGTAATACTATGCAATGCAGATTTGCCTGCCTGTGTCTTTCCAATTCTGTCTTCTTAGGTTATAGTTCCAGGAATGGGTCTGTTGGATCATATGGTAGCTCAATGTTTACCTTTTAAAGGCACCTCCATTCTGTTCTCTTTAGTGGCTCTTTCCAGGTTACGTCCCACATAAAGGTGAGGGTATGCATTTCTCCACAGCACCTTCAGCATTTATTCTTTGTAGTTTTTTTGCTGATGGTTATTCTGACTGGTGTGAGCTGATACCTCTTTGTGGTTGAATTTGCATGTGTCTCATAATGCGTTGAAATTGAGCTTTAAGACATGTGCTTTTTATTTTTCCAGCTGTGATTAGAGCTTAGTTCTTCAAAGTGTTTACTTGAAGTATGTGTCACCTTTTGAAATATTTTGGCCATTACCTCCCTCAAGACATTTTGAGGGCAGGTTTCATTTACAGCCCTGCAGTACTAGTTCATATGAAGTGACCATTAGCTCAAGCTTTAAAACTGCTTTTGCAGGTAACGGCCAGAGGGCGGCAGCCTTTCTACGTTCCCCACGCTGGTACTAGGGAAACAGACCTACCAGCCAGTGGTGTTCTTCGGTTATAAATTAGAGTGGAATGTGCCCGGAGAAACCCACAGTTGCTGATGTCTCCTTACATTTGTTTGTTTTTTAAATTTAATTTATATTTTTTACTGGAGTACTATTCCGTTGTATACATGGACCACTTCTTCTTGGTGCATTCCTCTGTTGATGGACATTTTTGTTGCTTCCATGTGTTGACTATGGTAAGTATTGCTGGCGTACAGGTTTGCCAGCCTGTGACTTTTTGATTCTCATTTTCTCAGGTGATAGCCTCAGCAGATGGTACGCTTGATTCACTGGTAGCTCGATGTTTACCTTTTCAAAGCACCTCCATTGTGTTTACAGTAATGGTTCTTACCACGTCCCCCTTAGAGCTCAGGGTACACATTTCTCCACAATCCCTTCAGCATGTATTGTTTGCAGCATTTTTGCTGATGGCCATTCTGACTGCTGTGAGCTGATAGGTATTTGTAATTTCCGTTTGCCTATCTTTAAAAATTCCTAAACTTTATCATTTTCCCACGCCTTTTTCTTTTCACTTAAAAGAAAAAACCGTGTGTACAATATACCTCTTGAAATTGTCTTCTTCGAAGGTTGCCCTCTTTTCAATTTTTTCGTCGATTTTTGACCCCAGAAATTTATTGGAGGGCAGGTGTCATTTACAGAACTGCAAGTTGGTGAATATTTAGTGACCTTTCGCAGTGGGTTTAAAGCTGCTGTTGTGGGAAACGGCCACAAGGAGGCAGCATTTCTCCATTCCCCAATCTGGGTACTAGGGCAGCAGAGCCTTTCTGGAAGTCGTTGTCCTAGGTTGTAAATGAGAATGGAATTTGCCAGGAGAAATCCCCATAAGTTTATGTCTCATTACTTCTTCTTGGGTTTTTACATTTTTTTAATCAGAGTATAGATTAGAATATTGTTTTTCCTAGGTGTACACAATCTGGTTCATTTGTACATTATCTACGTCTATTAATGTACAGATCCTCTTCCCATGTAAAATATTACAGTGTTCCATAGACCTCCCTTGCTATATGTTCGGTCTTTTTGATACATGTATATAATATGTATTTGTATACGTATAGTAACACTATTCTTCATTTATCAATTCCCCCCTCCTTTCCTTTTAGATGAGCATAGTTTGTTTTCTAAGCCCGTGAGTGTCTTTCTCTTTGGAAATATGTTCATTTGTGTCAGTTATTACATAATGCCATAAGTGATATTATAGGATATAGGTCTTTTGCTTTCTGTCCTACTTCATGTTTTGTGATTATCTCCAGGCTCATGTATGGTGCCTCAAAGAGCAGTGCTTCAATGTTTTCCATGGCTAATATTCCATTGTGGACATGGACCACTTCTTCTTGGTGCATTCCTCTGTTGATGGACGTTTTCGTTGCTTCCAAGTGTTGCGTATGGTAACTATTGCTGGAGTGCAGGATTGCCAGCCTGTGACTTTTGGATTTTCATTTTCTCAGGTGATACACCCAGCAGTGGGTATGATTGATTGACTGGTATGGTAGCTCAATGTTACCTTTTCAAGGCACCTCAATTGTGCTTTCATTAGTGGCTCTTACCACGTCCCCCTTAGAATCGAGGGTACTCATTTCTCCACAATCACGTCAGCATTTATTGTTTGCAGCATTTTTGTCGAGGGCCATTCTGACTGGTGTGAGCTGATAGGTTTTTGTAATTTGGGTTGACATGTCTTTAAAAATTCCTAAAATTCATCATTTTTCCACGCCTTTTTCTTTTGTGTTAAAAGAAAAAAGAAAAAAAAAGTGTGAGTACAATCTACCTCTTCAAATTGTCTTTTTGGAAGGTTGCACTCTTGAATTTTTTGGTCGATTTTCGACCTCAGTATTTTTTGGAGGGCAGGTGACATTTACAGAACTGAATTGGTGAATATTTAGTGACCTTTTGCAGTGGGTTTAAAGCTGCTGTTGTGGGAAACGGCCACAAGGAGGCAGCATTTCTCCATTCCCCAATCTGGGTACTAGGGCAGCAGAGCCGTTCTGGAAGTCGTTTACCTGGGTTGTAAATTTGAATGGGATGTGCCAGGAAAACCACCCATAAGTTTATGTCTCATTACTTCTAGTTCGTTGTTTTAATTTTTTACATTGGGGTAATGGTTCGAATGTTGTTTGTCCAAGGTGTACACACTCTGGTTCATTTACACATTATATATATCTATTTATGTAGAGATCCTCTTCCCATGTAAATTATTACAGAGTGTTCCATCAACCTCCCTTGCTATATGGTCGGTCTTTTTGATATATGTATATAATATGAATTTGTATACAGATGGTAACGCTAATCTTCATTTATCCATTCCCCCCACCTTTCCTTTTAGGTAAGCATAGTTTTTTTTTATAAGTCTGTGATTGCCTTTCCCTGTGGAAATATGTTCATTTGTGTCAGTTATTAGATAACGCCTATAAGTGATTTCATAGGATATAGGACTTTTGCTTTCCGACTTCCCTCATGTTCTGTGATTATCTCCAAGATCATCTATGGTGCCTCAAAGAGCAGTGTTTCATGGTTTTCCATGGCTAGTATTCATTGTGTACATGGACCACTTCTTGTTTATCCCTTCATCCGTTGATGGACATTTTGGTTGCTTCACTGTCTTGTCTATTGTGAATAAGGCTGCAGTGCAGCTTTTGCAGCCCGGGTCTTCTTGATTCTGGTCTTCTCAGGTGAGAGGCCCATTGGTGCGCCTGCTGGATTGAATGGTACCTCAATTTCTCCTTTTAAACGCAGCTCCTTTCTGTTCTCATTATTGGCTGTTAACCACTTTACATCTCACCAGCAGCTAGAGGGTACAGAGTTCTCTAAAACCTCTTCAGCATTGATTGTTTGTAGGCTTTTTGCTGATGGTCAGTCGACTGGTGTGAGTTGAAAACTTTTTGTAGATTAGATTGCATGAGTCTAATACTTCCTGAGGTTGAGCTTTTATCCATTTTCCTTTTTCTAAAAAGAGAGTGAGTAAAACTTACCTCTTCATACTATCTTCTTGAAAATGTTGCCTGTTTTGAATTGTTTTATCCATTCCCTACCTCAGCACAATTTTGAGGGCAGGTGTCCTTTACAGCCCTGAGTCCTTGTGAATGTTAAGTGACCATTAGCTTTGGGTTAAAAGCTGCTCTTGCGGGAATGGGCCACAAGGCGGCAGCATTTCTTCTTTACCAAATCTGGTTACTAGGACAACAGAGCCTCACTGGAAGTGGTGTTCTAGGTTGTAAATTAGAATGGAATGTGCCAGGAAAAAGCCCTTTAAGTTTATGTCTCATTACTTCTTGTTCGTAGTTTTAAGTTAATTTTTATTTTTTATCACAGCAAACTTGATTACAATGTTTTGTTTGTTCTAGGTGTGCAAGATGTGCTTCTTTCCCACATATACATATATCTATTCTTCTTCAGATCCTTTTCCCATGTAGGTTATGACACAATGTTGAGTAGTCTTCCCTTGGTATTCCGTAGATCTTTGGTGATTATATATTTCACATGTGTTTGTATCTCTCCGTTAACCTCAATATGGTAGTGTATCCAATCCTCACACCTTTCCATTTGGCGAAGCATAAGTTTTTGTACTGAATCTGTGATTGCCTTTCTCTGTGGAAATATCTTCGTTTGTTTCAATTTTTAGGTAACACCTGTATGTGATATGATAGGATATGTGTCTTTCGCTGTCTCACTTACTACAAGTTGTGTGATTACTTCTAGACTCATCTGTGGTGCTGCAAATGGCATTGTTTCATTTTTTCGCTAGCTCATATTCCATGTGTACATGTAGCAGTTCTTCTTTGTCCACCCATCTGTCGGTGGACTTTTTGGTTACTTCCATATCTTGGCTATTGTAATACTATGCAATGCAGATTTGCCTGCCTGTGTCTTTCCAATTCTGTCTTCTTAGGTTATAGTTCCAGGAATGGGTCTGTTGGATCATATGGTAGCTCAATGTTTACCTTTTAAAGGCACCTCCATTCGGTTCTCTTTAGTGGCTCTTTCCAGGTTACGTCCCACGTAAAGTTGAGGGTATGCACTTCTCCACAGCACCTTCAGCATTTATTCTTTGTAGTTTTTTTGCTGATGGTTATTCTGACTGGTGTGAGCTGATACCTCTTTGTGGTTGAATTTGCATGTGTCTCATAATGCGTTGAAATTGAGCTTTAAGACATGTGCTTTTTATTTTTCCAGCTGTGATTAGAGCTTAGTTCTTCAAAGTGTTTACTTGAAGTATGTGTCACCTTTTGAAATATTTTGGCCATTACCTCCCTCAAGACATTTTGAGGGCAGGTTTCATTTACAGCCCTGCAGTACTAGTTCATATGAAGTGACCATTAACTCAAGCTTTAAACCTGCTTTTGCAGGTAACGGCCAGAGGGCGGCAGCCTTTCTACGTTCCCCACGCTGGTACTAGGGAAACAGACCTACCAGCCAGTGGTGTTCTTCGGTTATAAATTAGAGTGGAATGTGCCCGGAGAAACCCACAGTTGCTGATGTCTCCTTACATTTGTTTGTTTTTTAAATTTAATTTACATTTTTTACTGGAGTACTATTCCGTTGTATACATGGACCACTTCTTCTTGGTGCATTCCTCTGTTGATGGACATTTTTGTTGCTTCCATGTGTTGACTATGGTAAGTATTGCTGGCGTACAGGTTTGCCAGCCTGTGACTTTTTGATTCTCATTTTCTCAGGTGATAGGCTCAGCAGATGGTATGCTTGATTCACTGGTAGCTCAATGTTTACCTTTTCAAAGCACCTCCATTGTGTTTACAGGAATGGTTCTTACCACGTCCCCCTTAGAGCTCAGGGTACACATTTCTCCACAATCCCTTCAGCATGTATTGTTTGCAGCATTTTTGCTGATGGCCATTCTGACTGCTGTGAGCTGATAGGTATTTGTAATTTCCGTTTGCCTATCTTTAAAAATTCCTAAACTTTATCATTTTCCCACGCCTTTTTCTTTTCACTTAAAAGAAAAAACCGTGTGTACAATATACCTCTTGAAATTGTCTTCTTCGAAGGTTGCCCTCTTTTCAATTTTTTCGTCGATTTTTGACCCCAGAAATTTATTGGAGGGCAGGTGTCATTTACAGAACTGCAAGTTGGTGAATATTTAGTGACCTTTCGCAGTGGGTTTAAAGCTGCTGTTGTGGGAAACGGCCACAAGGAGGCAGCATTTCTCCATTCCCCAATCTGGGTACTAGGGCAGCAGAGCCTTTCTGGAAGTCGTTGTCCTAGGTTGTAAATGAGAATGGAATTTGCCAGGAGAAATCCCCATAAGTTTATGTCTCATTACTTCTTCTTGGGTTTTTACATTTTTTTAATCAGAGTATAGATTAGAATATTGTTTTTCCTAGGTGTACACAATCTGGTTCATTTGTACATTATCTACGTCTATTAATGTACAGATCCTCTTCCCATGTAAAATATTACAGTGTTCCATAGACCTCCCTTGCTATATGTTCGGTCTTTTTGATACATGTATATAATATGTATTTGTATACGTATAGTAACACTATTCTTCATTTATCAATTCCCCCCTCCTTTCCTTTTAGATGAGCATAGTTTGTTTTCTAAGCCCGTGAGTGTCTTTCTCTTTGGAAATATGTTCATTTGTGTCAGTTATTACATAATGCCATAAGTGATATTATAGGATATAGGTCTTTTGCTTTCTGTCCTACTTCATGTTTTGTGATTATCTCCAGGCTCATGTATGGTGCCTCAAAGAGCAGTGCTTCAATGTTTTCCATGGCTAATATTCCATTGTGGACATGGACCACTTCTTCTTGGTGCATTCCTCTGTTGATGGACGTTTTCGTTGCTTCCAAGTGTTGCCTATGGTAACTATTGCTGGAGTGCAGGATTGCCAGCCTGTGACTTTTGGATTTTCATTTTCTCAGGTGATACACCCAGCAGTGGGTATGATTGATTGACTGGTATGGTAGCTCAATGTTACCTTTTCAAGGCACCTCAATTGTGCTTTCATTAGTGGCTCTTACCACGTCCCCCTTAGAATCGAGGGTACTCATTTCTCCACAATCACGTCAGCATTTATTGTTTGCAGCATTTTTGTCGAGGGCCATTCTGACTGGTGTGAGCTGATAGGTTTTTGTAATTTGGGTTGACATGTCTTTAAAAATTCCTAAAATTCATCATTTTTCCACGCCTTTTTCTTTTGTGTTAAAAGAAAAAAGAAAAAAAAAGTGTGAGTACAATCTACCTCTTCAAATTGTCTTTTTGGAAGGTTGCACTCTTGAATTTTTTGGTCGATTTTCGACCTCAGTATTTTTTGGAGGGCAGGTGACATTTACAGAACTGAATTGGTGAATATTTAGTGACCTTTTGCAGTGGGTTTAAAGCTGCTGTTGTGGGAAACGGCCACAAGGAGGCAGCATTTCTCCATTCCCCAATCTGGGTACTAGGGCAGCAGAGCCGTTCTGGAAGTCGTTTACCTGGGTTGTAAATTTGAATGGGATGTGCCAGGAAAACCACCCATAAGTTTATGTCTCATTACTTCTAGTTCGTTGTTTTAATTTTTGACATTGGGGTAATGGTTCGAATGTTGTTTGTCCAAGGTGTACACACTCTGGTTCATTTACACATTATATATATCTATTTATGTAGAGATCCTCTTCCCATGTAAATTATTACAGAGTGTTCCATCAACCTCCCTTGCTATATGGTCGGTCTTTTTGATATATGTATATAATATGAATTTGTATACAGATGGTAACGCTAATCTTCATTTATCCATTCCCCCCACCTTTCCTTTTAGGTAAGCATAGTTTTTTTTTATAAGTCTGTGATTGCCTTTCCCTGTGGAAATATGTTCATTTGTGTCAGTTATTAGATAACGCCTATAAGTGATTTCATAGGATATAGGACTTTTGCTTTCCGACTTCCCTCATGTTCTGTGATTATCTCCAAGATCATCTATGGTGCCTCAAAGAGCAGTGTTTCATGGTTTTCCATGGCTAGTATTCATTGTGTACATGGACCACTTCTTGTTTATCCCTTCATCCGTTGATGGACATTTTGGTTGCTTCACTGTCTTGTCTATTGTGAATAAGGCTGCAGTGCAGCTTTTGCAGCCCGGGTCTTCTTGATTCTGGTCTTCTCAGGTGAGAGGCCCATTGGTGCGCCTGCTGGATTGAATGGTACCTCAATTTCTCCTTTTAAACGCAGCTCCTTTCTGTTCTCATTATTGGCTGTTAACCACTTTACATCTCACCAGCAGCTAGAGGGTACAGAGTTCTCTAAAACCTCTTCAGCATTGATTGTTTGTAGGCTTTTTGCTGATGGTCAGTCGACTGGTGTGAGTTGAAAACTTTTTGTAGATTAGATTGCATGAGTCTAATACTTCCTGAGGTTGAGCTTTTATCCATTTTCCTTTTTCTAAAAAGAGAGTGAGTAAAACTTACCTCTTCATACTATCTTCTTGAAAATGTTGCCTGTTTTGAATTGTTTTATCCATTCCCTACCTCAGCACAATTTTGAGGGCAGGTGTCCTTTACAGCCCTGAGTCCTTGTGAATGTTAAGTGACCATTAGCTGTGGGTTAAAAGCTGCTCTTGCGGGAATGGGCCACAAGGCGGCAGCATTTCTCCTTTACCAAATCTGGTTACTAGGACAACAGAGCCTTACTGGAAGTGGTGTTCTAGGTTGTAAATTAGAATGGAATGTGCCAGGAAAAAGCCCTTTAAGTTTATGTCTCATTACTTCTTGTTCGTAGTTTTAACTTAATTTTTATTTTTTATCACAGCAAACTTGATTACAATGTTTTGTTTGTTCTAGGTGTGCAAGATGTGCTTCTTTCACACATATACATATATCTATTCTTCTTCAGATCCTTTTCCCATGTAGGTTATGACACAATGTTGAGTAGTCTTCCCTTGGTATTCCGTAGATCTTTGGTGATTATATATTTCACATGTGTTGGTATCTCTCCGTTAACCTCAATATGGTAGTGTATCCAATCCTCACACCTTTCCATTTGGCGAAGCATAAGTTTTTGTACTGAATCTGTGATTGCCTTTCTCTGTGGAAATATCTTCGTTTGTTTCAATTTTTAGGTAACACCTGTATGTGATATGATAGGATATGTGTCTTTCGCTGTCTCACTTACTACAAGTTGCGTGATTACTTCTAGACTCATCTGTGGTGCTGCAAATGGCATTGTTTCATTTTTTCGCTAGCTCATATTCCATGTGTACATGTAGCAGTTCTTCTTTGTCCACCCATCTGTCGGTGGACTTTTTGGTTACTTCCATATCTTGGCTATTGTAATACTATGCAATGCAGATTTGCCTGCCTGTGTCTTTCCAATTCTGTCTTCTTAGGTTATAGTTCCAGGAATGGGTCTGTTGGATCATATGGTAGCTCAATGTTTACCTTTTAAAGGCACCTCCATTCTGTTCTCTTTAGTGGCTCTTTCCAGGTTACGTCCCACGTAAAGTTGAGGGTATGCACTTCTCCACAGCACCTTCAGCATTTATTCTTTGTAGTTTTTTTGCTGATGGTTATTCTGACTGGTTTGAGCTGATACCTCTTTGTGGTTGAATTTGCATGTGTCTCATAATGCGTTGAAATTGAGCTTTAAGACATGTGCTTTTTATTTTTCCAGCTGTGATTAGAGCTTAGTTCTTCAAAGTGTTTACTTGAAGTATGTGTCACCTTTTGAAATATTTTGGCCATTACCTCCCTCAAGACATTTTGAGGGCAGGTTTCATTTACAGCCCTGCAGTACTAGTTCATATGAAGTGACCATTAACTCAAGCTTTAAACCTGCTTTTGCAGGTAACGGCCAGAGGGCGGCAGCCTTTCTACGTTCCCCACGCTGGTACTAGGGAAACAGACCTACCAGCCAGTGGTGTTCTTCGGTTATAAATTAGAGTGGAATGTGCCCGGAGAAACCCACAGTTGCTGATGTCTCCTTACATTTGTTTGTTTTTTAAATTTAATTTATATTTTTTACTGGAGTACTATTCCGTTGTATACATGGACCACTTCTTCTTGGTGCATTCCTCTGTTGATGGACATTTTTGTTGCTTCCATGTGTTGACTATGGTAAGTATTGCTGGCGTACAGGTTTGCCAGCCTGTGACTTTTTGATTCTCATTTTCTCAGGTGATAGGCTCAGCAGATGGTATGCTTGATTCACTGGTAGCTCAATGTTTACCTTTTCAAAGCACCTCCATTGTGTTTACAGTAATGGTTCTTACCACGTCCCCCTTAGAGCTCAGGGTACACATTTCTCCACAATCCCTTCAGCATGTATTGTTTGCAGCATTTTTGCTGATGGCCATTCTGACTGCTGTGAGCTGATAGGTATTTGTAATTTCCGTTTGCCTATCTTTCAAAATTCCTAAACTTTATCATTTTCCCACGCCTTTTTCTTTTCACTTAAAAGAAAAAACCGTGTGTACAATATACCTCTTGAAATTGTCTTCTTCGAAGGTTGCCCTCTTTTCAATTTTTTCGTCGATTTTTGACCCCAGAAATTTATTGGAGGGCAGGTGTCATTTACAGAACTGCAAGTTGGTGAATATTTAGTGACCTTTCGCAGTGGGTTTAAAGCTGCTGTTGTGGGAAACGGCCACAAGGAGGCAGCATTTCTCCATTCCCCAATCTGGGTACTAGGGCAGCAGAGCCTTTCTGGAAGTCGTTGTCCTAGGTTGTAAATGAGAATGGAATTTGCCAGGAGAAATCCCCATAAGGTTATGTCTCATTACTTCTTCTTGGGTTTTTACATTTTTTTAATCAGAGTAAAGATTAGAATATTGTTTTTCCTAGGTGTACACAATCTGGTTCATTTGTACATTATCTACGTCTATTAATGTACAGATCCTCTTCCCATGTAAAATATTACAGTGTTCCATAGACCTCCCTTGCTATATGTTCGGTCTTTTTGATACATGTATATAATATGTATTTGTATACGTATAGTAACACTATTCTTCATTTATCAATTCCCCCCTCCTTTCCTTTTAGATGAGCATAGTTTGTTTTCTAAGCCCGTGAGTGTCTTTCTCTTTGGAAATATGTTCATTTGTGTCAGTTATTACATAATGCCATAAGTGATATTATAGGATATAGGTCTTTTGCTTTCTGTCCTACTTCATGTTTTGTGATTATCTCCAGGGTCATGTACGGTGCCTCAAAGAGCAGTGCTTCAATGTTTTCCATGGCTAATATTCCATCGTGGACATGGACCACTTCTTCTTGGTGCATTCCTCTGTTGATGGACGTTTTCGTTGCTTCCAAGTGTTGCCTATGGTAACTATTGCTGGAGTGCAGGATTGCCAGCCTGTGACTTTTGGATTTTCATATTCTCAGGTGATACACCCAACAGTGGGTATGATTGATTGACTGGTATGGTAGCTCAATGTTACCTTTTCAAGGCACCTCAATTGTGCTTTCATTAGTGGCTCTTACCACGTCCCCCTTAGAATCGAGGGTACTCATCTCTCCACAATCACGTCAACATTTATTGTTTGCAGCATTTTTGTCGAGGGCCATTCTGACTGGTGTGAGCTGATAGGTTTTTGTAATTTGGGTTGACATGTCTTTAAAAATTCCTAAAATTCATCATTTTTCCACGCCTTTTTTTTGTGTTAAAAGAAAAAAAAAAAAGTGTGAGTACAATCTACCTCTTCAAATTGTCTTTTTGGAAGGTTGCACTCTTGAATTTTTTGGTCGATTTTCGACCTCAGTATTTTTTGGAGGGCAGGTGACATTTACAGAACTGAATTGGTGAATATTTAGTGACCTTTTGCAGTGGGTTTAAAGCTGCTGTTGTGGGAAACGGCCACAAGGAGGCAGCATTTCTCCATTCCCGAATCTGGGTACTAGGGCAGCAGAGCCGTTCTGGAAGTCGTTTACCTAGGTTGTAAATTTGAATGGAATGTGCCAGGAAAACCACCCATAAGTTTATGTCTCATTACTTCTAGTTCGTTGTTTTAATTTTTTACATTGGGGTAATGGTTCGAATGTTGTTTGTCCAAGGTGTACACACTCTGGTTCATTTACACATTATATATATCTATTTATGTAGAGATCCTCTTCCCATGTAAATTATTACAGAGTGTTCCATCAACCTCCCTTGCTATATGGTCGGTCTTTTTGATATATGTATATAATATGAATTTGTATACAGATGGTAACGCTAATCTTCATTTATCCATTCCCCCCACCTTTCCTTTTAGGTAAGCATAGTTTTTTTTTATAAGTCTGTGATTGCCTTTCCCTGTGGAAATATGTTCATTTGTGTCAGTTATTAGATAACGCCTATAAGTGATTTCATAGGATATAGGACTTTTGCTTTCCGACTTCCCTCATGTTCTGTGATTATCTCCAAGATCATCTATGGTGCCTCAAAGAGCAGTGTTTCATGGTTTTCCATGGCTAGTATTCATTGTGTACATGGACCACTTCTTGTTTATCCCTTCATCCGTTGATGGACATTTTGGTTGCTTCACTGTCTTGTCTATTGTGAATAAGGCTGCAGTGCAGCTTTTGCAGCCCGGGTCTTCTTGATTCTGGTCTTCTCAGGTGAGAGGCCCATTGGTGCGCCTGCTGGATTGAATGGTACCTCAATTTCTCCTTTTAAACGCAGCTCCTTTCTGTTCTCATTATTGGCTGTTAACCACTTTACATCTCACCAGCAGCTAGAGGGTACAGAGTTCTCTAAAACCTCTTCAGCATTGATTGTTTGTAGGCTTTTTGCTGATGGTCAGTCGACTGGTGTGAGTTGAAAACTTTTTGTAGATTAGATTGCATGAGTCTAATACTTCCTGAGGTTGAGCTTTTATCCATTTTCCTTTTTCTAAAAAGAGAGTGAGTAAAACTTACCTCTTCATACTATCTTCTTGAAAATGTTGCCTGTTTTGAATTGTTTTATCCATTCCCTACCTCAGCACAATTTTGAGGGCAGGTGTCCTTTACAGCCCTGAGTCCTTGTGAATGTTAAGTGACCATTAGCTGTGGGTTAAAAGCTGCTCTTGCGGGAATGGGCCACAAGGCGGCAGCATTTCTCCTTTACCAAATCTGGTTACTAGGACAACAGAGCCTTACTGGAAGTGGTGTTCTAGGTTGTAAATTAGAATGGAATGTGCCAGGAAAAAGCCCTTTAAGTTTATGTCTCATTACTTCTTGTTCGTAGTTTTAACTTAATTTTTATTTTTTATCACAGCAAACTTGATTACAATGTTTTGTTTGTTCTAGGTGTGCAAGATGTGCTTCTTTCACACATATACATATATCTATTCTTCTTCAGATCCTTTTCCCATGTAGGTTATGACACAATGTTGAGTAGTCTTCCCTTGGTATTCCGTAGATCTTTGGTGATTATATATTTCACATGTGTTGGTATCTCTCCGTTAACCTCAATATGGTAGTGTATCCAATCCTCACACCTTTCCATTTGGCGAAGCATAAGTTTTTGTACTGAATCTGTGATTGCCTTTCTCTGTGGAAATATCTTCGTTTGTTTCAATTTTTAGGTAACACCTGTATGTGATATGATAGGATATGTGTCTTTCGCTGTCTCACTTACTACAAGTTGCGTGATTACTTCTAGACTCATCTGTGGTGCTGCAAATGGCATTGTTTCATTTTTTCGCTAGCTCATATTCCATGTGTACATGTAGCAGTTCTTCTTTGTCCACCCATCTGTCGGTGGACTTTTTGGTTACTTCCATATCTTGGCTATTGTAATACTATGCAATGCAGATTTGCCTGCCTGTGTCTTTCCAATTCTGTCTTCTTAGGTTATAGTTCCAGGAATGGGTCTGTTGGATCATATGGTAGCTCAATGTTTACCTTTTAAAGGCACCTCCATTCTGTTCTCTTTAGTGGCTCTTTCCAGGTTACGTCCCACGTAAAGTTGAGGGTATGCACTTCTCCACAGCACCTTCAGCATTTATTCTTTGTAGTTTTTTTGCTGATGGTTATTCTGACTGGTTTGAGCTGATACCTCTTTGTGGTTGAATTTGCATGTGTCTCATAATGCGTTGAAATTGAGCTTTAAGACATGTGCTTTTTATTTTTCCAGCTGTGATTAGAGCTTAGTTCTTCAAAGTGTTTACTTGAAGTATGTGTCACCTTTTGAAATATTTTGGCCATTACCTCCCTCAAGACATTTTGAGGGCAGGTTTCATTTACAGCCCTGCAGTACTAGTTCATATGAAGTGACCATTAACTCAAGCTTTAAACCTGCTTTTGCAGGTAACGGCCAGAGGGCGGCAGCCTTTCTACGTTCCCCACGCTGGTACTAGGGAAACAGACCTACCAGCCAGTGGTGTTCTTCGGTTATAAATTAGAGTGGAATGTGCCCGGAGAAACCCACAGTTGCTGATGTCTCCTTACATTTGTTTGTTTTTTAAATTTAATTTATATTTTTTACTGGAGTACTATTCCGTTGTATACATGGACCACTTCTTCTTGGTGCATTCCTCTGTTGATGGACATTTTTGTTGCTTCCATGTGTTGACTATGGTAAGTATTGCTGGCGTACAGGTTTGCCAGCCTGTGACTTTTTGATTCTCATTTTCTCAGGTGATAGGCTCAGCAGATGGTATGCTTGATTCACTGGTAGCTCAATGTTTACCTTTTCAAAGCACCTCCATTGTGTTTACAGTAATGGTTCTTACCACGTCCCCCTTAGAGCTCAGGGTACACATTTCTCCACAATCCCTTCAGCATGTATTGTTTGCAGCATTTTTGCTGATGGCCATTCTGACTGCTGTGAGCTGATAGGTATTTGTAATTTCCGTTTGCCTATCTTTAAAAATTCCTAAACTTTATCATTTTCCCACGCCTTTTTCTTTTCACTTAAAAGAAAAAACCGTGTGTACAATATACCTCTTGAAATTGTCTTCTTCGAAGGTTGCCCTCTTTTCAATTTTTTCGTCGATTTTTGACCCCAGAAATTTATTGGAGGGCAGGTGTCATTTACAGAACTGCAAGTTGGTGAATATTTAGTGACCTTTCGCAGTGGGTTTAAAGCTGCTGTTGTGGGAAACGGCCACAAGGAGGCAGCATTTCTCCATTCCCCAATCTGGGTACTAGGGCAGCAGAGCCTTTCTGGAAGTCGTTGTCCTAGGTTGTAAATGAGAATGGAATTTGCCAGGAGAAATCCCCATAAGGTTATGTCTCATTACTTCTTCTTGGGTTTTTACATTTTTTTAATCAGAGTAAAGATTAGAATATTGTTTTTCCTAGGTGTACACAATCTGGTTCATTTGTACATTATCTACGTCTATTAATGTACAGATCCTCTTCCCATGTAAAATATTACAGTGTTCCATAGACCTCCCTTGCTATATGTTCGGTCTTTTTGATACATGTATATAATATGTATTTGTATACGTATAGTAACACTATTCTTCATTTATCAATTCCCCCCTCCTTTCCTTTTAGATGAGCATAGTTTGTTTTCTAAGCCCGTGAGTGTCTTTCTCTTTGGAAATATGTTCATTTGTGTCAGTTATTACATAATGCCATAAGTGATATTATAGGATATAGGTCTTTTGCTTTCTGTCCTACTTCATGTTTTGTGATTATCTCCAGGGTCATGTACGGTGCCTCAAAGAGCAGTGCTTCAATGTTTTCCATGGCTAATATTCCATCGTGGACATGGACCACTTCTTCTTGGTGCATTCCTCTGTTGATGGACGTTTTCGTTGCTTCCAAGTGTTGCCTATGGTAACTATTGCTGGAGTGCAGGATTGCCAGCCTGTGACTTTTGGATTTTCATATTCTCAGGTGATACACCCAACAGTGGGTATGATTGATTGACTGGTATGGTAGCTCAATGTTACCTTTTCAAGGCACCTCAATTGTGCTTTCATTAGTGGCTCTTACCACGTCCCCCTTAGAATCGAGGGTACTCATCTCTCCACAATCACGTCAACATTTATTGTTTGCAGCATTTTTGTCGAGGGCCATTCTGACTGGTGTGAGCTGATAGGTTTTTGTAATTTGGGTTGACATGTCTTTAAAAATTCCTAAAATTCATCATTTTTCCACGCCTTTTTTTTGTGTTAAAAGAAAAAAAAAAAGTGTGAGTACAATCTACCTCTTCAAATTGTCTTTTTGGAAGGTTGCACTCTTGAATTTTTTGGTCGATTTTCGACCTCAGTATTTTTTGGAGGGCAGGTGACATTTACAGAACTGAATTGGTGAATATTTAGTGACCTTTTGCAGTGGGTTTAAAGCTGCTGTTGTGGGAAACGGCCACAAGGAGGCAGCATTTCTCCATTCCCGAATCTGGGTACTAGGGCAGCAGAGCCGTTCTGGAAGTCGTTTACCTAGGTTGTAAATTTGAATGGAATGTGCCAGGAAAACCACCCATAAGTTTATGTCTCATTACTTCTAGTTCGTTGTTTTAATTTTTTACATTGGGGTAATGGTTCGAATGTTGTTTGTCCAAGGTGTACACACTCTGGTTCATTTACACATTATATATATCTATTTATGTAGAGATCCTCTTCCCATGTAAATTATTACAGAGTGTTCCATCAACCTCCCTTGCTATATGGTCGGTCTTTTTGATATATGTATATAATATGAATTTGTATACAGATGGTAACGCTAATCTTCATTTATCCATTCCCCCCACCTTTCCTTTTAGGTAAGCATAGTTTTTTTTTATAAGTCTGTGATTGCCTTTCCCTGTGGAAATATGTTCATTTGTGTCAGTTATTAGATAACGCCTATAAGTGATTTCATAGGATATAGGACTTTTGCTTTCCGACTTCCCTCATGTTCTGTGATTATCTCCAAGATCATCTATGGTGCCTCAAAGAGCAGTGTTTCATGGTTTTCCATGGCTAGTATTCATTGTGTACATGGACCACGTCTTGTTTATCCCTTCATCCGTTGATGGACATTTTGGTTGCTTCACTGTCTTGTCTATTGTGAATAAGGCTGCAGTGCAGCTTTTGCAGCCCGGGTCTTCTTGATTCTGGTCTTCTCAGGTGAGAGGCCCATTGGTGCGCCTGCTGGATTGAATGGTACCTCAATTTCTCCTTTTAAACGCAGCTCCTTTCTGTTCTCATTATTGGCTGTTAACCACTTTACATCTCACCAGCAGCTAGAGGGTACAGAGTTCTCTAAAACCTCTTCAGCATTGATTGTTTGTAGGCTTTTTGCTGATGGTCAGTCGACTGGTGTGAGTTGAAAACTTTTTGTAGATTAGATTGCATGAGTCTAATACTTCCTGAGGTTGAGCTTTTATCCATTTTCCTTTTTCTAAAAAGAGAGTGAGTAAAACTTACCTCTTCATACTATCTTCTTGAAAATGTTGCCTGTTTTGAATTGTTTTATCCATTCCCTACCTCAGCACAATTTTGAGGGCAGGTGTCCTTTACAGCCCTGAGTCCTTGTGAATGTTAAGTGACCATTAGCTGTGGGTTAAAAGCTGCTCTTGCGGGAATGGGCCACAAGGCGGCAGCATTTCTCCTTTACCAAATCTGGTTACTAGGACAACAGAGCCTTACTGGAAGTGGTGTTCTAGGTTGTAAATTAGAATGGAATGTGCCAGGAAAAAGCCCTTTAAGTTTATGTCTCATTACTTCTTGTTCGTAGTTTTAACTTAATTTTTATTTTTTATCACAGCAAACTTGATTACAATGTTTTGTTTGTTCTAGGTGTGCAAGATGTGCTTCTTTCACACATATACATATATCTATTCTTCTTCAGATCCTTTTCCCATGTAGGTTATGACACAATGTTGAGTAGTCTTCCCTTGGTATTCCGTAGATCTTTGGTGATTATATATTTCACATGTGTTGGTATCTCTCCGTTAACCTCAATATGGTAGTGTATCCAATCCTCACACCTTTCCATTTGGCGAAGCATAAGTTTTTGTACTGAATCTGTGATTGCCTTTCTCTGTGGAAATATCTTCGTTTGTTTCAATTTTTAGGTAACACCTGTATGTGATATGATAGGATATGTGTCTTTCGCTGTCTCACTTACTACAAGTTGCGTGATTACTTCTAGACTCATCTGTGGTGCTGCAAATGGCATTGTTTCATTTTTTCGCTAGCTCATATTCCATGTGTACATGTAGCAGTTCTTCTTTGTCCACCCATCTGTCGGTGGACTTTTTGGTTACTTCCATATCTTGGCTATTGTAATACTATGCAATGCAGATTTGCCTGCCTGTGTCTTTCCAATTCTGTCTTCTTAGGTTATAGTTCCAGGAATGGGTCTGTTGGATCATATGGTAGCTCAATGTTTACCTTTTAAAGGCACCTCCATTCTGTTCTCTTTAGTGGCTCTTTCCAGGTTACGTCCCACGTAAAGTTGAGGGTATGCACTTCTCCACAGCACCTTCAGCATTTATTCTTTGTAGTTTTTTTGCTGATGGTTATTCTGACTGGTTTGAGCTGATACCTCTTTGTGGTTGAATTTGCATGTGTCTCATAATGCGTTGAAATTGAGCTTTAAGACATGTGCTTTTTATTTTTCCAGCTGTGATTAGAGCTTAGTTCTTCAAAGTGTTTACTTGAAGTATGTGTCACCTTTTGAAATATTTTGGCCATTACCTCCCTCAAGACATTTTGAGGGCAGGTTTCATTTACAGCCCTGCAGTACTAGTTCATATGAAGTGACCATTAACTCAAGCTTTAAACCTGCTTTTGCAGGTAACGGCCAGAGGGCGGCAGCCTTTCTACGTTCCCCACGCTGGTACTAGGGAAACAGACCTACCAGCCAGTGGTGTTCTTCGGTTATAAATTAGAGTGGAATGTGCCCGGAGAAACCCACAGTTGCTGATGTCTCCTTACATTTGTTTGTTTTTTAAATTTAATTTATATTTTTTACTGGAGTACTATTCCGTTGTATACATGGACCACTTCTTCTTGGTGCATTCCTCTGTTGATGGACATTTTTGTTGCTTCCATGTGTTGACTATGGTAAGTATTGCTGGCGTACAGGTTTGCCAGCCTGTGACTTTTTGATTCTCATTTTCTCAGGTGATAGGCTCAGCAGATGGTATGCTTGATTCACTGGTAGCTCAATGTTTACCTTTTCAAAGCACCTCCATTGTGTTTACAGTAATGGTTCTTACCACGTCCCCCTTAGAGCTCAGGGTACACATTTCTCCACAATCCCTTCAGCATGTATTGTTTGCAGCATTTTTGCTGATGGCCATTCTGACTGCTGTGAGCTGATAGGTATTTGTAATTTCCGTTTGCCTATCTTTAAAAATTCCTAAACTTTATCATTTTCCCACGCCTTTTTCTTTTCACTTAAAAGAAAAAACCGTGTGTACAATATACCTCTTGAAATTGTCTTCTTCGAAGGTTGCCCTCTTTTCAATTTTTTCGTCGATTTTTGACCCCAGAAATTTATTGGAGGGCAGGTGTCATTTACAGAACTGCAAGTTGGTGAATATTTAGTGACCTTTCGCAGTGGGTTTAAAGCTGCTGTTGTGGGAAACGGCCACAAGGAGGCAGCATTTCTCCATTCCCCAATCTGGGTACTAGGGCAGCAGAGCCTTTCTGGAAGTCGTTGTCCTAGGTTGTAAATGAGAATGGAATTTGCCAGGAGAAATCCCCATAAGGTTATGTCTCATTACTTCTTCTTGGGTTTTTACATTTTTTTAATCAGAGTAAAGATTAGAATATTGTTTTTCCTAGGTGTACACAATCTGGTTCATTTGTACATTATCTACGTCTATTAATGTACAGATCCTCTTCCCATGTAAAATATTACAGTGTTCCATAGACCTCCCTTGCTATATGTTCGGTCTTTTTGATACATGTATATAATATGTATTTGTATACGTATAGTAACACTATTCTTCATTTATCAATTCCCCCCTCCTTTCCTTTTAGATGAGCATAGTTTGTTTTCTAAGCCCGTGAGTGTCTTTCTCTTTGGAAATATGTTCATTTGTGTCAGTTATTACATAATGCCATAAGTGATATTATAGGATATAGGTCTTTTGCTTTCTGTCCTACTTCATGTTTTGTGATTATCTCCAGGGTCATGTACGGTGCCTCAAAGAGCAGTGCTTCAATGTTTTCCATGGCTAATATTCCATCGTGGACATGGACCACTTCTTCTTGGTGCATTCCTCTGTTGATGGACGTTTTCGTTGCTTCCAAGTGTTGCCTATGGTAACTATTGCTGGAGTGCAGGATTGCCAGCCTGTGACTTTTGGATTTTCATATTCTCAGGTGATACACCCAACAGTGGGTATGATTGATTGACTGGTATGGTAGCTCAATGTTACCTTTTCAAGGCACCTCAATTGTGCTTTCATTAGTGGCTCTTACCACGTCCCCCTTAGAATCGAGGGTACTCATCTCTCCACAATCACGTCAACATTTATTGTTTGCAGCATTTTTGTCGAGGGCCATTCTGACTGGTGTGAGCTGATAGGTTTTTGTAATTTGGGTTGACATGTCTTTAAAAATTCCTAAAATTCATCATTTTTCCACGCCTTTTTTTTGTGTTAAAAGAAAAAAAAAAAGTGTGAGTACAATCTACCTCTTCAAATTGTCTTTTTGGAAGGTTGCACTCTTGAATTTTTTGGTCGATTTTCGACCTCAGTATTTTTTGGAGGGCAGGTGACATTTACAGAACTGAATTGGTGAATATTTAGTGACCTTTTGCAGTGGGTTTAAAGCTGCTGTTGTGGGAAACGGCCACAAGGAGGCAGCATTTCTCCATTCCCGAATCTGGGTACTAGGGCAGCAGAGCCGTTCTGGAAGTCGTTTACCTAGGTTGTAAATTTGAATGGAATGTGCCAGGAAAACCACCCATAAGTTTATGTCTCATTACTTCTAGTTCGTTGTTTTAATTTTTTACATTGGGGTAATGGTTCGAATGTTGTTTGTCCAAGGTGTACACACTCTGGTTCATTTACACATTATATATATCTATTTATGTAGAGATCCTCTTCCCATGTAAATTATTACAGAGTGTTCCATCAACCTCCCTTGCTATATGGTCGGTCTTTTTGATATATGTATATAATATGAATTTGTATACAGATGGTAACGCTAATCTTCATTTATCCATTCCCCCCACCTTTCCTTTTAGGTAAGCATAGTTTGTTTTATAAGTCTGTGATTGCCTTTCCCTGTGGAAATATGTTCATTTGTGTCAGTTATTAGATAACGCCTATAAGTGATTTCATAGGATATAGGACTTTTGCTTTCCGACTTCCCTCATGTTCTGTGATTATCTCCAAGATCATCTATGGTGCCTCAAAGAGCAGTGTTTCATGGTTTTCCATGGCTAGTATTCATTGTGTACATGGACCACTTCTTGTTTATCCCTTCATCCGTTGATGGACATTTTGGTTGCTTCACTGTCTTGTCTATTGTGAATAAGGCTGCAGTGCAGCTTTTGCAGCCCGGGTCTTCTTGATTCTGGTCTTCTCAGGTGAGAGACCCATTGGTGCGCCTGCTGGATTGAATGGTACCTCAATTTCTCCTTTTAAATGCAGCTCCTTTCTGTTCTCATTATTGGCTGTTAACCACTTTACATCTCACCAGCAGCTAGAGGGTACAGAGTTCTCTAAAACCTCTTCAGCATTGATTGTTTGTAGGCTTTTTGCTGATGGTCAGTCGACTGGTGTGAGTTGAAAACTTTTTGTAGATTAGATTGCATGAGTCTAATACTTCCTGAGGTTGAGCTTTTATCCATTTTCCTTTTTCTAAAAAGAGAGTGAGTAAAACTTACCTCTTCATACTATCTTCTTGAAAATGTTGCCTGTTTTGAATTGTTTTATCCATTCCCTACCTCAGCACAATTTTGAGGGCAGGTGTCCTTTACAGCCCTGAGTCCTTGTGAATGTTAAGTGACCATTAGCTGTGGGTTAAAAGCTGCTCTTGCGGGAATGGGCCACAAGGCGGCAGCATTTCTCCTTTACCAAATCTGGTTACTAGGACAACAGAGCCTTACTGGAAGTGGTGTTCTAGGTTGTAAATTAGAATGGAATGTGCCAGGAAAAAGCCCTTTAAGTTTATGTCTCATTACTTCTTGTTCGTAGTTTTAACTTAATTTTTATTTTTTATCACAGCAAACTTGATTACAATGTTTTGTTTGTTCTAGGTGTGCAAGATGTGCTTCTTTCACACATATACATATATCTATTCTTCTTCAGATCCTTTTCCCATGTAGGTTATGACACAATGTTGAGTAGTCTTCCCTTGGTATTCCGTAGATCTTTGGTGATTATATATTTCACATGTGTTGGTATCTCTCCGTTAACCTCAATATGGTAGTGTATCCAATCCTCACACCTTTCCATTTGGCGAAGCATAAGTTTTTGTACTGAATCTGTGATTGCCTTTCTCTGTGGAAATATCTTCGTTTGTTTCAATTTTTAGGTAACACCTGTATGTGATATGATAGGATATGTGTCTTTCGCTGTCTCACTTACTACAAGTTGCGTGATTACTTCTAGACTCATCTGTGGTGCTGCAAATGGCATTGTTTCATTTTTTCGCTAGCTCATATTCCATGTGTACATGTAGCAGTTCTTCTTTGTCCACCCATCTGTCGGTGGACTTTTTGGTTACTTCCATATCTTGGCTATTGTAATACTATGCAATGCAGATTTGCCTGCCTGTGTCTTTCCAATTCTGTCTTCTTAGGTTATAGTTCCAGGAATGGGTCTGTTGGATCATATGGTAGCTCAATGTTTACCTTTTAAAGGCACCTCCATTCTGTTCTCTTTAGTGGCTCTTTCCAGGTTACGTCCCACGTAAAGTTGAGGGTATGCACTTCTCCACAGCACCTTCAGCATTTATTCTTTGTAGTTTTTTTGCTGATGGTTATTCTGACTGGTTTGAGCTGATACCTCTTTGTGGTTGAATTTGCATGTGTCTCATAATGCGTTGAAATTGAGCTTTAAGACATGTGCTTTTTATTTTTCCAGCTGTGATTAGAGCTTAGTTCTTCAAAGTGTTTACTTGAAGTATGTGTCACCTTTTGAAATATTTTGGCCATTACCTCCCTCAAGACATTTTGAGGGCAGGTTTCATTTACAGCCCTGCAGTACTAGTTCATATGAAGTGACCATTAACTCAAGCTTTAAACCTGCTTTTGCAGGTAACGGCCAGAGGGCGGCAGCCTTTCTACGTTCCCCACGCTGGTACTAGGGAAACAGACCTACCAGCCAGTGGTGTTCTTCGGTTATAAATTAGAGTGGAATGTGCCCGGAGAAACCCACAGTTGCTGATGTCTCCTTACATTTGTTTGTTTTTTAAATTTAATTTATATTTTTTACTGGAGTACTATTCCGTTGTATACATGGACCACTTCTTCTTGGTGCATTCCTCTGTTGATGGACATTTTTGTTGCTTCCATGTGTTGACTATGGTAAGTATTGCTGGCGTACAGGTTTGCCAGCCTGTGACTTTTTGATTCTCATTTTCTCAGGTGATAGGCTCAGCAGATGGTATGCTTGATTCACTGGTAGCTCAATGTTTACCTTTTCAAAGCACCTCCATTGTGTTTACAGTAATGGTTCTTACCACGTCCCCCTTAGAGCTCAGGGTACACATTTCTCCACAATCCCTTCAGCATGTATTGTTTGCAGCATTTTTGCTGATGGCCATTCTGACTGCTGTGAGCTGATAGGTATTTGTAATTTCCGTTTGCCTATCTTTAAAAATTCCTAAACTTTATCATTTTCCCACGCCTTTTTCTTTTCACTTAAAAGAAAAAACCGTGTGTACAATATACCTCTTGAAATTGTCTTCTTCGAAGGTTGCCCTCTTTTCAATTTTTTCGTCGATTTTTGACCCCAGAAATTTATTGGAGGGCAGGTGTCATTTACAGAACTGCAAGTTGGTGAATATTTAGTGACCTTTCGCAGTGGGTTTAAAGCTGCTGTTGTGGGAAACGGCCACAAGGAGGCAGCATTTCTCCATTCCCCAATCTGGGTACTAGGGCAGCAGAGCCTTTCTGGAAGTCGTTGTCCTAGGTTGTAAATGAGAATGGAATTTGCCAGGAGAAATCCCCATAAGGTTATGTCTCATTACTTCTTCTTGGGTTTTTACATTTTTTTAATCAGAGTAAAGATTAGAATATTGTTTTTCCTAGGTGTACACAATCTGGTTCATTTGTACATTATCTACGTCTATTAATGTACAGATCCTCTTCCCATGTAAAATATTACAGTGTTCCATAGACCTCCCTTGCTATATGTTCGGTCTTTTTGATACATGTATATAATATGTATTTGTATACGTATAGTAACACTATTCTTCATTTATCAATTCCCCCCTCCTTTCCTTTTAGATGAGCATAGTTTGTTTTCTAAGCCCGTGAGTGTCTTTCTCTTTGGAAATATGTTCATTTGTGTCAGTTATTACATAATGCCATAAGTGATATTATAGGATATAGGTCTTTTGCTTTCTGTCCTACTTCATGTTTTGTGATTATCTCCAGGGTCATGTACGGTGCCTCAAAGAGCAGTGCTTCAATGTTTTCCATGGCTAATATTCCATCGTGGACATGGACCACTTCTTCTTGGTGCATTCCTCTGTTGATGGACGTTTTCGTTGCTTCCAAGTGTTGCCTATGGTAACTATTGCTGGAGTGCAGGATTGCCAGCCTGTGACTTTTGGATTTTCATATTCTCAGGTGATACACCCAACAGTGGGTATGATTGATTGACTGGTATGGTAGCTCAATGTTACCTTTTCAAGGCACCTCAATTGTGCTTTCATTAGTGGCTCTTACCACGTCCCCCTTAGAATCGAGGGTACTCATCTCTCCACAATCACGTCAACATTTATTGTTTGCAGCATTTTTGTCGAGGGCCATTCTGACTGGTGTGAGCTGATAGGTTTTTGTAATTTGGGTTGACATGTCTTTAAAAATTCCTAAAATTCATCATTTTTCCACGCCTTTTTTTTGTGTTAAAAGAAAAAAAAAAAAGTGTGAGTACAATCTACCTCTTCAAATTGTCTTTTTGGAAGGTTGCACTCTTGAATTTTTTGGTCGATTTTCGACCTCAGTATTTTTTGGAGGGCAGGTGACATTTACAGAACTGAATTGGTGAATATTTAGTGACCTTTTGCAGTGGGTTTAAAGCTGCTGTTGTGGGAAACGGCCACAAGGAGGCAGCATTTCTCCATTCCCGAATCTGGGTACTAGGGCAGCAGAGCCGTTCTGGAAGTCGTTTACCTAGGTTGTAAATTTGAATGGAATGTGCCAGGAAAACCACCCATAAGTTTATGTCTCATTACTTCTAGTTCGTTGTTTTAATTTTTGACATTGGGGTAATGGTTCGAATGTTGTTTGTCCAAGGTGTACACACTCTGGTTCATTTACACATTATATATATCTATTTATGTAGAGATCCTCTTCCCATGTAAATTATTACAGAGTGTTCCATCAACCTCCCTTGCTATATGGTCGGTCTTTTTGATATATGTATATAATATGAATTTGTATACAGATGGTAACGCTAATCTTCATTTATCCATTCCCCCCACCTTTCCTTTTAGGTAAGCATAGTTTGTTTTATAAGTCTGTGATTGCCTTTCCCTGTGGAAATATGTTCATTTGTGTCAGTTATTAGATAACGCCTATAAGTGATTTCATAGGATATAGGACTTTTGCTTTCCGACTTCCCTCATGTTCTGTGATTATCTCCAAGATCATCTATGGTGCCTCAAAGAGCAGTGTTTCATGGTTTTCCATGGCTAGTATTCATTGTGTACATGGACCACTTCTTGTTTATCCCTTCATCCGTTGATGGACATTTTGGTTGCTTCACTGTCTTGTCTATTGTGAATAAGGCTGCAGTGCAGCTTTTGCAGCCCGGGTCTTCTTGATTCTGGTCTTCTCAGGTGAGAGACCCATTGGTGCGCCTGCTGGATTGAATGGTACCTCAATTTCTCCTTTTAAATGCAGCTCCTTTCTGTTCTCATTATTGGCTGTTAACCACTTTACATCTCACCAGCAGCTAGAGGGTACAGAGTTCTCTAAAACCTCTTCAGCATTGATTGTTTGTAGGCTTTTTGCTGATGGTCAGTCGACTGGTGTGAGTTGAAAACTTTTTGTAGATTAGATTGCATGAGTCTAATACTTCCTGAGGTTGAGCTTTTATCCATTTTCCTTTTTCTAAAAAGAGAGTGAGTAAAACTTACCTCTTCATACTATCTTCTTGAAAATGTTGCCTGTTTTGAATTGTTTTATCCATTCCCTACCTCAGCACAATTTTGAGGGCAGGTGTCCTTTACAGCCCTGAGTCCTTGTGAATGTTAAGTGACCATTAGCTGTGGGTTAAAAGCTGCTCTTGCGGGAATGGGCCACAAGGCGGCAGCATTTCTCCTTTGCCAAATCTGGTTACTAGGACAACAGAGCCTTACTGGAAGTGGTGTTCTAGGTTGTAAATTAGAATGGAATGTGCCAGGAAAAAGCCCTTTAAGTTTATGTCTCATTACTTCTTGTTCGTAGTTTTAACTTAATTTTTATTTTTTATCACAGCAAACTTGATTACAATGTTTTGTTTGTTCTAGGTGTGCAAGATGTGCTTCTTTCACACATATACATATATCTATTCTTCTTCAGATCCTTTTCCCATGTAGGTTATGACACAATGTTGAGTAGTCTTCCCTTGGTATTCCGTAGATCTTTGGTGATTATATATTTCACATGTGTTGGTATCTCTCCGTTAACCTCAATATGGTAGTGTATCCAATCCTCACACCTTTCCATTTGGCGAAGCATAAGTTTTTGTACTGAATCTGTGATTGCCTTTCTCTGTGGAAATATCTTCGTTTGTTTCAATTTTTAGGTAACACCTGTATGTGATATGATAGGATATGTGTCTTTCGCTGTCTCACTTACTACAAGTTGCGTGATTACTTCTAGACTCATCTGTGGTGCTGCAAATGGCATTGTTTCATTTTTTCGCTAGCTCATATTCCATGTGTACATGTAGCAGTTCTTCTTTGTCCACCCATCTGTCGGTGGACTTTTTGGTTACTTCCATATCTTGGCTATTGTAATACTATGCAATGCAGATTTGCCTGCCTGTGTCTTTCCAATTCTGTCTTCTTAGGTTATAGTTCCAGGAATGGGTCTGTTGGATCATATGGTAGCTCAATGTTTACCTTTTAAAGGCACCTCCATTCTGTTCTCTTTAGTGGCTCTTTCCAGGTTACGTCCCACGTAAAGTTGAGGGTATGCACTTCTCCACAGCACCTTCAGCATTTATTCTTTGTAGTTTTTTTGCTGATGGTTATTCTGACTGGTTTGAGCTGATACCTCTTTGTGGTTGAATTTGCATGTGTCTCATAATGCGTTGAAATTGAGCTTTAAGACATGTGCTTTTTATTTTTCCAGCTGTGATTAGAGCTTAGTTCTTCAAAGTGTTTACTTGAAGTATGTGTCACCTTTTGAAATATTTTGGCCATTACCTCCCTCAAGACATTTTGAGGGCAGGTTTCATTTACAGCCCTGCAGTACTAGTTCATATGAAGTGACCATTAACTCAAACTTTAAACCTGCTTTTGCAGGTAACGGCCAGAGGGCGGCAGCCTTTCTACGTTCCCCACGCTGGTACTAGGGAAACAGACCTACCAGCCAGTGGTGTTCTTCGGTTATAAATTAGAGTGGAATGTGCCCGGAGAAACCCACAGTTGCTGATGTCTCCTTACATTTGTTTGTTTTTTAAATTTAATTTATATTTTTTACTGGAGTACTATTCCGTTGTATACATGGACCACTTCTTCTTGGTGCATTCCTCTGTTGATGGACATTTTTGTTGCTTCCATGTGTTGACTATGGTAAGTATTGCTGGCGTACAGGTTTGCCAGCCTGTGACTTTTTGATTCTCATTTTCTCAGGTGATAGGCTCAGCAGATGGTATGCTTGATTCACTGGTAGCTCAATGTTTACCTTTTCAAAGCACCTCCATTGTGTTTACAGGAATGGTTCTTACCACGTCCCCCTTAGAGCTCAGGGTACACATTTCTCCACAATCCCTTCAGCATGTATTGTTTGCAGCATTTTTGCTGATGGCCATTCTGACTGCTGTGAGCTGATAGGTATTTGTAATTTCCGTTTGCCTATCTTTAAAAATTCCTAAACTTTATCATTTTCCCACGCCTTTTTCTTTTCACTTAAAAGAAAAAACCGTGTGTACAATATACCTCTTGAAATTGTCTTCTTCGAAGGTTGCCCTCTTTTCAATTTTTTCGTCGATTTTTGACCCCAGAAATTTATTGGAGGGCAGGTGTCATTTACAGAACTGCAAGTTGGTGAATATTTAGTGACCTTTCGCAGTGGGTTTAAAGCTGCTGTTGTGGGAAACGGCCACAAGGAGGCAGCATTTCTCCATTCCCCAATCTGGGTACTAGGGCAGCAGAGCCTTTCTGGAAGTCGTTGTCCTAGGTTGTAAATGAGAATGGAATTTGCCAGGAGAAATCCCCATAAGGTTATGTCTCATTACTTCTTCTTGGGTTTTTACATTTTTTTAATCAGAGTAAAGATTAGAATATTGTTTTTCCTAGGTGTACACAATCTGGTTCATTTGTACATTATCTACGTCTATTAATGTACAGATCCTCTTCCCATGTAAAATATTACAGTGTTCCATAGACCTCCCTTGCTATATGTTCGGTCTTTTTGATACATGTATATAATATGTATTTGTATACGTATAGTAACACTATTCTTCATTTATCAATTCCCCCCTCCTTTCCTTTTAGATGAGCATAGTTTGTTTTCTAAGCCCGTGAGTGTCTTTCTCTTTGGAAATATGTTCATTTGTGTCAGTTATTACATAATGCCATAAGTGATATTATAGGATATAGGTCTTTTGCTTTCTGTCCTACTTCATGTTTTGTGATTATCTCCAGGGTCATGTACGGTGCCTCAAAGAGCAGTGCTTCAATGTTTTCCATGGCTAATATTCCATCGTGGACATGGACCACTTCTTCTTGGTGCATTCCTCTGTTGATGGACGTTTTCGTTGCTTCCAAGTGTTGCCTATGGTAACTATTGCTGGAGTGCAGGATTGCCAGCCTGTGACTTTTGGATTTTCATATTCTCAGGTGATACACCCAACAGTGGGTATGATTGATTGACTGGTATGGTAGCTCAATGTTACCTTTTCAAGGCACCTCAATTGTGCTTTCATTAGTGGCTCTTACCACGTCCCCCTTAGAATCGAGGGTACTCATCTCTCCACAATCACGTCAACATTTATTGTTTGCAGCATTTTTGTCGAGGGCCATTCTGACTGGTGTGAGCTGATAGGTTTTTGTAATTTGGGTTGACATGTCTTTAAAAATTCCTAAAATTCATCATTTTTCCACGCCTTTTTTTTGTGTTAAAAGAAAAAAAAAAAGTGTGAGTACAATCTACCTCTTCAAATTGTCTTTTTGGAAGGTTGCACTCTTGAATTTTTTGGTCGATTTTCGACCTCAGTATTTTTTGGAGGGCAGGTGACATTTACAGAACTGAATTGGTGAATATTTAGTGACCTTTTGCAGTGGGTTTAAAGCTGCTGTTGTGGGAAACGGCCACAAGGAGGCAGCATTTCTCCATTCCCGAATCTGGGTACTAGGGCAGCAGAGCCGTTCTGGAAGTCGTTTACCTGGGTTGTAAATTTGAATGGAATGTGCCAGGAAAACCACCCATAAGTTTATGTCTCATTACTTCTAGTTCGTTGTTTTAATTTTTTACATTGGGGTAATGGTTCGAATGTTGTTTGTCCAAGGTGTACACACTCTGGTTCATTTACACATTATATATATCTATTTATGTAGAGATCCTCTTCCCATGTAAATTATTACAGAGTGTTCCATCAACCTCCCTTGCTATATGGTCGGTCTTTTTGATATATGTATATAATATGAATTTGTATACAGATGGTAACGCTAATCTTCATTTATCCATTCCCCCCACCTTTCCTTTTAGGTAAGCATAGTTTGTTTTATAAGTCTGTGATTGCCTTTCCCTGTGGAAATATGTTCATTTGTGTCAGTTATTAGATAATGCCTATAAGTGATTTCATAGGATATAGGACTTTTGCTTTCCGACTTCCCTCATGTTCTGTGATTATCTCCAAGATCATCTATGGTGCCTCAAAGAGCAGTGTTTCATGGTTTTCCATGGCTAGTATTCATTGTGTACATGGACCACTTCTTGTTTATCCCTTCATCCGTTGATGGACATTTTGGTTGCTTCACTGTCTTGTCTATTGTGAATAAGGCTGCAGTGCAGCTTTTGCAGCCCGGGTCTTCTTGATTCTGGTCTTCTCAGGTGAGAGACCCATTGGTGCGCCTGCTGGATTGAATGGTACCTCAATTTCTCCTTTTAAATGCAGCTCCTTTCTGTTCTCATTATTGGCTGTTAACCACTTTACATCTCACCAGCAGCTAGAGGGTACAGAGTTCTCTAAAACCTCTTCAGCATTGATTGTTTGTAGGCTTTTTGCTGATGGTCAGTCGACTGGTGTGAGTTGAAAACTTTTTGTAGATTAGATTGCATGAGTCTAATACTTCCTGAGGTTGAGCTTTTATCCATTTTCCTTTTTCTAAAAAGAGAGTGAGTAAAACTTACCTCTTCATACTATCTTCTTGAAAATGTTGCCTGTTTTGAATTGTTTTATCCATTCCCTACCTCAGCACAATTTTGAGGGCAGGTGTCCTTTACAGCCCTGAGTCCTTGTGAATGTTAAGTGACCATTAGCTGTGGGTTAAAAGCTGCTCTTGCGGGAATGGGCCACAAGGCGGCAGCATTTCTCCTTTACCAAATCTGGTTACTAGGACAACAGAGCCTTACTGGAAGTGGTGTTCTAGGTTGTAAATTAGAATGGAATGTGCCAGGAAAAAGCCCTTTAAGTTTATGTCTCATTACTTCTTGTTCGTAGTTTTAACTTAATTTTTATTTTTTATCACAGCAAACTTGATTACAATGTTTTGTTTGTTCTAGGTGTGCAAGATGTGCTTCTTTCACACATATACATATATCTATTCTTCTTCAGATCCTTTTCCCATGTAGGTTATGACACAATGTTGAGTAGTCTTCCCTTGGTATTCCGTAGATCTTTGGTGATTATATATTTCACATGTGTTGGTATCTCTCCGTTAACCTCAATATGGTAGTGTATCCAATCCTCACACCTTTCCATTTGGCGAAGCATAAGTTTTTGTACTGAATCTGTGATTGCCTTTCTCTGTGGAAATATCTTCGTTTGTTTCAATTTTTAGGTAACACCTGTATGTGATATGATAGGATATGTGTCTTTCGCTGTCTCACTTACTACAAGTTGCGTGATTACTTCTAGACTCATCTGTGGTGCTGCAAATGGCATTGTTTCATTTTTTCGCTAGCTCATATTCCATGTGTACATGTAGCAGTTCTTCTTTGTCCACCCATCTGTCGGTGGACTTTTTGGTTACTTCCATATCTTGGCTATTGTAATACTATGCAATGCAGATTTGCCTGCCTGTGTCTTTCCAATTCTGTCTTCTTAGGTTATAGTTCCAGGAATGGGTCTGTTGGATCATATGGTAGCTCAATGTTTACCTTTTAAAGGCACCTCCATTCTGTTCTCTTTAGTGGCTCTTTCCAGGTTACGTCCCACGTAAAGTTGAGGGTATGCACTTCTCCACAGCACCTTCAGCATTTATTCTTTGTAGTTTTTTTGCTGATGGTTATTCTGACTGGTTTGAGCTGATACCTCTTTGTGGTTGAATTTGCATGTGTCTCATAATGCGTTGAAATTGAGCTTTAAGACATGTGCTTTTTATTTTTCCAGCTGTGATTAGAGCTTAGTTCTTCAAAGTGTTTACTTGAAGTATGTGTCACCTTTTGAAATATTTTGGCCATTACCTCCCTCAAGACATTTTGAGGGCAGGTTTCATTTACAGCCCTGCAGTACTAGTTCATATGAAGTGACCATTAACTCAAGCTTTAAACCTGCTTTTGCAGGTAACGGCTAGAGGGCGGCAGCCTTTCTACGTTCCCCACGCTGGTACTAGGGAAACAGACCTACCAGCCAGTGGTGTTCTTCGGTTATAAATTAGAGTGGAATGTGCCCGGAGAAACCCACAGTTGCTGATGTCTCCTTACATTTGTTTGTTTTTTAAATTTAATTTACATTTTTTACTGGAGTACTATTCCGTTGTATACATGGACCACTTCTTCTTGGTGCATTCCTCTGTTGATGGACATTTTTGTTGCTTCCATGTGTTGACTATGGTAAGTATTGCTGGCGTACAGGTTTGCCAGCCTGTGACTTTTTGATTCTCATTTTCTCAGGTGATAGGCTCAGCAGATGGTATGCTTGATTCACTGGTAGCTCAATGTTTACCTTTTCAAAGCACCTCCATTGTGTTTACAGGAATGGTTCTTACCACGTCCCCCTTAGAGCTCAGGGTACACATTTCTCCACAATCCCTTCAGCATGTATTGTTTGCAGCATTTTTGCTGATGGCCGTTCTGACTGCTGTGAGCTGATAGGTATTTGTAATTTCCGTTTGCCTATCTTTCAAAATTCCTAAACTTTATCATTTTCCCACGCCTTTTTCTTTTCACTTAAAAGAAAAAACCGTGTGTACAATATACCTCTTGAAATTGTCTTCTTCGAAGGTTGCCCTCTTTTCAATTTTTTCGTCGATTTTTGACCCCAGAAATTTATTGGAGGGCAGGTGTCATTTACAGAACTGCAAGTTGGTGAATATTTAGTGACCTTTCGCAGTGGGTTTAAAGCTGCTGTTGTGGGAAACGGCCACAAGGAGGCAGCATTTCTCCATTCCCCAATCTGGGTACTAGGGCAGCAGAGCCTTTCTGGAAGTCGTTGTCCTAGGTTGTAAATGAGAATGGAATTTGCCAGGAGAAATCCCCATAAGTTTATGTCTCATTACTTCTTCTTCGGTTTTTACATTTTTTTAATCAGAGTAAAGATTAGAATATTGTTTTTCCTAGGTGTACACAATCTGGTTCATTTGTACATTATCTACGTCTATTAATGTACAGATCCTCTTCCCATGTAAAATATTACAGTGTTCCATAGACCTCCCTTGCTATATGTTCGGTCTTTTTGATACATGTATATAATATGTATTTGTATACGTATAGTAACACTATTCTTCATTTATCAATTCCCCCCTCCTTTCCTTTTAGATGAGCATAGTTTGTTTTCTAAGCCCGTGAGTGTCTTTCTCTTTGGAAATATGTTCATTTGTGTCAGTTATTACATAATGCCATAAGTGATATTATAGGATATAGGTCTTTTGCTTTCTGTCCTACTTCATGTTTTGTGATTATCTCCAGGCTCATGTACGGTGCCTCAAAGAGCAGTGCTTCAATGTTTTCCATGGCTAATATTCCATCGTGGACATGGACCACTTCTTCTTGGTGCATTCCTCTGTTGATGGACGTTTTCGTTGCTTCCAAGTGTTGCCTATGGTAACTATTGCTGGAGTGCAGGATTGCCAGCCTGTGACTTTTGGATTTTCATTTTCTCAGGTGATACACCCAGCAGTGGGTATGATTGATTGACTGGTATGGTAGCTCAATGTTACCTTTTCAAGGCACCTCAATTGTGCTTTCCTTAGTGGCTCTTACCACGTCCCCCTTAGAATCGAGGGTACTCATTTCTCCACAATCACGTCAGCATTTATTGTTTGCAGCATTTTTGTCGAGGGCCATTCTGACTGGTGTGAGCTGATAGGTTTTTGTAATTTGGGTTGACATGTCTTTAAAAATTCCTAAAATTCATCATTTTTCCACGCCTTTTTCTTTTGTGTTAAAAGAAAAAAGAGAAAAAAAGTGTGAGTACAATCTACCTCTTCAAATTGTCTTTTTGGAAGGTTGCACTCTTGAATTTTTGGGTCGATTTTCGACCTCAGTATTTTTTGGAGGGCAGGTGACATTTACAGAACTGAATTGGTGAATATTTAGTGACCTTTTGCAGTGGGTTTAAAGCTGCTGTTGTGGGAAACGGCCACAAGGAGGCAGCATTTCTCCATTCCCGAATCTGGGTACTAGGGCAGCAGAGCCGTTCTGGAAGTCGTTTACCTGGGTTGTAAATTTGAATGGAATGTGCCAGGAAAACCACCCATAAGTTTATGTCTCATTACTTCTAGTTCGTTGTTTTAATTTTTTACATTGGGGTAATGGTTCGAATGTTGTTTGTCCAAGGTGTACACACTCTGGTTCATTTACACATTATATATATCTATTTATGTAGAGATCCTCTTCCCATGTAAATTATTACAGAGTGTTCCATCAACCTCCCTTGCTATATGGTCGGTCTTTTTGATATATGTATATAATATGAATTTGTATACAGATGGTAACGCTAATCTTCATTTATCCATTCCCCCCACCTTTCCTTTTAGGTAAGCATAGTTTGTTTTATAAGTCTGTGATTGCCTTTCCCTGTGGAAATATGTTCATTTGTGTCAGTTATTAGATAATGCCTATAAGTGATTTCATAGGATATAGGACTTTTGCTTTCCGACTTCCCTCATGTTCTGTGATTATCTCCAAGATCATCTATGGTGCCTCAAAGAGCAGTGTTTCATGGTTTTCCATGGCTAGTATTCATTGTGTACATGGACCACTTCTTGTTTATCCCTTCATCCGTTGATGGACATTTTGGTTGCTTCACTGTCTTGTCTATTGTGAATAAGGCTGCAGTGCAGCTTTTGCAGCCCGGGTCTTCTTGATTCTGGTCTTCTCAGGTGAGAGACCCATTGGTGCGCCTGCTGGATTGAATGGTACCTCAATTTCTCCTTTTAAATGCAGCTCCTTTCTGTTCTCATTATTGGCTGTTAACCACTTTACATCTCACCAGCAGCTAGAGGGTACAGAGTTCTCTAAAACCTCTTCAGCATTGATTGTTTGTAGGCTTTTTGCTGATGGTCAGTCGACTGGTGTGAGTTGAAAACTTTTTGTAGATTAGATTGCATGAGTCTAATACTTCCTGAGGTTGAGCTTTTATCCATTTTCCTTTTTCTAAAAAGAGAGTGAGTAAAACTTACCTCTTCATACTATCTTCTTGAAAATGTTGCCTGTTTTGAATTGTTTTATCCATTCCCTACCTCAGCACAATTTTGAGGGCAGGTGTCCTTTACAGCCCTGAGTCCTTGTGAATGTTAAGTGACCATTAGCTGTGGGTTAAAAGCTGCTCTTGCGGGAATGGGCCACAAGGCGGCAGCATTTCTCCTTTACCAAATCTGGTTACTAGGACAACAGAGCCTTACTGGAAGTGGTGTTCTAGGTTGTAAATTAGAATGGAATGTGCCAGGAAAAAGCCCTTTAAGTTTATGTCTCATTACTTCTTGTTCGTAGTTTTAACTTAATTTTTATTTTTTATCACAGCAAACTTGATTACAATGTTTTGTTTGTTCTAGGTGTGCAAGATGTGCTTCTTTCACACATATACATATATTTATTCTTCTTCAGATCCTTTTCCCATGTAGGTTATGACACAATGTTGAGTAGTCTTCCCTTGGTATTCCGTAGATCTTTGGTGATTATATATTTCACATGTGTTGGTATCTCTCCGTTAACCTCAATATGGTAGTGTATCCAATCCTCACACCTTTCCATTTGGCGAAGCATAAGTTTTTGTACTGAATCTGTGATTGCCTTTCTCTGTGGAAATATCTTCGTTTGTTTCAATTTTTAGGTAACACCTGTATGTGATATGATAGGATATGTGTCTTTCGCTGTCTCACTTACTACAAGTTGCGTGATTACTTCTAGACTCATCTGTGGTGCTGCAAATGGCATTGTTTCATTTTTTTCGCTAGCTCATATTCAATGTGTACATGTAGCAGTTCTTCTTTGTCCACCCATCTGTCGGTGGACTTTTTGGTTACTTCCATATCTTGGCTATTGTAATACTATGCAATGCAGATTTGCCTGCCTGTGTCTTTCCAATTCTGTCTTCTTAGGTTATAGTTCCAGGAATGGGTCTGTTGGATCATATGGTAGCTCAATGTTTACCTTTTAAAGGCACCTCCATTCTGTTCTCTTTAGTGGCTCTTTCCAGGTTACGTCCCACGTAAAGTTGAGGGTATGCACTTCTCCACAGCACCTTCAGCATTTATTCTTTGTAGTTTTTTTGCTGATGGTTATTCTGACTGGTTTGAGCTGATACCTCTTTGTGGTTGAATTTGCATGTGTCTCATAATGCGTTGAAATTGAGCTTTAAGACATGTGCTTTTTATTTTTCCAGCTGTGATTAGAGCTTAGTTCTTCAAAGTGTTTACTTGAAGTATGTGTCACCTTTTGAAATATTTTGGCCATTACCTCCCTCAAGACATTTTGAGGGCAGGTTTCATTTACAGCCCTGCAGTACTAGTTCATATGAAGTGACCATTAGCTCAAGCTTTAAACCTGCTTTTGCAGGTAACGGCCAGAGGGCGGCAGCCTTTCTACGTTCCCCACGCTGGTACTAGGGAAACAGACCTACCAGCCAGTGGTGTTCTTCGGTTATAAATTAGAGTGGAATGTGCCCGGAGAAACCCACAGTTGCTGATGTCTCCTTACATTTGTTTGTTTTTTAAATTTAATTTACATTTTTTACTGGAGTACTATTCCGTTGTATACATGGACCACTTCTTCTTGGTGCATTCCTCTGTTGATGGACACTTTTGTTGCTTCCATGTGTTGACTATGGTAAGTATTGCTGGCGTACACGTTTGCCAGCCTGTGACTTTTTGATTCTCATTTTCTCAGGTGATAGGCTCAGCAGATGGTATGCTTGATTCACTGGTAGCTCAATGTTTACCTTTTCAAAGCACCTCCATTGTGTTTACAGTAATGGTTCTTACCACGTCCCCCTTAGAGCTCAGGGTACACATTTCTCCACAATCCCTTCAGCATGTATTGTTTGCAGCATTTTTGCTGATGGCCGTTCTGACTGCTGTGAGCTGATAGGTATTTGTAATTTCCGTTTGCCTATCTTTAAAAATTCCTAAACTTTATCATTTTCCCACGCCTTTTTCTTTTCACTTAAAAGAAAAAACCGTGTGTACAATATACCTCTTGAAATTGTCTTCTTCGAAGGTTGCCCTCTTTTCAATTTTTTCGTCGATTTTTGACCCCAGAAATTTATTGGAGGGCAGGTGTCATTTACAGAACTGCAAGTTGGTGAATATTTAGTGACCTTTCGCAGTGGGTTTAAAGCTGCTGTTGTGGGAAACGGCCACAAGGAGGCAGCATTTCTCCATTCCCCAATCTGGGTACTAGGGCAGCAGAGCCTTTCTGGAAGTCGTTGTCCTAGGTTGTAAATGAGAATGGAATTTGCCAGGAGAAATCCCCATAAGGTTATGTCTCATTACTTCTTCTTGGGTTTTTACTTTTTTTTAATCAGAGTAAAGATTAGAATATTGTTTTTCCTAGGTGTACACAATCTGGTTCATTTGTACATTATCTACGTCTATTAATGTACAGATCCTCTTCCCATGTAAAATATTACAGTGTTCCATAGACCTCCCTTGCTATATGTTCGGTCTTTTTGATACATGTATATAATATGTATTTGTATACGTATAGTAACACTATTCTTCATTTATCAATTCCCCCCTCCTTTCCTTTTAGATGAGCATAGTTTGTTTTCTAAGCCCGTGAGTGTCTTTCTCTTTGGAAATATGTTCATTTGTGTCAGTTATTAGATAATGCCATAAGTGATATTATAGGATATAGGTCTTTTGCTTTCCGTCCTACTTCATGTTTTGTGATTATCTCCAGGCTCATGTATGGTGCCTCAAAGAGCAGTGCTTCAATGTTTTCCATGGCTAATATTCCATCGTGGACATGGACCACTTCTTCTTGGTGCATTCCTCTGTTGATGGACGTTTTCGTTGCTTCCAAGTGTTGCCTATGGTAACTATTGCTGGAGTGCAGGATTGCCAGCCTGTGACTTTTGGATTTTCATTTTCTCAGGTGATACACCCAGCAGTGGGTATGATTGATTGACTGGTATGGTAGCTCAATGTTACCTTTTCAAGGCACCTCAATTGTGCTTTCATTAGTGGCTCTTACCACGTCCCCCTTAGAATCGAGGGTACTCATTTCTCCACAATCACGTCAGCATTTATTGTTTGCAGCATTTTTGTCGAGGGCCATTCTGACTGGTGTGAGCCGATAGGTTTTTGTAATTTGGGTTGACATGTCTTTAAAAATTCCTAAAATTCATCATTTTTCCACGCCTTTTTCTTTTGTGTTAAAAGAAAAAAGAAAAAAAAAGTGTGAGTACAATCTACCTCTTCAAATTGTCTTTTTGGAAGGTTGCACTCTTGAATTTTTGGGTCGATTTTCGACCTCAGTATTTTTTGGAGGGCAGGTGACATTTACAGAACTGAATTGGTGAATATTTAGTGACCTTTTGCAGTGGGTTTAAAGCTGCTGTTGTGGGAAACGGCCACAAGGAGGCAGCATTTCTCCATTCCCGAATCTGGGTACTAGGGCAGCAGAGCCGTTCTGGAAGTCGTTTACCTGGGTTGTAAATTTGAATGGAATGTGCCAGGAAAACCACCCATAAGTTTATGTCTCATTACTTCTAGTTCGTTGTTTTAATTTTTTACATTGGGGTAATGGTTCGAATGTTGTTTGTCCAAGGTGTACACACTCTGGTTCATTTACACATTATATATATCTATTTATGTAGAGATCCTCTTCCCATGTAAATTATTACAGAGTGTTCCATCAACCTCCCTTGCTATATGGTCGGTCTTTTTGATATATGTATATAATATGAATTTGTATACAGATGGTAACGCTAATCTTCATTTATCCATTCCCCCCACCTTTCCTTTTAGGTAAGCATAGTTTTTTTTTATAAGTCTGTGATTGCCTTTCCCTGTGGAAATATGTTCATTTGTGTCAGTTATTAGATAACGCCTATAAGTGATTTCATAGGATATAGGACTTTTGCTTTCCGACTTCCCTCATGTTCTGTGATTATCTCCAAGATCATCTATGGTGCCTCAAAGAGCAGTGTTTCATGGTTTTCCATGGCTAGTATTCATTGTGTACATGGACCACGTCTTGTTTATCCCTTCATCCGTTGATGGACATTTTGGTTGCTTCACTGTCTTGTCTATTGTGAATAAGGCTGCAGTGCAGCTTTTGCAGCCCGGGTCTTCTTGATTCTGGTCTTCTCAGGTGAGAGGCCCATTGGTGCGCCTGCTGGATTGAATGGTACCTCAATTTCTCCTTTTAAACGCAGCTCCTTTCTGTTCTCATTATTGGCTGTTAACCACTTTACATCTCACCAGCAGCTAGAGGGTACAGAGTTCTCTAAAACCTCTTCAGCATTGATTGTTTGTAGGCTTTTTGCTGATGGTCAGTCGACTGGTGTGAGTTGAAAACTTTTTGTAGATTAGATTGCATGAGTCTAATACTTCCTGAGGTTGAGCTTTTATCCATTTTCCTTTTTCTAAAAAGAGAGTGAGTAAAACTTACCTCTTCATACTATCTTCTTGAAAATGTTGCCTGTTTTGAATTGTTTTATCCATTCCCTACCTCAGCACAATTTTGAGGGCAGGTGTCCTTTACAGCCCTGAGTCCTTGTGAATGTTAAGTGACCATTAGCTGTGGGTTCAAAGCTGCTCTTGCGGGAATGGGCCACAAGGCGGCAGCATTTCTCCTTTACCAAATCTGGTTACTAGGGCAACAGAGCCTTACTGGAAGTGGTGTTCTAGGTTGTAAATTAGAATGGAATGTGCCAGGAAAAAGCCCTTTAAGTATATGTCTCATTACTTCTTGTTCGTAGTTTTAAGTTAATTTTTATTTTTTATCACAGCAAACTTGATTACAATGTTTTGTTTGTTCTAGGTGTGCAAGATGTGCTTCTTTCACACATATACATATATCTATTCTTCTTCAGATCATTTTCCCATGTAGGTTATGACACAATGTTGAGTAGTCTTCCCTTGGTATTCCGTAGATCTTTGGTGATTATATATTTCACATGTGTTGGTATCTCTCCGTTAACCTCAATATGGTAGTGTATCCAATCCTCACACCTTTCCATTTGGCGAAGCATAAGTTTTTGTACTGAATCTGTGATTGCCTTTCTCTGTGGAAATATCTTCGTTTGTTTCAATTTTTAGGTAACACCTGTATGTGATATGATAGGATATGTGTCTTTCGCTGTCTCACTTACTACAAGTTGCGTGATTACTTCTAGACTCATCTGTGGTGCTGCAAATGGCATTGTTTCATTTTTTCGCTAGCTCATATTCCATGTGTACATGTAGCAGTTCTTCTTTGTCCACCCATCTGTCGGTGGACTTTTTGGTTACTTCCATATCTTGGCTATTGTAATACTATGCAATGCAGATTTGCCTGCCTGTGTCTTTCCAATTCTGTCTTCTTAGGTTATAGTTCCAGGAATGGGTCTGTTGGATCATATGGTAGCTCAATGTTTACCTTTTAAAGGCACCTCCATTCTGTTCTCTTTAGTGGCTCTTTCCAGGTTACGTCCCACGTAAAGTTGAGGGTATGCACTTCTCCACAGCACCTTCAGCATTTATTCTTTGTAGTTTTTTTGCTGATGGTTATTCTGACTGGTGTGAGCTGATACCTCTTTGTGGTTGAATTTGCATGTGTCTCATAATGCGTTGAAATTGAGCTTTAAGACATGTGCTTTTTATTTTTCCAGCTGTGATTAGAGCTTAGTTCTTCAAAGTGTTTACTTGAAGTATGTGTCACCTTTTGAAATATTTTGGCCATTACCTCCCTCAAGACATTTTGAGGGCAGGTTTCATTTACAGCCCTGCAGTACTAGTTCATATGAAGTGACCATTAACTCAAGCTTTAAACCTGCTTTTGCAGGTAACGGCCAGAGGGCGGCAGCCTTTCTACGTTCCCCACGCTGGTACTAGGGAAACAGACCTACCAGCCAGTGGTGTTCTTCGGTTATAAATTAGAGTGGAATGTGCCCGGAGAAACCCACAGTTGCTGATGTCTCCTTACATTTGTTTGTTTTTTAAATTTAATTTATATTTTTTACTGGAGTACTATTCCGTTGTATACATGGACCACTTCTTCTTGGTGCATTCCTCTGTTGATGGACATTTTTGTTGCTTCCATGTGTTGACTATGGTAAGTATTGCTGGCGTACAGGTTTGCCAGCCTGTGACTTTTTGATTCTCATTTTCTCAGGTGATAGGCTCAGCAGATGGTATGCTTGATTCACTGGTAGCTCAATGTTTACCTTTTCAAAGCACCTCCATTGTGTTTACAGGAATGGTTCTTACCACGTCCCCCTTAGAGCTCAGGGTACACATTTCTCCACAATCCCTTCAGCATGTATTGTTTGCAGCATTTTTGCTGATGGCCATTCTGACTGCTGTGAGCTGATAGGTATTTGTAATTTCCGTTTGCCTATCTTTCAAAATTCCTAAACTTTATCATTTTCCCACGCCTTTTTCTTTTCACTTAAAAGAAAAAACCGTGTGTACAATATACCTCTTGAAATTGTCTTCTTCGAAGGTTGCCCTCTTTTCAATTTTTTCGTCGATTTTTGACCCCAGAAATTTATTGGAGGGCAGGTGTCATTTACAGAACTGCAAGTTGGTGAATATTTAGTGACCTTTCGCAGTGGGTTTAAAGCTGCTGTTGTGGGAAACGGCCACAAGGAGGCAGCATTTCTCCATTCCCCAATCTGGGTACTAGGGCAGCAGAGCCTTTCTGGAAGTCGTTGTCCTAGGTTGTAAATGAGAATGGAATTTGCCAGGAGAAATCCCCATAAGGTTATGTCTCATTACTTCTTCTTGGGTTTTTACATTTTTTTAATCAGAGTAAAGATTAGAATATTGTTTTTCCTAGGTGTACACAATCTGGTTCATTTGTACATTATCTACGTCTATTAATGTACAGATCCTCTTCCCATGTAAAATATTACAGTGTTCCATAGACCTCCCTTGCTATATGTTCGGTCTTTTTGATACATGTATATAATATGTATTTGTATACGTATAGTAACACTATTCTTCATTTATCAATTCCCCCCTCCTTTCCTTTTAGATGAGCATAGTTTGTTTTCTAAGCCCGTGAGTGTCTTTCTCTTTGGAAATATGTTCATTTGTGTCAGTTATTAGATAATGCCATAAGTGATATTATAGGATATAGGTCTTTTGCTTTCCGTCCTACTTCATGTTTTGTGATTATCTCCAGGCTCATGTACGGTGCCTCAAAGAGCAGTGCTTCAATGTTTTCCATGGCTAATATTCCATCGTGGACATGGACCACTTCTTCTTGGTGCATTCCTCTGTTGATGGACGTTTTCGTTGCTTCCAAGTGTTGCCTATGGTAACTATTGCTGGAGTGCAGGATTGCCAGCCTGTGACTTTTGGATTTTCATTTTCTCAGGTGATACACCCAGCAGTGGGTATGATTGATTGACTGGTATGGTAGCTCAATGTTACCTTTTCAAGGCACCTCAATTGTGCTTTCCTTAGTGGCTCTTACCACGTCCCCCTTAGAATCGAGGGTACTCATTTCTCCACAATCACGTCAGCATTTATTGTTTGCAGCATTTTTGTCGAGGGCCATTCTGACTGGTGTGAGCTGATAGGTTTTTGTAATTTGGGTTGACATGTCTTTAAAAATTCCTAAAATTCATCATTTTTCCACGCCTTTTTCTTTTGTGTTAAAAGAAAAAAGAAAAAAAAAGTGTGAGTACAATCTACCTCTTCAAATTGTCTTTTTGGAAGGTTGCACTCTTGAATTTTTGGGTCGATTTTCGACCTCAGTATTTTTTGGAGGGCAGGTGACATTTACAGAACTGAATTGGTGAATATTTAGTGACCTTTTGCAGTGGGTTTAAAGCTGCTGTTGTGGGAAACGGCCACAAGGAGGCAGCATTTCTCCATTCCCGAATCTGGGTACTAGGGCAGCAGAGCCGTTCTGGAAGTCGTTTACCTGGGTTGTAAATTTGAATGGAATGTGCCAGGAAAACCACCCATAAGTTTATGTCTCATTACTTCTAGTTCGTTGTTTTAATTTTTGACATTGGGGTAATGGTTCGAATGTTGTTTGTCCAAGGTGTACACACTCTGGTTCATTTACACATTATATATATCTATTTATGTAGAGATCCTCTTCCCATGTAAATTATTACAGAGTGTTCCATCAACCTCCCTTGCTATATGGTCGGTCTTTTTGATATATGTATATAATATGAATTTGTATACAGATGGTAACGCTAATCTTCATTTATCCATTCCCCCCACCTTTCCTTTTAGGTAAGCATAGTTTTTTTTTATAAGTCTGTGATTGCCTTTCCCTGTGGAAATATGTTCATTTGTGTCAGTTATTAGATAACGCCTATAAGTGATTTCATAGGATATAGGACTTTTGCTTTCCGACTTCCCTCATGTTCTGTGATTATCTCCAAGATCATCTATGGTGCCTCAAAGAGCAGTGTTTCATGGTTTTCCATGGCTAGTATTCATTGTGTACATGGACCACGTCTTGTTTATCCCTTCATCCGTTGATGGACATTTTGGTTGCTTCACTGTCTTGTCTATTGTGAATAAGGCTGCAGTGCAGCTTTTGCAGCCCGGGTCTTCTTGATTCTGGTCTTCTCAGGTGAGAGGCCCATTGGTGCGCCTGCTGGATTGAATGGTACCTCAATTTCTCCTTTTAAACGCAGCTCCTTTCTGTTCTCATTATTGGCTGTTAACCACTTTACATCTCACCAGCAGCTAGAGGGTACAGAGTTCTCTAAAACCTCTTCAGCATTGATTGTTTGTAGGCTTTTTGCTGATGGTCAGTCGACTGGTGTGAGTTGAAAACTTTTTGTAGATTAGATTGCATGAGTCTAATACTTCCTGAGGTTGAGCTTTTATCCATTTTCCTTTTTCTAAAAAGAGAGTGAGTAAAACTTACCTCTTCATACTATCTTCTTGAAAATGTTGCCTGTTTTGAATTGTTTTATCCATTCCCTACCTCAGCACAATTTTGAGGGCAGGTGTCCTTTACAGCCCTGAGTCCTTGTGAATGTTAAGTGACCATTAGCTGTGGGTTCAAAGCTGCTCTTGCGGGAATGGGCCACAAGGCGGCAGCATTTCTCCTTTACCAAATCTGGTTACTAGGGCAACAGAGCCTTACTGGAAGTGGTGTTCTAGGTTGTAAATTAGAATGGAATGTGCCAGGAAAAAGCCCTTTAAGTATATGTCTCATTACTTCTTGTTCGTAGTTTTAAGTTAATTTTTATTTTTTATCACAGCAAACTTGATTACAATGTTTTGTTTGTTCTAGGTGTGCAAGATGTGCTTCTTTCACACATATACATATATCTATTCTTCTTCAGATCATTTTCCCATGTAGGTTATGACACAATGTTGAGTAGTCTTCCCTTGGTATTCCGTAGATCTTTGGTGATTATATATTTCACATGTGTTGGTATCTCTCCGTTAACCTCAATATGGTAGTGTATCCAATCCTCACACCTTTCCATTTGGCGAAGCATAAGTTTTTGTACTGAATCTGTGATTGCCTTTCTCTGTGGAAATATCTTCGTTTGTTTCAATTTTTAGGTAACACCTGTATGTGATATGATAGGATATGTGTCTTTCGCTGTCTCACTTACTACAAGTTGCGTGATTACTTCTAGACTCATCTGTGGTGCTGCAAATGGCATTGTTTCATTTTTTCGCTAGCTCATATTCCATGTGTACATGTAGCAGTTCTTCTTTGTCCACCCATCTGTCGGTGGACTTTTTGGTTACTTCCATATCTTGGCTATTGTAATACTATGCAATGCAGATTTGCCTGCCTGTGTCTTTCCAATTCTGTCTTCTTAGGTTATAGTTCCAGGAATGGGTCTGTTGGATCATATGGTAGCTCAATGTTTACCTTTTAAAGGCACCTCCATTCTGTTCTCTTTAGTGGCTCTTTCCAGGTTACGTCCCACGTAAAGTTGAGGGTATGCACTTCTCCACAGCACCTTCAGCATTTATTCTTTGTAGTTTTTTTGCTGATGGTTATTCTGACTGGTGTGAGCTGATACCTCTTTGTGGTTGAATTTGCATGTGTCTCATAATGCGTTGAAATTGAGCTTTAAGACATGTGCTTTTTATTTTTCCAGCTGTGATTAGAGCTTAGTTCTTCAAAGTGTTTACTTGAAGTATGTGTCACCTTTTGAAATATTTTGGCCATTACCTCCCTCAAGACATTTTGAGGGCAGGTTTCATTTACAGCCCTGCAGTACTAGTTCATATGAAGTGACCATTAACTCAAACTTTAAACCTGCTTTTGCAGGTAACGGCCAGAGGGCGGCAGCCTTTCTACGTTCCCCACGCTGGTACTAGGGAAACAGACCTACCAGCCAGTGGTGTTCTTCGGTTATAAATTAGAGTGGAATGTGCCCGGAGAAACCCACAGTTGCTGATGTCTCCTTACATTTGTTTGTTTTTTAAATTTAATTTATATTTTTTACTGGAGTACTATTCCGTTGTATACATGGACCACTTCTTCTTGGTGCATTCCTCTGTTGATGGACATTTTTGTTGCTTCCATGTGTTGACTATGGTAAGTATTGCTGGCGTACAGGTTTGCCAGCCTGTGACTTTTTGATTCTCATTTTCTCAGGTGATAGGCTCAGCAGATGGTATGCTTGATTCACTGGTAGCTCAATGTTTACCTTTTCAAAGCACCTCCATTGTGTTTACAGGAATGATTCTTACCACGTCCCCCTTAGAGCTCAGGGTACACATTTCTCCACAATCCCTTCAGCATGTATTGTTTGCAGCATTTTTGCTGATGGCCATTCTGACTGCTGTGAGCTGATAGGTATTTGTAATTTCCGTTTGCCTATCTTTAAAAATTCCTAAACTTTATCATTTTCCCACGCCTTTTTCTTTTCACTTAAAAGAAAAAACCGTGTGTACAATATACCTCTTGAAATTGTCTTCTTCGAAGGTTGCCCTCTTTTCAATTTTTTCGTCGATTTTTGACCCCAGAAATTTATTGGAGGGCAGGTGTCATTTACAGAACTGCAAGTTGGTGAATATTTAGTGACCTTTCGCAGTGGGTTTAAAGCTGCTGTTGTGGGAAACGGCCACAAGGAGGCAGCATTTCTCCATTCCCCAATCTGGGTACTAGGGCAGCAGAGCCTTTCTGGAAGTCGTTGTCCTAGGTTGTAAATGAGAATGGAATTTGCCAGGAGAAATCCCCATAAGGTTATGTCTCATTACTTCTTCTTGGGTTTTTACATTTTTTTAATCAGAGTAAAGATTAGAATATTGTTTTTCCTAGGTGTACACAATCTGGTTCATTTGTACATTATCTACGTCTATTAATGTACAGATCCTCTTCCCATGTAAAATATTACAGTGTTCCATAGACCTCCCTTGCTATATGTTCGGTCTTTTTGATACATGTATATAATATGTATTTGTATACGTATAGTAACACTATTCTTCATTTATCAATTCCCCCCTCCTTTCCTTTTAGATGAGCATAGTTTGTTTTCTAAGCCCGTGAGTGTCTTTCTCTTTGGAAATATGTTCATTTGTGTCAGTTATTAGATAATGCCATAAGTGATATTATAGGATATAGGTCTTTTGCTTTCCGTCCTACTTCATGTTTTGTGATTATCTCCAGGCTCATGTATGGTGCCTCAAAGAGCAGTGCTTCAATGTTTTCCATGGCTAATATTCCATTGTGGACATGGACCACTTCTTCTTGGTGCATTCCTCTGTTGATGGACGTTTTCGTTGCTTCCAAGTGTTGCGTATGGTAACTATTGCTGGAGTGCAGGATTGCCAGCCTGTGACTTTTGGATTTTCATTTTCTCAGGTGATACACCCAGCAGTGGGTATGATTGATTGACTGGTATGGTAGCTCAATGTTACCTTTTCAAGGCACCTCAATTGTGCTTTCATTAGTGGCTCTTACCACGTCCCCCTTAGAATCGAAGGTACTCATTTCTCCACAATCACGTCAGCATTTATTGTTTGCAGCATTTTTGTCGAGGGCCATTCTGACTGGTGTGAGCTGATAGGTTTTTGTAATTTGGGTTGACATGTCTTTAAAAATTCCTAAAATTCATCATTTTTCCACGCCTTTTTCTTTTGTGTTAAAAGAAAAAAGAAAAAAAAAGTGTGAGTACAATCTACCTCTTCAAATTGTCTTTTTGGAAGGTTGCACTCTTGAATTTTTGGGTCGATTTTCGACCTCAGTATTTTTTGGAGGGCAGGTGACATTTACAGAACTGAATTGGTGAATATTTAGTGACCTTTTGCAGTGGGTTTAAAGCTGCTGTTGTGGGAAACGGCCACAAGGAGGCAGCATTTCTCCATTCCCGAATCTGGGTACTAGGGCAGCAGAGCCGTTCTGGAAGTCGTTTACCTGGGTTGTAAATTTGAATGGAATGTGCCAGGAAAACCACCCATAAGTTTATGTCTCATTACTTCTAGTTCGTTGTTTTAATTTTTGACATTGGGGTAATGGTTCGAATGTTGTTTGTCCAAGGTGTACACACTCTGGTTCATTTACACATTATATATATCTATTTATGTAGAGATCCTCTTCCCATGTAAATTATTACAGAGTGTTCCATCAACCTCCCTTGCTATATGGTCGGTCTTTTTGATATATGTATATAATATGAATTTGTATACAGATGGTAACGCTAATCTTCATTTATCCATTCCCCCCACCTTTCCTTTTAGGTAAGCATAGTTTGTTTTATAAGTCTGTGATTGCCTTTCCCTGTGGAAATATGTTCATTTGTGTCAGTTATTAGATAACGCCTATAAGTGATTTCATAGGATATAGGACTTTTGCTTTCCGACTTCCCTCATGTTCTGTGATTATCTCCAAGATCATCTATGGTGCCTCAAAGAGCAGTGTTTCATGGTTTTCCATGGCTAGTATTCATTGTGTACATGGACCACGTCTTGTTTATCCCTTCATCCGTTGATGGACATTTTGGTTGCTTCACTGTCTTGTCTATTGTGAATAAGGCTGCAGTGCAGCTTTTGCAGCCCGGGTCTTCTTGATTCTGGTCTTCTCAGGTGAGAGGCCCATTGGTGCGCCTGCTGGATTGAATGGTACCTCAATTTCTCCTTTTAAACGCAGCTCCTTTCTGTTCTCATTATTGGCTGTTAACCACTTTACATCTCACCAGCAGCTAGAGGGTACAGAGTTCTCTAAAACCTCTTCAGCATTGATTGTTTGTAGGCTTTTTGCTGATGGTCAGTCGACTGGTGTGAGTTGAAAACTTTTTGTAGATTAGATTGCATGAGTCTAATACTTCCTGAGGTTGAGCTTTTATCCATTTTCCTTTTTCTAAAAAGAGAGTGAGTAAAACTTACCTCTTCATACTATCTTCTTGAAAATGTTGCCTGTTTTGAATTGTTTTATCCATTCCCTACCTCAGCACAATTTTGAGGGCAGGTGTCCTTTACAGCCCTGAGTCCTTGTGAATGTTAAGTGACCATTAGCTGTGGGTTCAAAGCTGCTCTTGCGGGAATGGGCCACAAGGCGGCAGCATTTCTCCTTTACCAAATCTGGTTACTAGGGCAACAGAGCCTTACTGGAAGTGGTGTTCTAGGTTGTAAATTAGAATGGAATGTGCCAGGAAAAAGCCCTTTAAGTATATGTCTCATTACTTCTTGTTCGTAGTTTTAAGTTAATTTTTATTTTTTATCACAGCAAACTTGATTACAATGTTTTGTTTGTTCTAGGTGTGCAAGATGTGCTTCTTTCACACATATACATATATCTATTCTTCTTCAGATCATTTTCCCATGTAGGTTATGACACAATGTTGAGTAGTCTTCCCTTGGTATTCCGTAGATCTTTGGTGATTATATATTTCACATGTGTTGGTATCTCTCCGTTAACCTCAATATGGTAGTGTATCCAATCCTCACACCTTTCCATTTGGCGAAGCATAAGTTTTTGTACTGAATCTGTGATTGCCTTTCTCTGTGGAAATATCTTCGTTTGTTTCAATTTTTAGGTAACACCTGTATGTGATATGATAGGATATGTGTCTTTCGCTGTCTCACTTACTACAAGTTGCGTGATTACTTCTAGACTCATCTGTGGTGCTGCAAATGGCATTGTTTCATTTTTTCGCTAGCTCATATTCCATGTGTACATGTAGCAGTTCTTCTTTGTCCACCCATCTGTCGGTGGACTTTTTGGTTACTTCCATATCTTGGCTATTGTAATACTATGCAATGCAGATTTGCCTGCCTGTGTCTTTCCAATTCTGTCTTCTTAGGTTATAGTTCCAGGAATGGGTCTGTTGGATCATATGGTAGCTCAATGTTTACCTTTTAAAGGCACCTCCATTCTGTTCTCTTTAGTGGCTCTTTCCAGGTTACGTCCCACGTAAAGTTGAGGGTATGCACTTCTCCACAGCACCTTCAGCATTTATTCTTTGTAGTTTTTTTGCTGATGGTTATTCTGACTGGTGTGAGCTGATACCTCTTTGTGGTTGAATTTGCATGTGTCTCATAATGCGTTGAAATTGAGCTTTAAGACATGTGCTTTTTATTTTTCCAGCTGTGATTAGAGCTTAGTTCTTCAAAGTGTTTACTTGAAGTATGTGTCACCTTTTGAAATATTTTGGCCATTACCTCCCTCAAGACATTTTGAGGGCAGGTTTCATTTACAGCCCTGCAGTACTAGTTCATATGAAGTGACCATTAACTCAAACTTTAAACCTGCTTTTGCAGGTAACGGCCAGAGGGCGGCAGCCTTTCTACGTTCCCCACGCTGGTACTAGGGAAACAGACCTACCAGCCAGTGGTGTTCTTCGGTTATAAATTAGAGTGGAATGTGCCCGGAGAAACCCACAGTTGCTGATGTCTCCTTACATTTGTTTGTTTTTTAAATTTAATTTATATTTTTTACTGGAGTACTATTCCGTTGTATACATGGACCACTTCTTCTTGGTGCATTCCTCTGTTGATGGACATTTTTGTTGCTTCCATGTGTTGACTATGGTAAGTATTGCTGGCGTACAGGTTTGCCAGCCTGTGACTTTTTGATTCTCATTTTCTCAGGTGATAGGCTCAGCAGATGGTATGCTTGATTCACTGGTAGCTCAATGTTTACCTTTTCAAAGCACCTCCATTGTGTTTACAGGAATGGTTCTTACCACGTCCCCCTTAGAGCTCAGGGTACACATTTCTCCACAATCCCTTCAGCATGTATTGTTTGCAGCATTTTTGCTGATGGCCATTCTGACTGCTGTGAGCTGATAGGTATTTGTAATTTCCGTTTGCCTATCTTTCAAAATTCCTAAACTTTATCATTTTCCCACGCCTTTTTCTTTTCACTTAAAAGAAAAAACCGTGTGTACAATATACCTCTTGAAATTGTCTTCTTCGAAGGTTGCCCTCTTTTCAATTTTTTCGTCGATTTTTGACCCCAGAAATTTATTGGAGGGCAGGTGTCATTTACAGAACTGCAAGTTGGTGAATATTTAGTGACCTTTCGCAGTGGGTTTAAAGCTGCTGTTGTGGGAAACGGCCACAAGGAGGCAGCATTTCTCCATTCCCCAATCTGGGTACTAGGGCAGCAGAGCCTTTCTGGAAGTCGTTGTCCTAGGTTGTAAATGAGAATGGAATTTGCCAGGAGAAATCCCCATAAGGTTATGTCTCATTACTTCTTCTTGGGTTTTTACATTTTTTTAATCAGAGTAAAGATTAGAATATTGTTTTTCCTAGGTGTACACAATCTGGTTCATTTGTACATTATCTACGTCTATTAATGTACAGATCCTCTTCCCATGTAAAATATTACAGTGTTCCATAGACCTCCCTTGCTATATGTTCGGTCTTTTTGATACATGTATATAATATGTATTTGTATACGTATAGTAACACTATTCTTCATTTATCAATTCCCCCCTCCTTTCCTTTTAGATGAGCATAGTTTGTTTTCTAAGCCCGTGAGTGTCTTTCTCTTTGGAAATATGTTCATTTGTGTCAGTTATTAGATAATGCCATAAGTGATATTATAGGATATAGGTCTTTTGCTTTCCGTCCTACTTCATGTTTTGTGATTATCTCCAGGCTCATGTATGGTGCCTCAAAGAGCAGTGCTTCAATGTTTTCCATGGCTAATATTCCATTGTGGACATGGACCACTTCTTCTTGGTGCATTCCTCTGTTGATGGACGTTTTCGTTGCTTCCAAGTGTTGCGTATGGTAACTATTGCTGGAGTGCAGGATTGCCAGCCTGTGACTTTTGGATTTTCATTTTCTCAGGTGATACACCCAGCAGTGGGTATGATTGATTGACTGGTATGGTAGCTCAATGTTACCTTTTCAAGGCACCTCAATTGTGCTTTCATTAGTGGCTCTTACCACGTCCCCCTTAGAATCGAAGGTACTCATTTCTCCACAATCACGTCAGCATTTATTGTTTGCAGCATTTTTGTCGAGGGCCATTCTGACTGGTGTGAGCTGATAGGTTTTTGTAATTTGGGTTGACATGTCTTTAAAAATTCCTAAAATTCATCATTTTTCCACGCCTTTTTCTTTTGTGTTAAAAGAAAAAAGAAAAAAAAAGTGTGAGTACAATCTACCTCTTCAAATTGTCTTTTTGGAAGGTTGCACTCTTGAATTTTTGGGTCGATTTTCGACCTCAGTATTTTTTGGAGGGCAGGTGACATTTACAGAACTGAATTGGTGAATATTTAGTGACCTTTTGCAGTGGGTTTAAAGCTGCTGTTGTGGGAAACGGCCACAAGGAGGCAGCATTTCTCCATTCCCGAATCTGGGTACTAGGGCAGCAGAGCCGTTCTGGAAGTCGTTTACCTGGGTTGTAAATTTGAATGGAATGTGCCAGGAAAACCACCCATAAGTTTATGTCTCATTACTTCTAGTTCGTTGTTTTAATTTTTGACATTGGGGTAATGGTTCGAATGTTGTTTGTCCAAGGTGTACACACTCTGGTTCATTTACACATTATATATATCTATTTATGTAGAGATCCTCTTCCCATGTAAATTATTACAGAGTGTTCCATCAACCTCCCTTGCTATATGGTCGGTCTTTTTGATATATGTATATAATATGAATTTGTATACAGATGGTAACGCTAATCTTCATTTATCCATTCCCCCCACCTTTCCTTTTAGGTAAGCATAGTTTTTTTTTATAAGTCTGTGATTGCCTTTCCCTGTGGAAATATGTTCATTTGTGTCAGTTATTAGATAACGCCTATAAGTGATTTCATAGGATATAGGACTTTTGCTTTCCGACTTCCCTCATGTTCTGTGATTATCTCCAAGATCATCTATGGTGCCTCAAAGAGCAGTGTTTCATGGTTTTCCATGGCTAGTATTCATTGTGTACATGGACCACGTCTTGTTTATCCCTTCATCCGTTGATGGACATTTTGGTTGCTTCACTGTCTTGTCTATTGTGAATAAGGCTGCAGTGCAGCTTTTGCAGCCCGGGTCTTCTTGATTCTGGTCTTCTCAGGTGAGAGGCCCATTGGTGCGCCTGCTGGATTGAATGGTACCTCAATTTCTCCTTTTAAACGCAGCTCCTTTCTGTTCTCATTATTGGCTGTTAACCACTTTACATCTCACCAGCAGCTAGAGGGTACAGAGTTCTCTAAAACCTCTTCAGCATTGATTGTTTGTAGGCTTTTTGCTGATGGTCAGTCGACTGGTGTGAGTTGAAAACTTTTTGTAGATTAGATTGCATGAGTCTAATACTTCCTGAGGTTGAGCTTTTATCCATTTTCCTTTTTCTAAAAAGAGAGTGAGTAAAACTTACCTCTTCATACTATCTTCTTGAAAATGTTGCCTGTTTTGAATTGTTTTATCCATTCCCTACCTCAGCACAATTTTGAGGGCAGGTGTCCTTTACAGCCCTGAGTCCTTGTGAATGTTAAGTGACCATTAGCTGTGGGTTCAAAGCTGCTCTTGCGGGAATGGGCCACAAGGCGGCAGCATTTCTCCTTTACCAAATCTGGTTACTAGGGCAACAGAGCCTTACTGGAAGTGGTGTTCTAGGTTGTAAATTAGAATGGAATGTGCCAGGAAAAAGCCCTTTAAGTATATGTCTCATTACTTCTTGTTCGTAGTTTTAAGTTAATTTTTATTTTTTATCACAGCAAACTTGATTACAATGTTTTGTTTGTTCTAGGTGTGCAAGATGTGCTTCTTTCACACATATACATATATCTATTCTTCTTCAGATCATTTTCCCATGTAGGTTATGACACAATGTTGAGTAGTCTTCCCTTGGTATTCCGTAGATCTTTGGTGATTATATATTTCACATGTGTTGGTATCTCTCCGTTAACCTCAATATGGTAGTGTATCCAATCCTCACACCTTTCCATTTGGCGAAGCATAAGTTTTTGTACTGAATCTGTGATTGCCTTTCTCTGTGGAAATATCTTCGTTTGTTTCAATTTTTAGGTAACACCTGTATGTGATATGATAGGATATGTGTCTTTCGCTGTCTCACTTACTACAAGTTGCGTGATTACTTCTAGACTCATCTGTGGTGCTGCAAATGGCATTGTTTCATTTTTTCGCTAGCTCATATTCCATGTGTACATGTAGCAGTTCTTCTTTGTCCACCCATCTGTCGGTGGACTTTTTGGTTACTTCCATATCTTGGCTATTGTAATACTATGCAATGCAGATTTGCCTGCCTGTGTCTTTCCAATTCTGTCTTCTTAGGTTATAGTTCCAGGAATGGGTCTGTTGGATCATATGGTAGCTCAATGTTTACCTTTTAAAGGCACCTCCATTCTGTTCTCTTTAGTGGCTCTTTCCAGGTTACGTCCCACGTAAAGTTGAGGGTATGCACTTCTCCACAGCACCTTCAGCATTTATTCTTTGTAGTTTTTTTGCTGATGGTTATTCTGACTGGTGTGAGCTGATACCTCTTTGTGGTTGAATTTGCATGTGTCTCATAATGCGTTGAAATTGAGCTTTAAGACATGTGCTTTTTATTTTTCCAGTTGTGATTAGAGCTTAGTTCTTCAAAGTGTTTACTTGAAGTATGTGTCACCTTTTGAAATATTTTGGCCATTACCTCCCTCAAGACATTTTGAGGGCAGGTTTCATTTACAGCCCTGCAGTACTAGTTCATATGAAGTGACCATTAACTCAAACTTTAAACCTGCTTTTGCAGGTAACGGCCAGAGGGCGGCAGCCTTTCTACGTTCCCCACGCTGGTACTAGGGAAACAGACCTACCAGCCAGTGGTGTTCTTCGGTTATAAATTAGAGTGGAATGTGCCCGGAGAAACCCACAGTTGCTGATGTCTCCTTACATTTGTTTGTTTTTTAAATTTAATTTATATTTTTTACTGGAGTACTATTCCGTTGTATACATGGACCACTTCTTCTTGGTGCATTCCTCTGTTGATGGACATTTTTGTTGCTTCCATGTGTTGACTATGGTAAGTATTGCTGGCGTACAGGTTTGCCAGCCTGTGACTTTTTGATTCTCATTTTCTCAGGTGATAGGCTCAGCAGATGGTATGCTTGATTCACTGGTAGCTCAATGTTTACCTTTTCAAAGCACCTCCATTGTGTTTACAGGAATGGTTCTTACCACGTCCCCCTTAGAGCTCAGGGTACACATTTCTCCACAATCCCTTCAGCATGTATTGTTTGCAGCATTTTTGCTGATGGCCATTCTGACTGCTGTGAGCTGATAGGTATTTGTAATTTCCGTTTGCCTATCTTTAAAAATTCCTAAACTTTATCATTTTCCCACGCCTTTTTCTTTTCACTTAAAAGAAAAAACCGTGTGTACAATATACCTCTTGAAATTGTCTTCTTCGAAGGTTGCCCTCTTTTCAATTTTTTCGTCGATTTTTGACCCCAGAAATTTATTGGAGGGCAGGTGTCATTTACAGAACTGCAAGTTGGTGAATATTTAGTGACCTTTCGCAGTGGGTTTAAAGCTGCTGTTGTGGGAAACGGCCACAAGGAGGCAGCATTTCTCCATTCCCCAATCTGGGTACTAGGGCAGCAGAGCCTTTCTGGAAGTCGTTGTCCTAGGTTGTAAATGAGAATGGAATTTGCCAGGAGAAATCCCCATAAGGTTATGTCTCATTACTTCTTCTTGGGTTTTTACATTTTTTTAATCAGAGTAAAGATTAGAATATTGTTTTTCCTAGGTGTACACAATCTGGTTCATTTGTACATTATCTACGTCTATTAATGTACAGATCCTCTTCCCATGTAAAATATTACAGTGTTCCATAGACCTCCCTTGCTATATGTTCGGTCTTTTTGATACATGTATATAATATGTATTTGTATACGTATAGTAACACTATTCTTCATTTATCAATTCCCCCCTCCTTTCCTTTTAGATGAGCATAGTTTGTTTTCTAAGCCCGTGAGTGTCTTTCTCTTTGGAAATATGTTCATTTGTGTCAGTTATTAGATAATGCCATAAGTGATATTATAGGATATAGGTCTTTTGCTTTCCGTCCTACTTCATGTTTTGTGATTATCTCCAGGCTCATGTATGGTGCCTCAAAGAGCAGTGCTTCAATGTTTTCCATGGCTAATATTCCATTGTGGACATGGACCACTTCTTCTTGGTGCATTCCTCTGTTGATGGACGTTTTCGTTGCTTCCAAGTGTTGCCTATGGTAACTATTGCTGGAGTGCAGGATTGCCAGCCTGTGACTTTTGGATTTTCATTTTCTCAGGTGATACACCCAGCAGTGGGTATGATTGATTGACTGGTATGGTAGCTCAATGTTACCTTTTCAAGGCACCTCAATTGTGCTTTCATTAGTGGCTCTTACCACGTCCCCCTTAGAATCGAAGGTACTCATTTCTCCACAATCACGTCAGCATTTATTGTTTGCAGCATTTTTGTCGAGGGCCATTCTGACTGGTGTGAGCTGATAGGTTTTTGTAATTTGGGTTGACATGTCTTTAAAAATTCCTAAAATTCATCATTTTTCCACGCCTTTTTCTTTTGTGTTAAAAGAAAAAAGAAAAAAAAAGTGTGAGTACAATCTACCTCTTCAAATTGTCTTTTTGGAAGGTTGCACTCTTGAATTTTTGGGTCGATTTTCGACCTCAGTATTTTTTGGAGGGCAGGTGACATTTACAGAACTGAATTGGTGAATATTTAGTGACCTTTTGCAGTGGGTTTAAAGCTGCTGTTGTGGGAAACGGCCACAAGGAGGCAGCATTTCTCCATTCCCGAATCTGGGTACTAGGGCAGCAGAGCCGTTCTGGAAGTCGTTTACCTGGGTTGTAAATTTGAATGGAATGTGCCAGGAAAACCACCCATAAGTTTATGTCTCATTACTTCTAGTTCGTTGTTTTAATTTTTGACATTGGGGTAATGGTTCGAATGTTGTTTGTCCAAGGTGTACACACTCTGGTTCATTTACACATTATATATATCTATTTATGTAGAGATCCTCTTCCCATGTAAATTATTACAGAGTGTTCCATCAACCTCCCTTGCTATATGGTCGGTCTTTTTGATATATGTATATAATATGAATTTGTATACAGATGGTAACGCTAATCTTCATTTATCCATTCCCCCCACCTTTCCTTTTAGGTAAGCATAGTTTTTTTTTATAAGTCTGTGATTGCCTTTCCCTGTGGAAATATGTTCATTTGTGTCAGTTATTAGATAACGCCTATAAGTGATTTCATAGGATATAGGACTTTTGCTTTCCGACTTCCCTCATGTTCTGTGATTATCTCCAAGATCATCTATGGTGCCTCAAAGAGCAGTGTTTCATGGTTTTCCATGGCTAGTATTCATTGTGTACATGGACCACGTCTTGTTTATCCCTTCATCCGTTGATGGACATTTTGGTTGCTTCACTGTCTTGTCTATTGTGAATAAGGCTGCAGTGCAGCTTTTGCAGCCCGGGTCTTCTTGATTCTGGTCTTCTCAGGTGAGAGGCCCATTGGTGCACCTGCTGGATTGAATGGTACCTCAATTTCTCCTTTTAAACGCAGCTCCTTTCTGTTCTCATTATTGGCTGTTAACCACTTTACATCTCACCAGCAGCTAGAGGGTACAGAGTTCTCTAAAACCTCTTCAGCATTGATTGTTTGTAGGCTTTTTGCTGATGGTCAGTCGACTGGTGTGAGTTGAAAACTTTTTGTAGATTAGATTGCATGAGTCTAATACTTCCTGAGGTTGAGCTTTTATCCATTTTCCTTTTTCTAAAAAGAGAGTGAGTAAAACTTACCTCTTCATACTATCTTCTTGAAAATGTTGCCTGTTTTGAATTGTTTTATCCATTCCCTACCTCAGCACAATTTTGAGGGCAGGTGTCCTGTACAGCCCTGAGTCCTTGTGAATGTTAAGTGACCATTAGCTGTGGGTTAAAAGCTGCTCTTGCGGGAATGGGCCACAAGGCGGCAGCATTTCTCCTTTACCAAATCTGGTTACTAGGGCAACAGAGCCTTACTGGAAGTGGTGTTCTAGGTTGTAAATTAGAATGGAATGTGCCAGGAAAAAGCCCTTTAAGTATATGTCTCATTACTTCTTGTTCATAGTTTTAAGTTAATTTTTATTTTTTATCACAGCAAACTTGATTACAATGTTTTGTTTGTTCTAGGTGTGCAAGATGTGCTTCTTTCACACATATACATATATCTATTCTTCTTCAGATCATTTTCCCATGTAGGTTATGACACAATGTTGAGTAGTCTTCCCTTGGTATTCCGTAGATCTTTGGTGATTATATATTTCACATGTGTTGGTATCTCTCCGTTAACCTCAATATGGTAGTGTATCCAATCCTCACACCTTTCCATTTGGCGAAGCATAAGTTTTTGTACTGAATCTGTGATTGCCTTTCTCTGTGGAAATATCTTCGTTTGTTTCAATTTTTAGGTAACACCTGTATGTGATATGATAGGATATGTGTCTTTCGCTGTCTCACTTACTACAAGTTGCGTGATTACTTCTAGACTCATCTGTGGTGCTGCAAATGGCATTGTTTCATTTTTTCGCTAGCTCATATTCCATGTGTACATGTAGCAGTTCTTCTTTGTCCACCCATCTGTCGGTGGACTTTTTGGTTACTTCCATATCTTGGCTATTGTAATACTATGCAATGCAGATTTGCCTGCCTGTGTCTTTCCAATTCTGTCTTCTTAGGTTATAGTTCCAGGAATGGGTCTGTTGGATCATATGGTAGCTCAATGTTTACCTTTTAAAGGCACCTCCATTCTGTTCTCTTTAGTGGCTCTTTCCAGGTTACGTCCCACGTAAAGTTGAGGGTATGCACTTCTCCACAGCACCTTCAGCATTTATTCTTTGTAGTTTTTTTGCTGATGGTTATTCTGACTGCTGTGAGCTGATACCTCTTTGTGGTTGAATTTGCATGTGTCTCATAATGCGTTGAAATTGAGCTTTAAGACATGTGCTTTTTATTTTTCCAGCTGTGATTAGAGCTTAGTTCTTCAAAGTGTTTACTTGAAGTATGTGTCACCTTTTGAAATATTTTGGCCATTACCTCATTCAAGACATTTTGAGGGCAGGTTTCATTTACAGCCCTGCAGTACTAGTTCATATGAAGTGACCATTAACTCAAGCTTTAAACCTGCTTTTGCAGGTAACGGCCAGAGGGCGGCAGCCTTTCTACGTTCCCCACGCTGGTACTAGGGAAACAGACCTACCAGCCAGTGGTGTTCTTCTGTTATAAATTAGAGTGGAATGTGCCCGGAGAAACCCACAGTTGCTGATGTCTCCTTACATTTGTTTGTTTTTTAAATTTAATTTATATTTTTTACTGGAGTACTATTCCGTTGTATACATGGACCACTTCTTCTTGGTGCATTCCTCTGTTGATGGACATTTTTGTTGCTTCCATGTGTTGACTATGGTAAGTATTGCTGGCGTACAGGTTTGCCAGCCTGTGACTTTTTGATTCTCATTTTCTCAGGTGATAGGCTCAGCAGATGGTATGCTTGATTCACTGGTAGCTCAATGTTTACCTTTTCAAAGCACCTCCATTGTGTTTACAGGAATGGTTCTTACCACGTCCCCCTTAGAGCTCAGGGTACACATTTCTCCACAATCCCTTCAGCATGTATTGTTTGCAGCATTTTTGCTGATGGCCATTCTGACTGCTGTGAGCTGATAGGTATTTGTAATTTCCGTTTGCCTATCTTTAAAAATTCCTAAACTTTATCATTTTCCCACGCCTTTTTCTTTTCACTTAAAAGAAAAAACCGTGTGTACAATATACCTCTTGAAATTGTCTTCTTCGAAGGTTGCCCTCTTTTCAATTTTTTCGTCGATTTTTGACCCCAGAAATTTATTGGAGGGCAGGTGTCATTTACAGAACTGCAAGTTGGTGAATATTTAGTGACCTTTCGCAGTGGGTTTAAAGCTGCTGTTGTGGGAAACGGCCACAAGGAGGCAGCATTTCTCCATTCCCCAATCTGGGTACTAGGGCAGCAGAGCCTTTCTGGAAGTCGTTGTCCTAGGTTGTAAATGAGAATGGAATTTGCCAGGAGAAATCCCCATAAGGTTATGTCTCATTACTTCTTCTTGGGTTTTTACATTTTTTTAATCAGAGTAAAGATTAGAATATTGTTTTTCCTAGGTGTACACAATCTGGTTCATTTGTACATTATCTACGTCTATTAATGTACAGATCCTCTTCCCATGTAAAATATTACAGTGTTCCATAGACCTCCCTTGCTATATGTTCGGTCTTTTTGATACATGTATATAATATGTATTTGTATACGTATAGTAACACTATTCTTCATTTATCAATTCCCCCCTCCTTTCCTTTTAGATGAGCATAGTTTGTTTTCTAAGCCCGTGAGTGTCTTTCTCTTTGGAAATATGTTCATTTGTGTCAGTTATTAGATAATGCCATAAGTGATATTATAGGATATAGGTCTTTTGCTTTCCGTCCTACTTCATGTTTTGTGATTATCTCCAGGCTCATGTATGGTGCCTCAAAGAGCAGTGCTTCAATGTTTTCCATGGCTAATATTCCATTGTGGACATGGACCACTTCTTCTTGGTGCATTCCTCTGTTGATGGACGTTTTCGTTGCTTCCAAGTGTTGCCTATGGTAACTATTGCTGGAGTGCAGGATTGCCAGCCTGTGACTTTTGGATTTTCATTTTCTCAGGTGATACACCCAGCAGTGGGTATGATTGATTGACTGGTATGGTAGCTCAATGTTACCTTTTCAAGGCACCTCAATTGTGCTTTCCTTAGTGGCTCTTACCACGTCCCCCTTAGAATCGAGGGTACTCATTTCTCCACAATCACGTCAGCATTTATTGTTTGCAGCATTTTTGTCGAGGGCCATTCTGACTGGTGTGAGCTGATAGGTTTTTGTAATTTGGGTTGACATGTCTTTAAAAATTCCTAAAATTCATCATTTTTCCACGCCTTTTTCTTTTGTGTTAAAAGAAAAAAGAAAAAAAAAGTGTGAGTACAATCTACCTCTTCAAATTGTCTTTTTGGAAGGTTGCACTCTTGAATTTTTGGGTCGATTTTCGACCTCAGTATTTTTTGGAGGGCAGGTGACATTTACAGAACTGAATTGGTGAATATTTAGTGACCTTTTGCAGTGGGTTTAAAGCTGCTGTTGTGGGAAACGGCCACAAGGAGGCAGCATTTCTCCATTCCCGAATCTGGGTACTAGGGCAGCAGAGCCGTTCTGGAAGTCGTTTACCTGGGTTGTAAATTTGAATGGAATGTGCCAGGAAAACCACCCATAAGTTTATGTCTCATTACTTCTAGTTCGTTGTTTTAATTTTTGACATTGGGGTAATGGTTCGAATGTTGTTTGTCCAAGGTGTACACACTCTGGTTCATTTACACATTATATATATCTATTTATGTAGAGATCCTCTTCCCATGTAAATTATTACAGAGTGTTCCATCAACCTCCCTTGCTATATGGTCGGTCTTTTTGATATATGTATATAATATGAATTTGTATACAGATGGTAACGCTAATCTTCATTTATCCATTCCCCCCACCTTTCCTTTTAGGTAAGCATAGTTTTTTTTTATAAGTCTGTGATTGCCTTTCCCTGTGGAAATATGTTCATTTGTGTCAGTTATTAGATAACGCCTATAAGTGATTTCATAGGATATAGGACTTTTGCTTTCCGACTTCCCTCATGTTCTGTGATTATCTCCAAGATCATCTATGGTGCCTCAAAGAGCAGTGTTTCATGGTTTTCCATGGCTAGTATTCATTGTGTACATGGACCACTTCTTGTTTATCCCTTCATCCGTTGATGGACATTTTGGTTGCTTCACTGTCTTGTCTATTGTGAATAAGGCTGCAGTGCAGCTTTTGCAGCCCGGGTCTTCTTGATTCTGGTCTTCTCAGGTGAGAGGCCCATTGGTGCGCCTGCTGGATTGAATGGTACCTCAATTTCTCCTTTTAAACGCAGCTCCTTTCTGTTCTCATTATTGGCTGTTAACCACTTTACATCTCACCAGCAGCTAGAGGGTACAGAGTTCTCTAAAACCTCTTCAGCATTGATTGTTTGTAGGCTTTTTGCTGATGGTCAGTGGACTGGTGTGAGTTGAAAACTTTTTGTAGATTAGATTGCATGAGTCTAATACTTCCTGAGGTTGAGCTTTTATCCATTTTCCTTTTTCTAAAAAGAGAGTGAGTAAAACTTACCTCTTCATACTATCTTCTTGAAAATGTTGCCTGTTTTGAATTGTTTTATCCATTCCCTACCTCAGCACAATTTTGAGGGCAGGTGTCCTTTACAGCCCTGAGTCCTTGTGAATGTTAAGTGACCATTAGCTGTGGGTTAAAAGCTGCTCTTGCGGGAATGGGCCACAAGGCGGCAGCATTTCTCCTTTACCAAATCTGGTTACTAGGACAACAGAGCCTTACTGGAAGTGGTGTTCTAGGTTGTAAATTAGAATGGAATGTGCCAGGAAAAAGCCCTTTAAGTTTATGTCTCATTACTTCTTGTTCGTAGTTTTAACTTAATTTTTATTTTTTATCACAGCAAACTTGATTACAATGTTTTGTTTGTTCTAGGTGTGCAAGATGTGCTTCTTTCACACATATACATATATCTATTCTTCTTCAGATCCTTTTCCCATGTAGGTTATGACACAATGTTGAGTAGTCTTCCCTTGGTATTCCGTAGATCTTTGGTGATTATATATTTCACATGTGTTGGTATCTCTCCGTTAACCTCAATATGGTAGTGTATCCAATCCTCACACCTTTCCATTTGGCGAAGCATAAGTTTTTGTACTGAATCTGTGATTGCCTTTCTCTGTGGAAATATCTTCGTTTGTTTCAATTTTTAGGTAACACCTGTATGTGATATGATAGGATATGTGTCTTTCGCTGTCTCACTTACTACAAGTTGCGTGATTACTTCTAGACTCATCTGTGGTGCTGCAAATGGCATTGTTTCATTTTTTCGCTAGCTCATATTCCATGTGTACATGTAGCAGTTCTTCTTTGTCCACCCATCTGTCGGTGGACTTTTTGGTTACTTCCATATCTTGGCTATTGTAATACTATGCAATGCAGATTTGCCTGCCTGTGTCTTTCCAATTCTGTCTTCTTAGGTTATAGTTCCAGGAATGGGTCTGTTGGATGATATGGTAGCTCAATGTTTACCTTTTAAAGGCACCTCCATTCTGTTCTCTTTAGTGGCTCTTTCCAGGTTACGTCCCACGTAAAGTTGAGGGTATGCACTTCTCCACAGCACCTTCAGCATTTATTCTTTGTAGTTTTTTTGCTGATGGTTATTCTGACTGGTTTGAGCTGATACCTCTTTGTGGTTCAATTTGCATGTGTCTCATAATGCGTTGAAATTGAGCTTTAAGACATGTGCTTTTTATTTTTCCAGCTGTGATTAGAGCTTAGTTCTTCAAAGTGTTTACTTGAAGTATGTGTCACCTTTTGAAATATTTTGGCCATTACCTCCCTCAAGACATTTTGAGGGCAGGTTTCATTTACAGCCCTGCAGTACTAGTTCATATGAAGTGACCATTAGCTCAAGCTTTAAACCTGCTTTTGCAGGTAACGGCCAGAGGGCGGCAGCCTTTCTACGTTCCCCACGCTGGTACTAGGGAAACAGACCTACCAGCCAGTGGTGTTCTTCGGTTATAAATTAGAGTGGAATGTGCCCGGAGAAACCCACAGTTGCTGATGTCTCCTTACATTTGTTTGTTTTTTAAATTTAATTTACATTTTTTACTGGAGTACTATTCCGTTGTATACATGGACCACTTCTTCTTGGTGCATTCCTCTGTTGATGGACATTTTTGTTGCTTCCATGTGTTGACTATGGTAAGTATTGCTGGCGTACAGGTTTGCCAGCCTGTGACTTTTTGATTCTCATTTTCTCAGGTGATAGGCTCAGCAGATGGTATGCTTGATTCACTGGTAGCTCAATGTTTACCTTTTCAAAGCACCTCCACTGTGTTTACAGGAATGGTTCTTACCACGTCCCCCTTAGAGCTCAGGGTACACATTTCTCCACAATCCCTTCAGCATGTATTGTTTGCAGCATTTTTGCTGATGGCCATTCTGACTGCTGTGAGCTGATAGGTATTTGTAATTTCCGTTTGCCTATCTTTAAAAATTCCTAAACTTTATCATTTTCCCACGCCTTTTTCTTTTCACTTAAAAGAAAAAACCGTGTGTACAATATACCTCTTGAAATTGTCTTCTTCGAAGGTTGCCCTCTTTTCAATTTTTTCGTCGATTTTTGACCCCAGAAATTTATTGGAGGGCAGGTGTCATTTACAGAACTGCAAGTTGGTGAATATTTAGTGACCTTTCGCAGTGGGTTTAAAGCTGCTGTTGTGGGAAACGGCCACAAGGAGGCAGCATTTCTCCATTCCCCAATCTGGGTACTAGGGCAGCAGAGCCTTTCTGGAAGTCGTTGTCCTAGGTTGTAAATGAGAATGGAATTTGCCAGGAGAAATCCCCATAAGGTTATGTCTCATTACTTCTTCTTGGGTTTTTACATTTTTTTAATCAGAGTAAAGATTAGAATATTGTTTTTCCTAGGTGTACACAATCTGGTTCATTTGTACATTATCTACGTCTATTAATGTACAGATCCTCTTCCCATGTAAAATATTACAGTGTTCCATAGACCTCCCTTGCTATATGTTCGGTCTTTTTGATACATGTATATAATATGTATTTGTATACGTATAGTAACACTATTCTTCATTTATCAATTCCCCCCTCCTTTCCTTTTAGATGAGCATAGTTTGTTTTCTAAGCCCGTGAGTGTCTTTCTCTTTGGAAATATGTTCATTTGTGTCAGTTATTACATAATGCCATAAGTGATATTATAGGATATAGGTCTTTTGCTTTCTGTCCTACTTCATGTTTTGTGATTATCTCCAGGCTCATGTATGGTGCCTCAAAGAGCAGTGCTTCAATGTTTTCCATGGCTAATATTCCATTGTGGACATGGACCACTTCTTCTTGGTGCATTCCTCTGTTGATGGACGTTTTCGTTGCTTCCAAGTGTTGCCTATGGTAACTATTGCTGGAGTGCAGGATTGCCAGCCTGTGACTTTTGGATTTTCATTTTCTCAGGTGATACACCCAGCAGTGGGTATGATTGATTGACTGGTATGGTAGCTCAATGTTACCTTTTCAAGGCACCTCAATTGTGCTTTCATTAGTGGCTCTTACCACGTCCCCCTTAGAATCGAGGGTACTCATTTCTCCACAATCACGTCAGCATTTATTGTTTGCAGCATTTTTGTCGAGGGCCATTCTGACTGGTGTGAGCTGATAGGTTTTTGTAATTTGGGTTGACATGTCTTTATAAATTCCTAAAATTCATCATTTTTCCACGCCTTTTTCTTTTGTGTTAAAAGAAAAAAGAAAAAATAAAGTGTGAGTACAATCTACCTCTTCAAATTGTCTTTTTGGAAGGTTGCACTCTTGAATTTTTTGGTCGATTGTCGACCTCAGTATTTTTTGGAGGGCAGGTGACATTTACAGAACTGAATTGGTGAATATTTAGTGACCTTTTGCAGTGGGTTTAAAGCTGCTGTTGTGGGAAACGGCCACAAGGAGGCAGCATTTCTCCATTCCCGAATCTGGGTACTAGGGCAGCAGAGCCGTTCTGGAAGTCGTTTACCTGGGTTGTAAATTTGAATGGAATGTGCCAGGAAAACCACCCATAAGTTTATGTCTCATTACTTCTAGTTCGTTGTTTTAATTTTTTACATTGGGGTAATGGTTCGAATGTTGTTTGTCCAAGGTGTACACACTCTGGTTCATTTACACATTATATATATCTATTTATGTAGAGATCCTCTTCCCATGTAAATTATTACAGAGTGTTCCATCAACCTCCCTTGCTATATGGTCGGTCTTTTTGATATATGTATATAATATGAATTTGTATACAGATGGTAACGCTAATCTTCATTTATCCATTCCCCCCACCTTTCCTTTTAGGTAAGCATAGTTTTTTTTATAAGTCTGTGATTGCCTTTCCCTGTGGAAATATGTTCATTTGTGTCAGTTATTAGATAACGCCTATAAGTGATTTCATAGGATATAGGACTTTTGCTTTCCGACTTCCCTCATGTTCTGTGATTATCTCCAAGATCATCTATGGTGCCTCAAAGAGCAGTGTTTCATGGTTTTCCATGGCTAGTATTCATTGTGTACATGGACCACTTCTTGTTTATCCCTTCATCCGTTGATGGACATTTTGGTTGCTTCACTGTCTTGTCTATTGTGAATAAGGCTGCAGTGCAGCTTTTGCAGCCCGGGTCTTCTTGATTCTGGTCTTCTCAGGTGAGAGGCCCATTGGTGCGCCTGCTGGATTGAATGGTACCTCAATTTCTCCTTTTAAACGCAGCTCCTTTCTGTTCTCATTATTGGCTGTTAACCACTTTACATCTCACCAGCAGCTAGAGGGTACAGAGTTCTCTAAAACCTCTTCAGCATTGATTGTTTGTAGGCTTTTTGCTGATGGTCAGTGGACTGGTGTGAGTTGAAAACTTTTTGTAGATTAGATTGCATGAGTCTAATACTTCCTGAGGTTGAGCTTTTATCCATTTTCCTTTTTTTAAAAGGAGAGTGAGTAAAACTTACCTCTTCATACTATCTTCTTGAAAATGTTGCCTGTTTTGAATTGTTTTATCCATTCCCTACCTCAGCACAATTTTGAGGGCAGGTGTCCTTTACAGCCCTGAGTCCTTGTGAATGTTAAGTGACCATTAGCTGTGGGTTAAAAGCTGCTCTTGCGGGAATGGGCCACAAGGCGGCAGCATTTCTCCTTTACCAAATCTGGTTACTAGGACAACAGAGCCTTACTGGAAGTGGTGTTCTAGGTTGTAAATTAGAATGGAATGTGCCAGGAAAAAGCCCTTTAAGTTTATGTCTCATTACTTCTTGTTCGTAGTTTTAACTTAATTTTTATTTTTTATCACAGCAAACTTGATTACAATGTTTTGTTTGTTCTAGGTGTGCAAGATGTGCTTCTTTCACACATATACATATATCTATTCTTCTTCAGATCCTTTTCCCATGTAGGTTATGACACAATGTTGAGTAGTCTTCCCTTGGTATTCCGTAGATCTTTGGTGATTATATATTTCACATGTGTTGGTATCTCTCCGTTAACCTCAATATGGTAGTGTATCCAATCCTCACACCTTTCCATTTGGCGAAGCATAAGTTTTTGTACTGAATCTGTGATTGCCTTTCTCTGTGGAAATATCTTCGTTTGTTTCAATTTTTAGGTAACACCTGTATGTGATATGATAGGATATGTGTCTTTCGCTGTCTCACTTACTACAAGTTGCGTGATTACTTCTAGACTCATCTGTGGTGCTGCAAATGGCATTGTTTCATTTTTTCGCTAGCTCATATTCCATGTGTACATGTAGCAGTTCTTCTTTGTCCACCCATCTGTCGGTGGACTTTTTGGTTACTTCCATATCTTGGCTATTGTAATACTATGCAATGCAGATTTGCCTGCCTGTGTCTTTCCAATTCTGTCTTCTTAGGTTATAGTTCCAGGAATGGGTCTGTTGGATCATATGGTAGCTCAATGTTTACCTTTTAAAGGCACCTCCATTCTGTTCTCTTTAGTGGCTCTTTCCAGGTTACGTCCCACGTAAAGTTGAGGGTATGCACTTCTCCACAGCACCTTCAGCATTTATTCTTTGTAGTTTTTTTGCTGATGGTTATTCTGACTGGTGTGAGCTGATACCTCTTTGTGGTTGAATTTGCATGTGTCTCATAATGCGTTGAAATTGAGCTTTAAGACATGTGCTTTTTATTTTTCCAGCTGTGATTAGAGCTTAGTTCTTCAAAGTGTTTACTTGAAGTATGTGTCACCTTTTGAAATATTTTGGCCATTACCTCATTCAAGACATTTTGAGGGCAGGTTTCATTTACAGCCCTGCAGTACTAGTTCATATGAAGTGACCATTAACTCAAGCTTTAAACCTGCTTTTGCAGGTAACGGCCAGAGGGCGGCAGCCTTTCTACGTTCCCCACGCTGGTACTAGGGAAACAGACCTACCAGCCAGTGGTGTTCTTCTGTTATAAATTAGAGTGGAATGTGCCCGGAGAAACCCACAGTTGCTGATGTCTCCTTACATTTGTTTGTTTTTTAAATTTAATTTATATTTTTTACTGGAGTACTATTCCGTTGTATACATGGACCACTTCTTCTTGGTGCATTCCTCTGTTGATGGACATTTTTGTTGCTTCCATGTGTTGACTATGGTAAGTATTGCTGGCGTACAGGTTTGCCAGCCTGTGACTTTTTGATTCTCATTTTCTCAGGTGATAGGCTCAGCAGATGGTATGCTTGATTCACTGGTAGCTCAATGTTTACCTTTTCAAAGCACCTCCATTGTGTTTACAGGAATGGTTCTTACCACGTCCCCCTTAGAGCTCAGGGTACACATTTCTCCACAATCCCTTCAGCATGTATTGTTTGCAGCATTTTTGCTGATGGCCATTCTGACTGCTGTGAGCTGATAGGTATTTGTAATTTCCGTTTGCCTATCTTTAAAAATTCCTAAACTTTATCATTTTCCCACGCCTTTTTCTTTTCACTTAAAAGAAAAAACCGTGTGTACAATATACCTCTTGAAATTGTCGTCTTCGAAGGTTGCCCTCTTTTCAATTTTTTCGTCGATTTTTGACCCCAGAAATTTATTGGAGGGCAGGTGTCATTTACAGAACTGCAAGTTGGTGAATATTTAGTGACCTTTCGCAGTGGGTTTAAAGCTGCTGTTGTGGGAAACGGCCACAAGGAGGCAGCATTTCTCCATTCCCCAATCTGGGTACTAGGGCAGCAGAGCCTTTCTGGAAGTCGTTGTCCTAGGTTGTAAATGAGAATGGAATTTGCCAGGAGAAATCCCCATAAGGTTATGTCTCATTACTTCTTCTTGGGTTTTTACATTTTTTTAATCAGAGTAAAGATTAGAATATTGTTTTTCCTAGGTGTACACAATCTGGTTCATTTGTACATTATCTACGTCTATTAATGTACAGATCCTCTTCCCATGTAAAATATTACAGTGTTCCATAGACCTCCCTTGCTATATGTTCGGTCTTTTTGATACATGTATATAATATGTATTTGTATACGTATAGTAACACTATTCTTCATTTATCAATTCCCCCCTCCTTTCCTTTTAGATGAGCATAGTTTGTTTTCTAAGCCCGTGAGTGTCTTTCTCTTTGGAAATATGTTCATTTGTGTCAGTTATTAGATAATGCCATAAGTGATATTATAGGATATAGGTCTTTTGCTTTCCGTCCTACTTCATGTTTTGTGATTATCTCCAGGCTCATGTATGGTGCCTCAAAGAGCAGTGCTTCAATGTTTTCCATGGCTAATATTCCATTGTGGACATGGACCACTTCTTCTTGGTGCATTCCTCTGTTGATGGACGTTTTCGTTGCTTCCAAGTGTTGCGTATGGTAACTATTGCTGGAGTGCAGGATTGCCAGCCTGTGACTTTTGGATTTTCATTTTCTCAGGTGATACACCCAGCAGTGGGTATGATTGATTGACTGGTATGGTAGCTCAATGTTACCTTTTCAAGGCACCTCAATTGTGCTTTCATTAGTGGCTCTTACCACGTCCCCCTTAGAATCGAGGGTACTCATTTCTCCACAATCACGTCAGCATTTATTGTTTGCAGCATTTTTGTCGAGGGCCATTCTGACTGGTGTGAGCTGATAGGTTTTTGTAATTTGGGTTGACATGTCTTTAAAAATTCCTAAAATTCATCATTTTTCCACGCCTTTTTCTTTTGTGTTAAAAGAAAAAAGAAAAAAAAAGTGTGAGTACAATCTACCTCTTCAAATTGTCTTTTTGGAAGGTTGCACTCTTGAATTTTTGGGTCGATTTTCGACCTCAGTATTTTTTGGAGGGCAGGTGACATTTACAGAACTGAATTGGTGAATATTTAGTGACCTTTTGCAGTGGGTTTAAAGCTGCTGTTGTGGGAAACGGCCACAAGGAGGCAGCATTTCTCCATTCCCGAATCTGGGTACTAGGGCAGCAGAGCCGTTCTGGAAGTCGTTTACCTGGGTTGTAAATTTGAATGGAATGTGCCAGGAAAACCACCCATAAGTTTATGTCTCATTACTTCTAGTTCGTTGTTTTAATTTTTTACATTGGGGTAATGGTTCGAATGTTGTTTGTCCAAGGTGTACACACTCTGGTTCATTTACACATTATATATATCTATTTATGTAGAGATCCTCTTCCCATGTAAATTATTACAGAGTGTTCCATCAACCTCCCTTGCTATATGGTCGGTCTTTTTGATATATGTATATAATATGAATTTGTATACAGATGGTAACGCTAATCTTCATTTATCCATTCCCCCCACCTTTCCTTTTAGGTAAGCATAGTTTTTTTTTATAAGTCTGTGATTGCCTTTCCCTGTGGAAATATGTTCATTTGTGTCAGTTATTAGATAACGCCTATAAGTGATTTCATAGGATATAGGACTTTTGCTTTCCGACTTCCCTCATGTTCTGTGATTATCTCCAAGATCATCTATGGTGCCTCAAAGAGCAGTGTTTCATGGTTTTCCATGGCTAGTATTCATTGTGTACATGGACCACGTCTTGTTTATCCCTTCATCCGTTGATGGACATTTTGGTTGCTTCACTGTCTTGTCTATTGTGAATAAGGCTGCAGTGCAGCTTTTGCAGCCCGGGTCTTCTTGATTCTGGTCTTCTCAGGTGAGAGGCCCATTGGTGCACCTGCTGGATTGAATGGTACCTCAATTTCTCCTTTTAAACGCAGCTCCTTTCTGTTCTCATTATTGGCTGTTAACCACTTTACATCTCACCAGCAGCTAGAGGGTACAGAGTTCTCTAAAACCTCTTCAGCATTGATTGTTTGTAGGCTTTTTGCTGATGGTCAGTCGACTGGTGTGAGTTGAAAACTTTTTGTAGATTAGATTGCATGAGTCTAATACTTCCTGAGGTTGAGCTTTTATCCATTTTCCTTTTTCTAAAAAGAGAGTGAGTAAAACTTACCTCTTCATACTATCTTCTTGAAAATGTTGCCTGTTTTGAATTGTTTTATCCATTCCCTACCTCAGCACAATTTTGAGGGCAGGTGTCCTTTACAGCCCTGAGTCCTTGTGAATGTTAAGTGACCATTAGCTGTGGGTTCAAAGCTGCTCTTGCGGGAATGGGCCACAAGGCGGCAGCATTTCTCCTTTACCAAATCTGGTTACTAGGGCAACAGAGCCTTACTGGAAGTGGTGTTCTAGGTTGTAAATTAGAATGGAATGTGCCAGGAAAAAGCCCTTTAAGTATATGTCTCATTACTTCTTGTTCGTAGTTTTAAGTTAATTTTTATTTTTTATCACAGCAAACTTGATTACAATGTTTTGTTTGTTCTAGGTGTGCAAGATGTGCTTCTTTCACACATATACATATATCTATTCTTCTTCAGATCCTTTTCCCATGTAGGTTATGACACAATGTTGAGTAGTCTTCCCTTGGTATTCCGTAGATCTTTGGTGATTATATATTTCACATGTGTTGGTATCTCTCCGTTAACCTCAATATGGTAGTGTATCCAATCCTCACACCTTTCCATTTGGCGAAGCATAAGTTTTTGTACTGAATCTGTGATTGCCTTTCTCTGTGGAAATATCTTCGTTTGTTTCAATTTTTAGGTAACACCTGTATGTGATATGATAGGATATGTGTCTTTCGCTGTCTCACTTACTACAAGTTGCGTGATTACTTCTAGACTCATCTGTGGTGCTGCAAATGGCATTGTTTCATTTTTTCGCTAGCTCATATTCCATGTGTACATGTAGCAGTTCTTCTTTGTCCACCCATCTGTCGGTGGACTTTTTGGTTACTTCCATATCTTGGCTATTGTAATACTATGCAATGCAGATTTGCCTGCCTGTGTCTTTCCAATTCTGTCTTCTTAGGTTATAGTTCCAGGAATGGGTCTGTTGGATCATATGGTAGCTCAATGTTTACCTTTTAAAGGCACCTCCATTCTGTTCTCTTTAGTGGCTCTTTCCAGGTTACGTCCCACGTAAAGTTGAGGGTATGCACTTCTCCACAGCACCTTCAGCATTTATTCTTTGTAGTTTTTTTGCTGATGGTTATTCTGACTGGTGTGAGCTGATACCTCTTTGTGGTTGAATTTGCATGTGTCTCATAATGCGTTGAAATTGAGCTTTAAGACATGTGCTTTTTATTTTTCCAGCTGTGATTAGAGCTTAGTTCTTCAAAGTGTTTACTTGAAGTATGTGTCACCTTTTGAAATATTTTGGCCATTACCTCATTCAAGACATTTTGAGGGCAGGTTTCATTTACAGCCCTGCAGTACTAGTTCATATGAAGTGACCATTAACTCAAGCTTTAAACCTGCTTTTGCAGGTAACGGCCAGAGGGCGGCAGCCTTTCTACGTTCCCCACGCTGGTACTAGGGAAACAGACCTACCAGCCAGTGGTGTTCTTCTGTTATAAATTAGAGTGGAATGTGCCCGGAGAAACCCACAGTTGCTGATGTCTCCTTACATTTGTTTGTTTTTTAAATTTAATTTATATTTTTTACTGGAGTACTATTCCGTTGTATACATGGACCACTTCTTCTTGGTGCATTCCTCTGTTGATGGACATTTTTGTTGCTTCCATGTGTTGACTATGGTAAGTATTGCTGGCGTACAGGTTTGCCAGCCTGTGACTTTTTGATTCTCATTTTCTCAGGTGATAGGCTCAGCAGATGGTATGCTTGATTCACTGGTAGCTCAATGTTTACCTTTTCAAAGCACCTCCATTGTGTTTACAGGAATGGTTCTTACCACGTCCCCCTTAGAGCTCAGGGTACACATTTCTCCACAATCCCTTCAGCATGTATTGTTTGCAGCATTTTTGCTGATGGCCATTCTGACTGCTGTGAGCTGATAGGTATTTGTAATTTCCGTTTGCCTATCTTTAAAAATTCCTAAACTTTATCATTTTCCCACGCCTTTTTCTTTTCACTTAAAAGAAAAAACCGTGTGTACAATATACCTCTTGAAATTGTCGTCTTCGAAGGTTGCCCTCTTTTCAATTTTTTCGTCGATTTTTGACCCCAGAAATTTATTGGAGGGCAGGTGTCATTTACAGAACTGCAAGTTGGTGAATATTTAGTGACCTTTCGCAGTGGGTTTAAAGCTGCTGTTGTGGGAAACGGCCACAAGGAGGCAGCATTTCTCCATTCCCCAATCTGGGTACTAGGGCAGCAGAGCCTTTCTGGAAGTCGTTGTCCTAGGTTGTAAATGAGAATGGAATTTGCCAGGAGAAATCCCCATAAGGTTATGTCTCATTACTTCTTCTTGGGTTTTTACATTTTTTTAATCAGAGTAAAGATTAGAATATTGTTTTTCCTAGGTGTACACAATCTGGTTCATTTGTACATTATCTACGTCTATTAATGTACAGATCCTCTTCCCATGTAAAATATTACAGTGTTCCATAGACCTCCCTTGCTATATGTTCGGTCTTTTTGATACATGTATATAATATGTATTTGTATACGTATAGTAACACTATTCTTCATTTATCAATTCCCCCCTCCTTTCCTTTTAGATGAGCATAGTTTGTTTTCTAAGCCCGTGAGTGTCTTTCTCTTTGGAAATATGTTCATTTGTGTCAGTTATTAGATAATGCCATAAGTGATATTATAGGATATAGGTCTTTTGCTTTCCGTCCTACTTCATGTTTTGTGATTATCTCCAGGCTCATGTATGGTGCCTCAAAGAGCAGTGCTTCAATGTTTTCCATGGCTAATATTCCATTGTGGACATGGACCACTTCTTCTTGGTGCATTCCTCTGTTGATGGACGTTTTCGTTGCTTCCAAGTGTTGCCTATGGTAACTATTGCTGGAGTGCAGGATTGCCAGCCTGTGACTTTTGGATTTTCATTTTCTCAGGTGATACACCCAGCAGTGGGTATGATTGATTGACTGGTATGGTAGCTCAATGTTACCTTTTCAAGGCACCTCAATTGTGCTTTCCTTAGTGGCTCTTACCACGTCCCCCTTAGAATCGAGGGTACTCATTTCTCCACAATCACGTCAGCATTTATTGTTTGCAGCATTTTTGTCGAGGGCCATTCTGACTGGTGTGAGCTGATAGGTTTTTGTAATTTGGGTTGACATGTCTTTAAAAATTCCTAAAATTCATCATTTTTCCACGCCTTTTTCTTTTGTGTTAAAAGAAAAAAGAAAAAAAAAGTGTGAGTACAATCTACCTCTTCAAATTGTCTTTTTGGAAGGTTGCACTCTTGAATTTTTGGGTCGATTTTCGACCTCAGTATTTTTTGGAGGGCAGGTGACATTTACAGAACTGAATTGGTGAATATTTAGTGACCTTTTGCAGTGGGTTTAAAGCTGCTGTTGTGGGAAACGGCCACAAGGAGGCAGCATTTCTCCATTCCCGAATCTGGGTACTAGGGCAGCAGAGCCGTTCTGGAAGTCGTTTACCTGGGTTGTAAATTTGAATGGAATGTGCCAGGAAAACCACCCATAAGTTTATGTCTCATTACTTCTAGTTCGTTGTTTTAATTTTTGACATTGGGGTAATGGTTCGAATGTTGTTTGTCCAAGGTGTACACACTCTGGTTCATTTACACATTATATATATCTATTTATGTAGAGATCCTCTTCCCATGTAAATTATTACAGAGTGTTCCATCAACCTCCCTTGCTATATGGTCGGTCTTTTTGATATATGTATATAATATGAATTTGTATACAGATGGTAACGCTAATCTTCATTTATCCATTCCCCCCACCTTTCCTTTTAGGTAAGCATAGTTTTTTTTTATAAGTCTGTGATTGCCTTTCCCTGTGGAAATATGTTCATTTGTGTCAGTTATTAGATAACGCCTATAAGTGATTTCATAGGATATAGGACTTTTGCTTTCCGACTTCCCTCATGTTCTGTGATTATCTCCAAGATCATCTATGGTGCCTCAAAGAGCAGTGTTTCATGGTTTTCCATGGCTAGTATTCATTGTGTACATGGACCACGTCTTGTTTATCCCTTCATCCGTTGATGGACATTTTGGTTGCTTCACTGTCTTGTCTATTGTGAATAAGGCTGCAGTGCAGCTTTTGCAGCCCGGGTCTTCTTGATTCTGGTCTTCTCAGGTGAGAGGCCCATTGGTGCGCCTGCTGGATTGAATGGTACCTCAATTTCTCCTTTTAAACGCAGCTCCTTTCTGTTCTCATTATTGGCTGTTAACCACTTTACATCTCACCAGCAGCTAGAGGGTACAGAGTTCTCTAAAACCTCTTCAGCATTGATTGTTTGTAGGCTTTTTGCTGATGGTCAGTCGACTGGTGTGAGTTGAAAACTTTTTGTAGATTAGATTGCATGAGTCTAATACTTCCTGAGGTTGAGCTTTTATCCATTTTCCTTTTTCTAAAAAGAGAGTGAGTAAAACTTACCTCTTCATACTATCTTCTTGAAAATGTTGCCTGTTTTGAATTGTTTTATCCATTCCCTACCTCAGCACAATTTTGAGGGCAGGTGTCCTTTACAGCCCTGAGTCCTTGTGAATGTTAAGTGACCATTAGCTGTGGGTTCAAAGCTGCTCTTGCGGGAATGGGCCACAAGGCGGCAGCATTTCTCCTTTACCAAATCTGGTTACTAGGGCAACAGAGCCTTACTGGAAGTGGTGTTCTAGGTTGTAAATTAGAATGGAATGTGCCAGGAAAAAGCCCTTTAAGTATATGTCTCATTACTTCTTGTTCGTAGTTTTAAGTTAATTTTTATTTTTTATCACAGCAAACTTGATTACAATGTTTTGTTTGTTCTAGGTGTGCAAGATGTGCTTCTTTCACACATATACATATATCTATTCTTCTTCAGATCATTTTCCCATGTAGGTTATGACACAATGTTGAGTAGTCTTCCCTTGGTATTCCGTAGATCTTTGGTGATTATATATTTCACATGTGTTGGTATCTCTCCGTTAACCTCAATATGGTAGTGTATCCAATCCTCACACCTTTCCATTTGGCGAAGCATAAGTTTTTGTACTGAATCTGTGATTGCCTTTCTCTGTGGAAATATCTTCGTTTGTTTCAATTTTTAGGTAACACCTGTATGTGATATGATAGGATATGTGTCTTTCGCTGTCTCACTTACTACAAGTTGCGTGATTACTTCTAGACTCATCTGTGGTGCTGCAAATGGCATTGTTTCATTTTTTCGCTAGCTCATATTCCATGTGTACATGTAGCAGTTCTTCTTTGTCCACCCATCTGTCGGTGGACTTTTTGGTTACTTCCATATCTTGGCTATTGTAATACTATGCAATGCAGATTTGCCTGCCTGTGTCTTTCCAATTCTGTCTTCTTAGGTTATAGTTCCAGGAATGGGTCTGTTGGATCATATGGTAGCTCAATGTTTACCTTTTAAAGGCACCTCCATTCTGTTCTCTTTAGTGGCTCTTTCCAGGTTACGTCCCACGTAAAGTTGAGGGTATGCACTTCTCCACAGCACCTTCAGCATTTATTCTTTGTAGTTTTTTTGCTGATGGTTATTCTGACTGGTTTGAGCTGATACCTCTTTGTGGTTGAATTTGCATGTGTATCATAATGCGTTGAAATTGAGCTTTAAGACATGTGCTTTTTATTTTTCCAGCTGTGATTAGAGCTTAGTTCTTCAAAGTGTTTACTTGAAGTATGTGTCACCTTTTGAAATATTTTGGCCATTACCTCATTCAAGACATTTTGAGGGCAGGTTTCATTTACAGCCCTGCAGTACTAGTTCATATGAAGTGACCATTAACTCAAGCTTTAAACCTGCTTTTGCAGGTAACGGCCAGAGGGCGGCAGCCTTTCTACGTTCCCCACGCTGGTACTAGGGAAACAGACCTACCAGCCAGTGGTGTTCTTCTGTTATAAATTAGAGTGGAATGTGCCCGGAGAAACCCACAGTTGCTGATGTCTCCTTACATTTGTTTGTTTTTTAAATTTAATTTATATTTTTTACTGGAGTACTATTCCGTTGTATACATGGACCACTTCTTCTTGGTGCATTCCTCTGTTGATGGACATTTTTGTTGCTTCCATGTGTTGACTATGGTAAGTATTGCTGGCGTACAGGTTTGCCAGCCTGTGACTTTTTGATTCTCATTTTCTCAGGTGATAGGCTCAGCAGATGGTATGCTTGATTCACTGGTAGCTCAATGTTTACCTTTTCAAAGCACCTCCATTGTGTTTACAGGAATGGTTCTTACCACGTCCCCCTTAGAGCTCAGGGTACACATTTCTCCACAATCCCTTCAGCATGTATTGTTTGCAGCATTTTTGCTGATGGCCATTCTGACTGCTGTGAGCTGATAGGTATTTGTAATTTCCGTTTGCCTATCTTTAAAAATTCCTAAACTTTATCATTTTCCCACGCCTTTTTCTTTTCACTTAAAAGAAAAAACCGTGTGTACAATATACCTCTTGAAATTGTCTTCTTCGAAGGTTGCCCTCTTTTCAATTTTTTCGTCGATTTTTGACCCCAGAAATTTATTGGAGGGCAGGTGTCATTTACAGAACTGCAAGTTGGTGAATATTTAGTGACCTTTCGCAGTGGGTTTAAAGCTGCTGTTGTGGGAAACGGCCACAAGGAGGCAGCATTTCTCCATTCCCCAATCTGGGTACTAGGGCAGCAGAGCCTTTCTGGAAGTCGTTGTCCTAGGTTGTAAATGAGAATGGAATTTGCCAGGAGAAATCCCCATAAGGTTATGTCTCATTACTTCTTCTTGGGTTTTTACATTTTTTTAATCAGAGTAAAGATTAGAATATTGTTTTTCCTAGGTGTACACAATCTGGTTCATTTGTACATTATCTACGTCTATTAATGTACAGATCCTCTTCCCATGTAAAATATTACAGTGTTCCATAGACCTCCCTTGCTATATGTTAGGTCTTTTTGATACATGTATATAATATGTATTTGTATACGTATAGTAACACTATTCTTCATTTATCAATTCCCCCCTCCTTTCCTTTTAGATGAGCATAGTTTGTTTTCTAAGCCCGTGAGTGTCTTTCTCTTTGGAAATATGTTCATTTGTGTCAGTTATTAGATAATGCCATAAGTGATATTATAGGATATAGGTCTTTTGCTTTCCGTCCTACTTCATGTTTTGTGATTATCTCCAGGCTCATGTATGGTGCCTCAAAGAGCAGTGCTTCAATGTTTTCCATGGCTAATATTCCATTGTGGACATGGACCACTTCTTCTTGGTGCATTCCTCTGTTGATGGACGTTTTCGTTGCTTCCAAGTGTTGCCTATGGTAACTATTGCTGGAGTGCAGGATTGCCAGCCTGTGACTTTTGGATTTTCATTTTCTCAGGTGATACACCCAGCAGTGGGTATGATTGATTGACTGGTATGGTAGCTCAATGTTACCTTTTCAAGGCACCTCAATTGTGCTTTCCTTAGTGGCTCTTACCACGTCCCCCTTAGAATCGAGGGTACTCATTTCTCCACAATCACGTCAGCATTTATTGTTTGCAGCATTTTTGTCGAGGGCCATTCTGACTGGTGTGAGCTGATAGGTTTTTGTAATTTGGGTTGACATGTCTTTAAAAATTCCTAAAATTCATCATTTTCCACGCCTTTTTCTTTTGTGTTAAAAGAAAAAAGAAAAAAAAAGTGTGAGTACAATCTACCTCTTCAAATTGTCTTTTTGGAAGGTTGCACTCTTGAATTTTTGGGTCGATTTTCGACCTCAGTATTTTTTGGAGGGCAGGTGACATTTACAGAACTGAATTGGTGAATATTTAGTGACCTTTTGCAGTGGGTTTAAAGCTGCTGTTGTGGGAAACGGCCACAAGGAGGCAGCATTTCTCCATTCCCGAATCTGGGTACTAGGGCAGCAGAGCCGTTCTGGAAGTCGTTTACCTGGGTTGTAAATTTGAATGGAATGTGCCAGGAAAACCACCCATAAGTTTATGTCTCATTACTTCTAGTTCGTTGTTTTAATTTTTGACATTGGGGTAATGGTTCGAATGTTGTTTGTCCAAGGTGTACACACTCTGGTTCATTTACACATTATATATATCTATTTATGTAGAGATCCTCTTCCCATGTAAATTATTACAGAGTGTTCCATCAACCTCCCTTGCTATATGGTCGGTCTTTTTGATATATGTATATAATATGAATTTGTATACAGATGGTAACGCTAATCTTCATTTATCCATTCCCCCCACCTTTCCTTTTAGGTAAGCATAGTTTTTTTTTATAAGTCTGTGATTGCCTTTCCCTGTGGAAATATGTTCATTTGTGTCAGTTATTAGATAACGCCTATAAGTGATTTCATAGGATATAGGACTTTTGCTTTCCGACTTCCCTCATGTTCTGTGATTATCTCCAAGATCATCTATGGTGCCTCAAAGAGCAGTGTTTCATGGTTTTCCATGGCTAGTATTCATTGTGTACATGGACCACGTCTTGTTTATCCCTTCATCCGTTGATGGACATTTTGGTTGCTTCACTGTCTTGTCTATTGTGAATAAGGCTGCAGTGCAGCTTTTGCAGCCCGGGTCTTCTTGATTCTGGTCTTCTCAGGTGAGAGGCCCATTGGTGCGCCTGCTGGATTGAATGGTACCTCAATTTCTCCTTTTAAACGCAGCTCCTTTCTGTTCTCATTATTGGCTGTTAACCACTTTACATCTCACCAGCAGCTAGAGGGTACAGAGTTCTCTAAAACCTCTTCAGCATTGATTGTTTGTAGGCTTTTTGCTGATGGTCAGTGGACTGGTGTGAGTTGAAAACTTTTTGTAGATTAGATTGCATGAGTCTAATACTTCCTGAGGTTGAGCTTTTATCCATTTTCCTTTTTCTAAAAAGAGAGTGAGTAAAACTTACCTCTTCATACTATCTTCTTGAAAATGTTGCCTGTTTTGAATTGTTTTATCCATTCCCTACCTCAGCACAATTTTGAGGGCAGGTGTCCTTTACAGCCCTGAGTCCTTGTGAATGTTAAGTGACCATTAGCTGTGGGTTCAAAGCTGCTCTTGCGGGAATGGGCCACAAGGCGGCAGCATTTCTCCTTTACCAAATCTGGTTACTAGGGCAACAGAGCCTTACTGGAAGTGGTGTTCTAGGTTGTAAATTAGAATGGAATGTGCCAGGAAAAAGCCCTTTAAGTATATGTCTCATTACTTCTTGTTCGTAGTTTTAAGTTAATTTTTATTTTTTATCACAGCAAACTTGATTACAATGTTTTGTTTGTTCTAGGTGTGCAAGATGTGCTTCTTTCACACATATACATATATCTATTCTTCTTCAGATCATTTTCCCATGTAGGTTATGACACAATGTTGAGTAGTCTTCCCTTGGTATTCCGTAGATCTTTGGTGATTATATATTTCACATGTGTTGGTATCTCTCCGTTAACCTCAATATGGTAGTGTATCCAATCCTCACACCTTTCCATTTGGCGAAGCATAAGTTTTTGTACTGAATCTGTGATTGCCTTTCTCTGTGGAAATATCTTCGTTTGTTTCAATTTTTAGGTAACACCTGTATGTGATATGATAGGATATGTGTCTTTCGCTGTCTCACTTACTACAAGTTGCGTGATTACTTCTAGACTCATCTGTGGTGCTGCAAATGGCATTGTTTCATTTTTTCGCTAGCTCATATTCCATGTGTACATGTAGCAGTTCTTCTTTGTCCACCCATCTGTCGGTGGACTTTTTGGTTACTTCCATATCTTGGCTATTGTAATACTATGCAATGCAGATTTGCCTGCCTGTGTCTTTCCAATTCTGTCTTCTTAGGTTATAGTTCCAGGAATGGGTCTGTTGGATCATATGGTAGCTCAATGTTTACCTTTTAAAGGCACCTCCATTCTGTTCTCTTTAGTGGCTCTTTCCAGGTTACGTCCCACGTAAAGTTGAGGGTATGCACTTCTCCACAGCACCTTCAGCATTTATTCTTTGTAGTTTTTTTGCTGATGGTTATTCTGACTGGTGTGAGCTGATACCTCTTTGTGGTTGAATTTGCATGTGTCTCATAATGCGTTGAAATTGAGCTTTAAGACATGTGCTTTTTATTTTTCCAGCTGTGATTAGAGCTTAGTTCTTCAAAGTGTTTACTTGAAGTATGTGTCACCTTTTGAAATATTTTGGCCATTACCTCATTCAAGACATTTTGAGGGCAGGTTTCATTTACAGCCCTGCAGTACTAGTTCATATGAAGTGACCATTAACTCAAGCTTTAAACCTGCTTTTGCAGGTAACGGCCAGAGGGCGGCAGCCTTTCTACGTTCCCCACGCTGGTACTAGGGAAACAGACCTACCAGCCAGTGGTGTTCTTCTGTTATAAATTAGAGTGGAATGTGCCCGGAGAAACCCACAGTTGCTGATGTCTCCTTACATTTGTTTGTTTTTTAAATTTAATTTATATTTTTTACTGGAGTACTATTCCGTTGTATACATGGACCACTTCTTCTTGGTGCATTCCTCTGTTGATGGACATTTTTGTTGCTTCCATGTGTTGACTATGGTAAGTATTGCTGGCGTACAGGTTTGCCAGCCTGTGACTTTTTGATTCTCATTTTCTCAGGTGATAGGCTCAGCAGATGGTATGCTTGATTCACTGGTAGCTCAATGTTTACCTTTTCAAAGCACCTCCATTGTGTTTACAGGAATGGTTCTTACCACGTCCCCCTTAGAGCTCAGGGTACACATTTCTCCACAATCCCTTCAGCATGTATTGTTTGCAGCATTTTTGCTGATGGCCATTCTGACTGCTGTGAGCTGATAGGTATTTGTAATTTCCGTTTGCCTATCTTTAAAAATTCCTAAACTTTATCATTTTCCCACGCCTTTTTCTTTTCACTTAAAAGAAAAAACCGTGTGTACAATATACCTCTTGAAATTGTCGTCTTCGAAGGTTGCCCTCTTTTCAATTTTTTCGTCGATTTTTGACCCCAGAAATTTATTGGAGGGCAGGTGTCATTTACAGAACTGCAAGTTGGTGAATATTTAGTGACCTTTCGCAGTGGGTTTAAAGCTGCTGTTGTGGGAAACGGCCACAAGGAGGCAGCATTTCTCCATTCCCCAATCTGGGTACTAGGGCAGCAGAGCCTTTCTGGAAGTCGTTGTCCTAGGTTGTAAATGAGAATGGAATTTGCCAGGAGAAATCCCCATAAGGTTATGTCTCATTACTTCTTCTTGGGTTTTTACATTTTTTTAATCAGAGTAAAGATTAGAATATTGTTTTTCCTAGGTGTACACAATCTGGTTCATTTGTACATTATCTACGTCTATTAATGTACAGATCCTCTTCCCATGTAAAATATTACAGTGTTCCATAGACCTCCCTTGCTATATGTTCGGTCTTTTTGATACATGTATATAATATGTATTTGTATACGTATAGTAACACTATTCTTCATTTATCAATTCCCCCCTCCTTTCCTTTTAGATGAGCATAGTTTGTTTTCTAAGCCCGTGAGTGTCTTTCTCTTTGGAAATATGTTCATTTGTGTCAGTTATTAGATAATGCCATAAGTGATATTATAGGATATAGGTCTTTTGCTTTCCGTCCTACTTCATGTTTTGTGATTATCTCCAGGCTCATGTATGGTGCCTCAAAGAGCAGTGCTTCAATGTTTTCCATGGCTAATATTCCATTGTGGACATGGACCACTTCTTCTTGGTGCATTCCTCTGTTGATGGACGTTTTCGTTGCTTCCAAGTGTTGCCTATGGTAACTATTGCTGGAGTGCAGGATTGCCAGCCTGTGACTTTTGGATTTTCATTTTCTCAGGTGATACACCCAGCAGTGGGTATGATTGATTGACTGGTATGGTAGCTCAATGTTACCTTTTCAAGGCACCTCAATTGTGCTTTCATTAGTGGCTCTTACCACGTCCCCCTTAGAATCGAGGGTACTCATTTCTCCACAATCACGTCAGCATTTATTGTTTGCAGCATTTTTGTCGAGGGCCATTCTGACTGGTGTGAGCTGATAGGTTTTTGTAATTTGGGTTGACATGTCTTTAAAAATTCCTAAAATTCATCATTTTTCCACGCCTTTTTCTTTTGTGTTAAAAGAAAAAAGAAAAAAAAAGTGTGAGTACAATCTACCTCTTCAAATTGTCTTTTTGGAAGGTTGCACTCTTGAATTTTTGGGTCGATTTTCGACCTCAGTATTTTTTGGAGGGCAGGTGACATTTACAGAACTGAATTGGTGAATATTTAGTGACCTTTTGCAGTGGGTTTAAAGCTGCTGTTGTGGGAAACGGCCACAAGGAGGCAGCATTTCTCCATTCCCGAATCTGGGTACTAGGGCAGCAGAGCCGTTCTGGAAGTCGTTTACCTGGGTTGTAAATTTGAATGGAATGTGCCAGGAAAACCACCCATAAGTTTATGTCTCATTACTTCTAGTTCGTTGTTTTAATTTTTTACATTGGGGTAATGGTTCGAATGTTGTTTGTCCAAGGTGTACACACTCTGGTTCATTTACACATTATATATATCTATTTATGTAGAGATCCTCTTCCCATGTAAATTATTACAGAGTGTTCCATCAACCTCCCTTGCTATATGGTCGGTCTTTTTGATATATGTATATAATATGAATTTGTATACAGATGGTAACGCTAATCTTCATTTATCCATTCCCCCCACCTTTCCTTTTAGGTAAGCATAGTTTTTTTTTATAAGTCTGTGATTGCCTTTCCCTGTGGAAATATGTTCATTTGTGTCAGTTATTAGATAACGCCTATAAGTGATTTCATAGGATATAGGACTTTTGCTTTCCGACTTCCCTCATGTTCTGTGATTATCTCCAAGATCATCTATGGTGCCTCAAAGAGCAGTGTTTCATGGTTTTCCATGGCTAGTATTCATTGTGTACATGGACCACGTCTTGTTTATCCCTTCATCCGTTGATGGACATTTTGGTTGCTTCACTGTCTTGTCTATTGTGAATAAGGCTGCAGTGCAGCTTTTGCAGCCCGGGTCTTCTTGATTCTGGTCTTCTCAGGTGAGAGGCCCATTGGTGCACCTGCTGGATTGAATGGTACCTCAATTTCTCCTTTTAAACGCAGCTCCTTTCTGTTCTCATTATTGGCTGTTAACCACTTTACATCTCACCAGCAGCTAGAGGGTACAGAGTTCTCTAAAACCTCTTCAGCATTGATTGTTTGTAGGCTTTTTGCTGATGGTCAGTCGACTGGTGTGAGTTGAAAACTTTTTGTAGATTAGATTGCATGAGTCTAATACTTCCTGAGGTTGAGCTTTTATCCATTTTCCTTTTTCTAAAAAGAGAGTGAGTAAAACTTACCTCTTCATACTATCTTCTTGAAAATGTTGCCTGTTTTGAATTGTTTTATCCATTCCCTACCTCAGCACAATTTTGAGGGCAGGTGTCCTTTACAGCCCTGAGTCCTTGTGAATGTTAAGTGACCATTAGCTGTGGGTTCAAAGCTGCTCTTGCGGGAATGGGCCACAAGGCGGCAGCATTTCTCCTTTACCAAATCTGGTTACTAGGGCAACAGAGCCTTACTGGAAGTGGTGTTCTAGGTTGTAAATTAGAATGGAATGTGCCAGGAAAAAGCCCTTTAAGTATATGTCTCATTACTTCTTGTTCGTAGTTTTAAGTTAATTTTTATTTTTTATCACAGCAAACTTGATTACAATGTTTTGTTTGTTCTAGGTGTGCAAGATGTGCTTCTTTCACACATATACATATATCTATTCTTCTTCAGATCATTTTCCCATGTAGGTTATGACACAATGTTGAGTAGTCTTCCCTTGGTATTCCGTAGATCTTTGGTGATTATATATTTCACATGTGTTGGTATCTCTCCGTTAACCTCAATATGGTAGTGTATCCAATCCTCACACCTTTCCATTTGGCGAAGCATAAGTTTTTGTACTGAATCTGTGATTGCCTTTCTCTGTGGAAATATCTTCGTTTGTTTCAATTTTTAGGTAACACCTGTATGTGATATGATAGGATATGTGTCTTTCGCTGTCTCACTTACTACAAGTTGCGTGATTACTTCTAGACTCATCTGTGGTGCTGCCAATGGCATTGTTTCATTTTTTCGCTAGCTCATATTCCATGTGTACATGTAGCAGTTCTTCTTTGTCCACCCATCTGTCGGTGGACTTTTTGGTTACTTCCATATCTTGGCTATTGTAATACTATGCAATGCAGATTTGCCTGCCTGTGTCTTTCCAATTCTGTCTTCTTAGGTTATAGTTCCAGGAATGGGTCTGTTGGATCATATGGTAGCTCAATGTTTACCTTTTCAAGGCACCTCCATTCTGTTCTCTTTAGTGGCTCTTTCCAGGTTACGTCCCACGTAAAGTTGAGGGTATGCACTTCTCCACAGCACCTTCAGCATTTATTCTTTGTAGTTTTTTTGCTGATGGTTATTCTGACTGGTTTGAGCTGATACCTCTTTGTGGTTGAATTTGCATGTGTCTCATAATGCATTGAAATTGAGCTTTAAGACATGTGCTTTTTATTTTTCCAGCTGTGATTAGAGCTTAGTTCTTCAAAGTGTTTACTTGAAGTATGTGTCACCTTTTGAAATATTTTGGCCATTACCTCCCTCAAGACATTTTGAGGGCAGGTTTCATTTACAGCCCTGCAGTACTAGTTCATATGAAGTGACCATTAGCTCAAGCTTTAAACCTGCTTTTGCAGGTAACGGCCAGAGGGCGGCAGCCTTTCTACGTTCCCCACGCTGGTACTAGGGAAACAGACCTACCAGCCAGTGGTGTTCTTCGGTTATAAATTAGAGTGGAATGTGCCCGGAGAAACCCACAGTTGCTGATGTCTCCTTACATTTGTTTGTTTTTTAAATTTAATTTACATTTTTTACTGGAGTACTATTCCGTTGTATACATGGACCACTTCTTCTTGGTGCATTCCTCTGTTGATGGACATTTTTGTTGCTTCCATGTGTTGACTATGGTAAGTATTGCTGGCGTACAGGTTTGCCAGCCTGTGACTTTTTGATTCTCATTTTCTCAGGTGATAGGCTCAGCAGATGGTATGCTTGATTCACTGGTAGCTCAATGTTTACCTTTTCAAAGCACCTCCATTGTGTTTACAGGAATGGTTCTTACCACGTCCCCCTTAGAGCTCAGGGTACACATTTCTCCACAATCCCTTCAGCATGTATTGTTTGCAGCATTTTTGCTGATGGCCATTCTGACTGCTGTGAGCTGATAGGTATTTGTAATTTCCGTTTGCCTATCTTTCAAAATTCCTAAACTTTATCATTTTCCCACGCCTTTTTCTTTTCACTTAAAAGAAAAAACCGTGTGTACAATATACCTCTTGAAATTGTCTTCTTCGAAGGTTGCCCTCTTTTCAATTTTTTCGTCGATTTTTGACCCCAGAAATTTATTGGAGGGCAGGTGTCATTTACAGAACTGCAAGTTGGTGAATATTTAGTGACCTTTCGCAGTGGGTTTAAAGCTGCTGTTGTGGGAAACGGCCACAAGGAGGCAGCATTTCTCCATTCCCCAATCTGGGTACTAGGGCAGCAGAGCCTTTCTGGAAGTCGTTGTCCTAGGTTGTAAATGAGAATGGAATTTGCCAGGAGAAATCCCCATAAGTTTATGTCTCATTACTTCTTCTTGGGTTTTTACATTTTTTTAATCAGAGTAAAGATTAGAATATTGTTTTTCCTAGGTGTACACAATCTGGTTCATTTGTACATTATCTACGTCTATTAATGTACAGATCCTCTTCCCATGTAAAATATTACAGTGTTCCATAGACCTCCCTTGCTATATGTTCGGTCTTTTTGATACATGTATATAATATGTATTTGTATACGTATAGTAACACTATTTTTCATTTATCAATTGCCCCCTCCTTTCCTTTTAGATGAGCATAGTTTGTTTTCTAAGCCCGTGAGTGTCTTTCTCTTTGGAAATATGTTCATTTGTGTCAGTTATTAGATAATGCCATAAGTGATATTATAGGATATAGGTCTTTTGCTTTCCGTCCTACTTCATGTTTTGTGAATATCTCCAGGCTCATGTATGGTGCCTCAAAGAGCAGTGCTTCAGTGTTTTCCATGGCTAATATTCCATTGTGGACATGGACCACTTCTTCTTGGTGCATTCCTCTGTTGATGGACGTTTTCGTTGCTTCCAAGTGTTGCCTATGGTAACTATTGCTGGAGTGCAGGATTGCCAGCCTGTGACTTTTGGATTTTCATTTTCTCAGGTGATACACCCAGCAGTGGGTATGATTGATTGACTGGTATGGTAGCTCAATGTTACCTTTTCAAGGCACCTCAATTGTGCTTTCATTAGTGGCTCTTACCACGTCCCCCTTAGAATCGAGGGTACTCATTTCTCCACAATCACGTCAGTATTTATTGTTTGCAGCATTTTTGTCGAGGGCCATTCTGACTGGTGTGAGCTGATAGGTTTTTGTAATTTGGGTTGACATGTCTTTAAAAATTCCTAAAATTCATCATTTTTCCACGCCTTTTTGTTTTGTGTTAAAAGAAAAAAGAGAAAAAAAGTGTGAGTACAATCTACCTCTTCAAATTGTCTTTTTGGAAGGTTGCACTCTTGAATTTTTGGGTCGATTGTCGACCTCAGTATTTTTTGGAGGGCAGGTGTCATTTACAGAACTGAATTGGTGAATATTTAGTGACCTTTTGCAGTGGGTTTAAAGCTGCTGTTGTGGGAAACGGCCACAAGGAGGCAGCATTTCTCCATTCCCGAATCTGGGTACTAGGGCAGCAGAGCCGTTCTGGAAGTCGTTTACCTGGGTTGTAAATTTGAATGGAATGTGCCAGGAAAACCACCCATAAGTTTATGTCTCATTACTTCTAGTTCGTTGTTTTAATTTTTTACATTGGGGTAATGGTTCGAATGTTGTTTGTCCAAGGTGTACACACTGTGGTTCATTTACACATTATATATATCTATTTATGTAGAGATCCTCTTCCCATGTAAATTATTACAGAGTGTTCCATCAACCTCCCTTGCTATATGGTCGGTCTTTTTGATATATGTATATAATATGAATTTGTATACAGATGGTAACGCTAATCTTCATTTATCCATTCCCCCCACCTTTCCTTTTAGGTAAGCATAGTTTTTTTTTATAAGTCTGTGATTGCCTTTCCCTGTGGAAATATGTTCATTTGTGTCAGTTATTAGATAACGCCTATAAGTGATTTCATAGGATATAGGACTTTTGCTTTCCGACTTCCCTCATGTTCTGTGATTATCTCCAAGATCATCTATGGTGCCTCAAAGAGCAGTGTTTCATGGTTTTCCATGGCTAGTATTCATTGTGTACATGGACCACTTCTTGTTTATCCCTTCATCCGTTGATGGACATTTTGGTTGCTTCACTGTCTTGTCTATTGTGAATAAGGCTGCAGTGCAGCTTTTGCAGCCCGGGTCTTCTTGATTCTGGTCTTCTCAGGTGAGAGGCCCATTGGTGCGCCTGCTGGATTGAATGGTACCTCAATTTCTCCTTTTAAACGCAGCTCCTTTCTGTTCTCATTATTGGCTGTTAACCACTTTACATCTCACCAGCAGCTAGAGGGTACAGAGTTCTCTAAAACCTCTTCAGCATTGATTGTTTGTAGGCTTTTTGCTGATGGTCAGTCGACTGGTGTGAGTTGAAAACTTTTTGTAGATTAGATTGCATGAGTCTAATACTTCCTGAGGTTGAGCTTTTATCCATTTTCCTTTTTCTAAAAAGAGAGTGAGTAAAACTTACCTCTTCATACTATCTTCTTGAAAATGTTGCCTGTTTTGAATTGTTTTATCCATTCCCTACCTCAGCACAATTTTGAGGGCAGGTGTCCTGTACAGCCCTGAGTCCTTGTGAATGTTAAGTGACCATTAGCTGTGGGTTAAAAGCTGCTCTTGCGGGAATGGGCCACAAGGCGGCAGCATTTCTCCTTTACCAAATCTGGTTACTAGGACAACAGAGCCTTACTGGAAGTGGTGTTCTAGGTTGTAAATTAGAATGGAATGTGCCAGGAAAAAGCCCTTTAAGTTTATGTCTCATTACTTCTTGTTCGTAGTTTTAACTTAATTTTTATTTTTTATCACAGCAAACTTGATTACAATGTTTTGTTTGTTCTAGGTGTGCAAGATGTGCTTCTTTCACACATATACATATATCTATTCTTCTTCAGATCCTTTTCCCATGTAGGTTATGACACAATGTTGAGTAGTCTTCCCTTGGTATTCCGTAGATCTTTGGTGATTATATATTTCACATGTGTTGGTATCTCTCCGTTAACCTCAATATGGTAGTGTATCCAATCCTCACACCTTTCCATTCGGCGAAGCATAAGTTTTTGTACTGAATCTGTGATTGCCTTTCTCTGTGGAAATATCTTCGTTTGTTTCAATTTTTAGGTAACACCTGTATGTGATATGATAGGATATGTGTCTTTCGCTGTCTCACTTACTACAAGTTGCGTGATTACTTCTAGACTCATCTGTGGTGCTGCAAATGGCATTGTTTCATTTTTTCGCTAGCTCATATTCCATGTGTACATGTAGCAGTTCTTCTTTGTCCACCCATCTGTCGGTGGACTTTTTGGTTACTTCCATATCTTGGCTATTGTAATACTATGCAATGCAGATTTGCCTGCCTGTGTCTTTCCAATTCTGTCTTCTTAGGTTATAGTTCCAGGAATGGGTCTGTTGGATCATATGGTAGCTCAATGTTTACCTTTTAAAGGCACCTCCATTCTGTTCTCTTTAGTGGCTCCTTCCAGGTTACGTCCCACGTAAAGTTGAGGGTATGCACTTCTCCACAGCACCTTCAGCATTTATTCTTTGTAGTGTTTTTGCTGATGGTTATTCTGACTGGTTTGAGCTGATACCTCTTTGTGGTTGAATTTGCATGTGTCTCATAATGCGTTGAAATTGAGCTTTAAGACATGTGCTTTTTATTTTTCCAGCTGTGATTAGAGCTTAGTTCTTCAAAGTGTTTACTTGAAGTATGTGTCACCTTTTGAAATATTTTGGCCATTACCTCCCTCAAGACATTTTGAGGGCAGGTTTCATTTACAGCCCTGCAGTACTAGTTCATATGAAGTGACCATTAACTCAAGCTTTAAACCTGCTTTTGCAGGTAACGGCCAGAGGGCGGCAGCCTTTCTACGTTCCCCACGCTGGTACTAGGGAAACAGACCTACCAGCCAGTGGTGTTCTTCGGTTATAAATTAGAGTGGAATGTGCCCGGAGAAACCCACAGTTGCTGATGTCTCCTTACATTTGTTTGTTTTTTAAATTTAATTTACATTTTTTACTGGAGTACTATTCCGTTGTATACATGGACCACTTCTTCTTGGTGCATTCCTCTGTTGATGGACATTTTTGTTGCTTCCATGTGTTGACTATGGTAAGTATTGCTGGCGTACAGGTTTGCCAGCCTGTGACTTTTTGATTCTCATTTTCTCAGGTGATAGGCTCAGCAGATGGTATGCTTGATTCACTGGTAGCTCAATGTTTACCTTTTCAAAGCACCTCCATTGTGTTTACAGTAATGGTTCTTACCACGTCCCCCTTAGAGCTCAGGGTACACATTTCTCCACAATCCCTTCAGCATGTATTGTTTGCAGCATTTTTGCTGATGGCCGTTCTGACTGCTGTGAGCTGATAGGTATTTGTAATTTCCGTTTGCCTATCTTTAAAAATTCCTAAACTTTATCATTTTCCCACGCCTTTTTCTTTTCACTTAAAAGAAAAAACCGTGTGTACAATATACCTCTTGAAATTGTCTTCTTCGAAGGTTGCCCTCTTTTCAATTTTTTCGTCGATTTTTGACCCCAGAAATTTATTGGAGGGCAGGTGTCATTTACAGAACTGCAAGTTGGTGAATATTTAGTGACCTTTCGCAGTGGGTTTAAAGCTGCTGTTGTGGGAAACGGCCACAAGGAGGCAGCATTTCTCCATTCCCCAATCTGGGTACTAGGGCAGCAGAGCCTTTCTGGAAGTCGTTGTCCTAGGTTGTAAATGAGAATGGAATTTGCCAGGAGAAATCCCCATAAGTTTATGTCTCATTACTTCTTCTTGGGTTTTTACATTTTTTTAATCAGAGTAAAGATTAGAATATTGTTTTTCCTAGGTGTACACAATCTGGTTCATTTGTACATTATCTACGTCTATTAATGTACAGATCCTCTTCCCATGTAAAATATTACAGTGTTCCATAGACCTCCCTTGCTATATGTTCGGTCTTTTTGATACATGTATATAATATGTATTTGTATACGTATAGTAACACTATTCTTCATTTATCAATTCCCCCCTCCTTTCCTTTTAGATGAGCATAGTTTGTTTTCTAAGCCCGTGAGTGTCTTTCTCTTTGGAAATATGTTCATTTGTGTCAGTTATTAGATAATGCCATAAGTGATATTATAGGATATAGGTCTTTTGCTTTCCGTCCTACTTCATGTTTTGTGATTATCTCCAGGCTCATGTATGGTGCCTCAAAGAGCAGTGCTTCAATGTTTTCCATGGCTAATATTCCATTGTGGACATGGACCACTTCTTCTTGGTGCATTCCTCTGTTGATGGACGTTTTCGTTGCTTCCAAGTGTTGCCTATGGTAACTATTGCTGGAGTGCAGGATTGCCAGCCTGTGACTTTTGGATTTTCATTTTCTCAGGTGATACACCCAGCAGTGGGTATGATTGATTGACTGGTATGGTAGCTCAATGTTACCTTTTCAAGGCACCTCAATTGTGCTTTCATTAGTGGCTCTTACCACGTCCCCCTTAGAATCGAGGGTACTCATTTCTCCACAATCACGTCAGCATTTATTGTTTGCAGCATTTTTGTCGAGGGCCATTCTGACTGGTGTGAGCTGATAGGTTTTTGTAATTTGGGTTGACATGTCTTTAAAAATTCCTAAAATTCATCATTTTTCCACGCCTTTTTCTTTTGTGTTAAAAGAAAAAAGAAAAAAAAAAGTGTGAGTACAATCTACCTCTTCAAATTGTCTTTTTGGAAGGTTGCACTCTTGAATTTTTTGGTCGATTGTCGACCTCAGTATTTTTTGGAGAGCAGGTGACATTTACAGAACTGAATTGGTGAATATTTAGTGACCTTTTGCAGTGGGTTTAAAGCTGCTGTTGTGGGAAACGGCCACAAGGAGGCAGCATTTCTCCATTCCCGAATCTGGGTACTAGGGCAGCAGAGCCGTTCTGGAAGTCGTTTACCTGGGTTGTAAATTTGAATGGAATGTGCCAGGAAAACCACCCATAAGTTTATGTCTCATTACTTCTAGTTCGTTGTTTTAATTTTTTACATTGGGGTAATGGTTCGAATGTTGTTTGTCCAAGGTGTACACACTCTGGTTCATTTACACATTATATATATCTATTTATGTAGAGATCCTCTTCCCATGTAAATTATTACAGAGTGTTCCATCAACCTCCCTTGCTATATGGTCGGTCTTTTTGATATATGTATATAATATGAATTTGTATACAGATGGTAACGCTAATCTTCATTTATCCATTCCCCCCACCTTTCCTTTTAGGTAAGCATAGTTTTTTTTTATAAGTCTGTGATTGCCTTTCCCTGTGGAAATATGTTCATTTGTGTCAGTTATTAGATAACGCCTATAAGTGATTTCATAGGATATAGGACTTTTGCTTTCCGACTTCCCTCATGTTCTGTGATTATCTCCAAGATCATCTATGGTGCCTCAAAGAGCAGTGTTTCATGGTTTTCCATGGCTAGTATTCATTGTGTACATGGACCACTTCTTGTTTATCCCTTCATCCGTTGATGGACATTTTGGTTGCTTCACTGTCTTGTCTATTGTGAATAAGGCTGCAGTGCAGCTTTTGCAGCCCGGGTCTTCTTGATTCTGGTCTTCTCAGGTGAGAGGCCCATTGGTGCGCCTGCTGGATTGAATGGTACCTCAATTTCTCCTTTTAAACGCAGCTCCTTTCTGTTCTCATTATTGGCTGTTAACCACTTTACATCTCACCAGCAGCTAGAGGGTACAGAGTTCTCTAAAACCTCTTCAGCATTGATTGTTTGTAGGCTTTTTGTTGATGGTCAGTGGACTGGTGTGAGTTGAAAACTTTTTGTAGATTAGATTGCATGAGTCTAATACTTCCTGAGGTTGAGCTTTTATCCATTTTCCTTTTTCTAAAAAGAGAGTGAGTAAAACTTACCTCTTCATACTATCTTCTTGAAAATGTTGCCTGTTTTGAATTGTTTTATCCATTCCCTACCTCAGCACAATTTTGAGGGCAGGTGTCCTGTACAGCCCTGAGTCCTTGTGAATGTTAAGTGACCATTAGCTGTGGGTTAAAAGCTGCTCTTGCGGGAATGGGCCACAAGGCGGCAGCATTTCTCCTTTACCAAATCTGGTTACTAGGACAACAGAGCCTTACTGGAAGTGGTGTTCTAGGTTGTAAATTAGAATGGAATGTGCCAGGAAAAAGCCCTTTAAGTTTATGTCTCATTACTTCTTGTTCGTAGTTTTAAGTTAATTTTTATTTTTTATCACAGCAAACTTGATTACAATGTTTTGTTTGTTCTAGGTGTGCAAGATGTGCTTCTTTCACACATATACATATATCTATTCTTCCTCAGATCCTTTTCCCATGTAGGTTATGACACAATGTTGAGTAGTCTTCCCTTGGTATTCCATAGATCTTTGGTGATTATATATTTCACATGTGTTGGTATCTCTCCATTAACCTCAATATGGTAGTGTATCCAATCCTCACACCTTTCCATTCGGCGAAGCATAAGTTTTTGTACTGAATCTGTGATTGCCTTTCTCTGTGGAAATATCTTCGTTTGTTTCAATTTTTAGGTAACACCTGTATGTGATATGATAGGATATGTGTCTTTCGCTGTCTCACTTACTACAAGTTGCGTGATTACTTCTAGACTCATCTGTGGTGCTGCAAATGGCATTGTTTCATTTTTTCGCTAGCTCATATTCCATGTGTACATGTAGCAGTTCTTCTTTGTCCACCCATCTGTCGGTGGACTTTTTGGTTACTTCCATATCTTGGCTATTGTAATACTATGCAATGCAGATTTGCCTGCCTGTGTCTTTCCAATTCTGTCTTCTTAGGTTATAGTTCCAGGAATGGGTCTGTTGGATCATATGGTAGCTCAATGTTTACCTTTTAAAGGCACCTCCATTCTGTTCTCTTTAGTGGCTCTTTCCAGGTTACGTCCCACGTAAAGTTGAGGGTATGCACTTCTCCACAGCACCTTCAGCATTTATTCTTTGTAGTTTTTTTGCTGATGGTTATTCTGACTGGTTTGAGCTGATACCTCTTTGTGGTTGAATTTGCATGTGTCTCATAATGCGTTGAAATTGAGCTTTAAGACATGTGCTTTTTATTTTTCCAGCTGTGATTAGAGCTTAGTTCTTCAAAGTGTTTACTTGAAGTATGTGTCACCTTTTGAAATATTTTGGCCATTACCTCCCTCAAGACATTTTGAGGGCAGGTTTCATTTACAGCCCTGCAGTACTAGTTCATATGAAGTGACCATTAACTCAAGCTTTAAACCTGCTTTTGCAGGTAACGGCCAGAGGGCGGCAGCCTTTCTACGTTCCCCACGCTGGTACTAGGGAAACAGACCTACCAGCCAGTGGTGTTCTTCGGTTATAAATTAGAGTGGAATGTGCCCGGAGAAACCCACAGTTGCTGATGTCTCCTTACATTTGTTTGTTTTTTAAATTTAATTTACATTTTTTACTGGAGTACTATTCCGTTGTATACATGGACCACTTCTTCTTGGTGCATTCCTCTGTTGATGGACATTTTTGTTGCTTCCATGTGTTGACTATGGTAAGTATTGCTGGCGTACAGGTTTGCCAGCCTGTGACTTTTTGATTCTCATTTTCTCAGGTGATAGGCTCAGCAGATGGTATGCTTGATTCACTGGTAGCTCAATGTTTACCTTTTCAAAGCACCTCCATTGTGTTTACAGGAATGGTTCTTACCACGTCCCCCTTAGAGCTCAGGGTACACATTTCTCCACAATCCCTTCAGCATGTATTGTTTGCAGCATTTTTGCTGATGGCCGTTCTGACTGCTGTGAGCTGATAGGTATTTGTAATTTCCGTTTGCCTATCTTTAAAAATTCCTAAACTTTATCATTTTCCCACGCCTTTTTCTTTTCACTTAAAAGAAAAAACCGTGTGTACAATATACCTCTTGAAATTGTCTTCTTCGAAGGTTGCCCTCTTTTCAATTTTTTCGTCGATTTTTGACCCCAGAAATTTATTGGAGGGCAGGTGTCATTTACAGAACTGCAAGTTGGTGAATATTTAGTGACCTTTCGCAGTGGGTTTAAAGCTGCTGTTGTGGGAAACGGCCACAAGGAGGCAGCATTTCTCCATTCCCCAATCTGGGTACTAGGGCAGCAGAGCCTTTCTGGAAGTCGTTGTCCTAGGTTGTAAATGAGAATGGAATTTGCCAGGAGAAATCCCCATAAGTTTATGTCTCATTACTTCTTCTTGGGTTTTTACATTTTTTTAATCAGAGTAAAGATTAGAATATTGTTTTTCCTAGGTGTACACAATCTGGTTCATTTGTACATTATCTACGTCTATTAATGTACAGATCCTCTTCCCATGTAAAATATTACAGTGTTCCATAGACCTCCCTTGCTATATGTTCGGTCTTTTTGATACATGTATATAATATGTATTTGTATACGTATAGTAACACTATTCTTCATTTATCAATTCCCCCCTCCTTTCCTTTTAGATGAGCATAGTTTGTTTTCTAAGCCCGTGAGTGTCTTTCTCTTTGGAAATATGTTCATTTGTGTCAGTTATTAGATAATGCCATAAGTGATATTATAGGATATAGGTCTTTTGCTTTCCGTCCTACTTCATGTTTTGTGATTATCTCCAGGCTCATGTATGGTGCCTCAAAGAGCAGTGCTTCAATGTTTTCCATGGCTAATATTCCATTGTGGACATGGACCACTTCTTCTTGGTGCATTCCTCTGTTGATGGACGTTTTCGTTGCTTCCAAGTGTTGCCTATGGTAACTATTGCTGGAGTGCAGGATTGCCAGCCTGTGACTTTTGGATTTTCATTTTCTCACTTCATACACCCAGCAGTGGGTATGATTGATTGACTGGTATGGTAGCTCAATGTTACCTTTTCAAGGCACCTCAATTGTGCTTTCATTAGTGGCTCTTACCACGTCCCCCTTAGAATCGAGGGTACTCATTTCTCCACAATCACGTCAGCATTTATTGTTTGCAGCATTTTTGTCGAGGGCCATTCTGACTGCTGTGAGCTGATAGGTTTTTGTAATTTGGGTTGACATGTCTTTAAAAATTCCTAAAATTCATCATTTTTCCACGCCTTTTTCTTTTGTGTTAAAAGAAAAAAGAGAAAAAAAGTGTGAGTACAATCTACCTCTTCAAATTGTCTTTTTGGAAGGTTGCACTCTTGAATTTTTGGGTCGATTTTCGACCTCAGTATTTTTTGGAGGGCAGGTGACATTTACAGAACTGAATTGGTGAATATTTAGTGACCTTTTGCAGTGGGTTTAAAGCTGCTGTTGTGGGAAACGGCCACAAGGAGGCAGCATTTCTCCATTCCCGAATCTGGGTACTAGGGCAGCAGAGCCGTTCTGGAAGTCGTTTACCTGGGTTGTAAATTTGAATGGAATGTGCCAGGAAAACCACCCATAAGTTTATGTCTCATTACTTCTAGTTCGTTGTTTTAATTTTTTACATTGGGGTAATGGTTCGAATGTTGTTTGTCCAAGGTGTACACACTCTGGTTCATTTACACATTATATATATCTATTTATGTAGAGATCCTCTTCCCATGTAAATTATTACAGAGTGTTCCATCAACCTCCCTTGCTATATGGTCGGTCTTTTTGATATATGTATATAATATGAATTTGTATACAGATGGTAACGCTAATCTTCATTTATCCATTCCCCCCACCTTTCCTTTTAGGTAAGCATAGTTTTTTTTTAATAAGTCTGTGATTGCCTTTCCCTGTGGAAATATGTTCATTTGTGTCAGTTATTAGATAACGCCTATAAGTGATTTCATAGGATATAGGACTTTTGCTTTCCGACTTCCCTCATGTTCTGTGATTATCTCCAAGATCATCTATGGTGCCTCAAAGAGCAGTGTTTCATGGTTTTCCATGGCTAGTATTCATTGTGTACATGGACCACTTCTTGTTTATCCCTTCATCCGTTGATGGACATTTTGGTTGCTTCACTGTCTTGTCTATTGTGAATAAGGCTGCAGTGCAGCTTTTGCAGCCCGGGTCTTCTTGATTCTGGTCTTCTCAGGTGAGAGGCCCATTGGTGCGCCTGCTGGATTGAATGGTACCTCAATTTCTCCTTTTAAACGCAGCTCCTTTCTGTTCTCATTATTGGCTGTTAACCACTTTACATCTCACCAGCAGCTAGAGGGTACAGAGTTCTCTAAAACCTCTTCAGCATTGATTGTTTGTAGGCTTTTTGCTGATGGTCAGTGGACTGGTGTGAGTTGAAAACTTTTTGTAGATTAGATTGCATGAGTCTAATACTTCCTGAGGTTGAGCTTTTATCCATTTTCCTTTTTCTAAAAAGAGAGTGAGTAAAACTTACCTCTTCATACTATCTTCTTGAAAATGTTGCCTGTTTTGAATTGTTTTATCCATTCCCTACCTCAGCACAATTTTGAGGGCAGGTGTCCTTTACAGCCCTGAGTCCTTGTGAATGTTAAGTGACCATTAGCTGTGGGTTAAAAGCTGCTCTTGCGGGAATGGGCCACAAGGCGGCAGCATTTCTCCTTTACCAAATCTGGTTACTAGGACAACAGAGCCTTACTGGAAGTGGTGTTCTAGGTTGTAAATTAGAATGGAATGTGCCAGGAAAAAGCCCTTTAAGTTTATGTCTCATTACTTCTTGTTCGTAGTTTTAAGTTAATTTTTATTTTTTATCACAGCAAACTTGATTACAATGTTTTGTTTGTTCTAGGTGTGCAAGATGTGCTTCTTTCACACATATACATATATCTATTCTTCTTCAGATCCTTTTCCCATGTAGGTTATGACACAATGTTGAGTAGTCTTCCCTTGGTATTCCGTAGATCTTTGGTGATTATATATTTCACATGTGTTGGTATCTCTCCGTTAACCTCAATATGGTAGTGTATCCAATCCTCACACCTTTCCATTTGGCGAAGCATAAGTTTTTGTACTGAATCTGTGATTGCCTTTCTCTGTGGAAATATCTTCGTTTGTTTCAATTTTTAGGTAACACCTGTATGTGATATGATAGGATATGTGTCTTTCGCTGTCTCACTTACTACAAGTTGCGTGATTACTTCTAGACTCATCTGTGGTGCTGCAAATGGCATTGTTTCATTTTTTCGCTAGCTCATATTCCATGTGTACATGTAGCAGTTCTTCTTTGTCCACCCATCTGTCGGTGGACTTTTTGGTTACTTCCATATCTTGGCTATTGTAATACTATGCAATGCAGATTTGCCTGCCTGTGTCTTTCCAATTCTGTCTTCTTAGGTTATAGTTCCAGGAATGGGTCTGTTGGATCATATGGTAGCTCAATGTTTACCTTTTAAAGGCACCTCCATTCTGTTCTCTTTAGTGGCTCCTTCCAGGTTACGTCCCACGTAAAGTTGAGGGTATGCACTTCTCCACAGCACCTTCAGCATTTATTCTTTGTAGTTTTTTTTGCTGATGGTTATTCTGACTGGTTTGAGCTGATACCTCTTTGTGGTTGAATTTGCATGTGTCTCATAATGCGTTGAAATTGAGCTTTAAGACATGTGCTTTTTATTTTTCCAGCTGTGATTAGAGCTTAGTTCTTCAAAGTGTTTACTTGAAGTATGTGTCACCTTTTGAAATATTTTGGCCATTACCTCCCTCAAGACATTTTGAGGGCAGGTTTCATTTACAGCCCTGCAGTACTAGTTCATATGAAGTGACCATTAGCTCAAGCTTTAAACCTGCTTTTGCAGGTAACGGCCAGAAGGCGGCAGCCTTTCTACGTTCCCCACGCTGGTACTAGGGAAACAGACCTACCAGCCAGTGGTGTTCTTCGGTTATAAATTAGAGTGGAATGTGCCCGGAGAAACCCACAGTTGCTGATGTCTCCTTACATTTGTTTGTTTTTTAAATTTAATTTACATTTTTTACTGGAGTACTATTCCGTTGTATACATGGACCACTTCTTCTTGGTGCATTCCTCTGTTGATGGACATTTTTGTTGCTTCCATGTGTTGACTATGGTAAGTATTGCTGGCGTACAGGTTTGCCAGCCTGTGACTTTTTGATTCTCATTTTCTCAGGTGATAGGCTCAGCAGATGGTATGCTTGATTCACTGGTAGCTCAATGTTTACCTTTTCAAAGCACCTCCATTGTGTTTACAGGAATGGTTCTTACCACGTCCCCCTTAGAGCTCAGGGTACACATTTCTCCACAATCCCTTCAGCATGTATTGTTTGCAGCAGTTTTGCTGATGGCCGTTCTGACTGCTGTGAGCTGATAGGTATTTGTAATTTCCGTTTGCCTATCTTTAAAAATTCCTAAACTTTATCATTTTCCCACGCCTTTTTCTTTTCACTTAAAAGAAAAAACCGTGTGTACAATATACCTCTTGAAATTGTCTTCTTCGAAGGTTGCCCTCTTTTCAATTTTTTCGTCGATTTTTGACCCCAGAAATTTATTGGAGGGCAGGTGTCATTTACAGAACTGCAAGTTGGTGAATATTTAGTGACCTTTCGCAGTGGGTTTAAAGCTGCTGTTGTGGGAAACGGCCACAAGGAGGCAGCATTTCTCCATTCCCCAATCTGGGTACTAGGGCAGCAGAGCCTTTCTGGAAGTCGTTGTCCTAGGTTGTAAATGAGAATGGAATTTGCCAGGAGAAATCCCCATAAGTTTATGTCTCATTACTTCTTCTTGGGTTTTTACATTTTTTTAATCAGAGTAAAGATTAGAATATTGTTTTTCCTAGGTGTACACAATCTGGTTCATTTGTACATTATCTACGTCTATTAATGTACAGATCCTCTTCCCATGTAAAATATTACAGTGTTCCATAGACCTCCCTTGCTATATGTTCGGTCTTTTTGATACATGTATATAATATGTATTTGTATACGTATAGTAACACTATTCTTCATTTATCAATTCCCCCCTCCTTTCCTTTTAGATGAGCATAGTTTGTTTTCTAAGCCCGTGAGTGTCTTTCTCTTTGGAAATATGTTCATTTGTGTCAGTTATTACATAATGCCATAAGTGATATTATAGGATATAGGTCTTTTGCTTTCTGTCCTACTTCATGTTTTGTGATTATCTCCAGGCTCATGTATGGTGCCTCAAAGAGCAGTGCTTCAATGTTTTCCATGGCTAATATTCCATTGTGGACATTGACCACTTCTTCTTGGTGCATTCCTCTGTTGATGGACGTTTTCGTTGCTTCCAAGTGTTGCCTATGGTAAATATTGCTGGAGTGCAGGATTGCCAGCCTGTGACTTTTGGATTTTCATTTTCTCAGGTGATACACCCAGCAGTGGGTATGATTGATTGACTGGTATGGTAGCTCAATGTTACCTTTTCAAGGCACCTCAATTGTGCTTTCATTAGTGGCTCTTACCACGTCCCCCTTAGAATCGAGGGTACTCATTTCTCCACAATCACGTCAGCATTTATTGTTTGCAGCATTTTTGTCGAGGGCCATTCTGACTGGTGTGAGCCGATAGGTTTTTGTAATTTGGGTTGACATGTCTTTAAAAATTCCTAAAATTCATCATTTTTCCACGCCTTTTTCTTTTGTGTTAAAAGAAAAAAGAAAAAAAAAGTGTGAGTACAATCTACCTCTTCAAATTGTCTTTTTGGAAGGTTGCACTCTTGAATTTTTGGGTCGATTTTCGACCTCAGTATTTTTTGGAGGGCAGGTGACATTTACAGAACTGAATTGGTGAATATTTAGTGACCTTTTGCAGTGGGTTTAAAGCTGCTGTTGTGGGAAACGGCCACAAGGAGGCAGCATTTCTCCATTCCCGAATCTGGGTACTAGGGCAGCAGAGCCGTTCTGGAAGTCGTTTACCTGGGTTGTAAATTTGAATGGAATGTGCCAGGAAAACCACCCATAAGTTTATGTCTCATTACTTCTAGTTCGTTGTTTTAATTTTTTACATTGGGGTAATGGTTCGAATGTTGTTTGTCCAAGGTGTACACACTCTGGTTCATTTACACATTATATATATCTATTTATGTAGAGATCCTCTTCCCATGTAAATTATTACAGAGTGTTCCATCAACCTCCCTTGCTATATGGTCGGTCTTTTTGATATATGTATATAATATGAATTTGTATACAGATGGTAACGCTAATCTTCATTTATCCATTCCCCCCACCTTTCCTTTTAGGTAAGCATAGTTTTTTTTTAATAAGTCTGTGATTGCCTTTCCCTGTGGAAATATGTTCATTTGTGTCAGTTATTAGATAACGCCTATAAGTGATTTCATAGGATATAGGACTTTTGCTTTCCGACTTCCCTCATGTTCTGTGATTATCTCCAAGATCATCTATGGTGCCTCAAAGAGCAGTGTTTCATGGTTTTCCATGGCTAGTATTCATTGTGTACATGGACCACTTCTTGTTTATCCCTTCATCCGTTGATGGACATTTTGGTTGCTTCACTGTCTTGTCTATTGTGAATAAGGCTGCAGTGCAGCTTTTGCAGCCCGGGTCTTCTTGATTCTGGTCTTCTCAGGTGAGAGGCCCATTGGTGCGCCTGCTGGATTGAATGGTACCTCAATTTCTCCTTTTAAACGCAGCTCCTTTCTGTTCTCATTATTGGCTGTTAACCACTTTACATCTCACCAGCAGCTAGAGGGTACAGAGTTCTCTAAAACCTCTTCAGCATTGATTGTTTGTAGGCTTTTTGATGATGGTCAGTCGACTGGTGTGAGTTGAAAACTTTTTGTAGATTAGATTGCATGAGTCTAATACTTCCTGAGGTTGAGCTTTTATCCATTTTCCTTTTTCTAAAAAGAGAGTGAGTAAAACTTACCTCTTCATACTATCTTCTTGAAAATGTTGCCTGTTTTGAATTGTTTTATCCATTCCCTACCTCAGCACAATTTTGAGGGCAGGTGTCCTTTACAGCCCTGAGTCCTTGTGAATGTTAAGTGACCATTAGCTGTGGGTTCAAAGCTGCTCTTGCGGGAATGGGCCACAAGGCGGCAGCATTTCTCCTTTACCAAATCTGGTTACTAGGACAACAGAGCCTTACTGGAAGTGGTGTTCTAGGTTGTAAATTAGAATGGAATGTGCCAGGAAAAAGCCCTTTAAGTTTATGTCTCATTACTTCTTGTTCGTAGTTTTAACTTAATTTTTATTTTTTATCACAGCAAACTTGATTACAATGTTTTGTTTGTTCTAGGTGTGCAAGATGTGCTTCTTTCACACATATACATATATCTATTCTTCTTCAGATCCTTTTCCCATGTAGGTTATGACACAATGTTGAGTAGTCTTCCCTTGGTATTCCGTAGATCTTTGGTGATTATATATTTCACATGTGTTGGTATCTCTCCGTTAACCTCAATATGGTAGTGTATCCAATCCTCACACCTTTCCATTTGGCGAAGCATAAGTTTTTGTACTGAATCTGATTGCCTTTCTCTGTGGAAATATCTTCCTTTGTTTCAATTTTTAGGTAACACCTGTATGTGATATGATAGGATATGTGTCTTTCGCTGTCTCACTTACTACAAGTTGCGTGATTACTTCTAGACTCATCTGTGGTGCTGCAAATGGCATTGTTTCATTTTTTCGCTAGCTCATACTCCATGTGTACATGTAGCAGTTCTTCTTTGTCCACCCATCTGTCGGTGGACTTTTTGGTTACTTCCATATCTTGGCTATTGTAATACTATGCAATGCAGATTTGCCTGCCTGTGTCTTTCCAATTCTGTCTTCTTAGGTTATAGTTCCAGGAATGGGTCTGTTGGATCATATGGTAGCTCAATGTTTACCTTTTAAAGGCACCTCCATTCTGTTCTCTTTAGTGGCTCTTTCCAGGTTACGTCCCACGTAAAGTTGAGGGTATGCACTTCTCCACAGCACCTTCAGCATTTATTCTTTGTAGTTTTTTTTGCTGATGGTTATTCTGACTGGTTTGAGCTGATACCTCTTTGTGGTTGAATTTGCATGTGTCTCATAATGCGTTGAAATTGAGCTTTAAGACATGTGCTTTTTATTTTTCCAGCTGTGATTAGAGCTTAGTTCTTCAAAGTGTTTACTTGAAGTATGTGTCACCTTTTGAAATATTTTGGCCATTACCTCCCTCAAGACATTTTGAGGGCAGGTTTCATTTACAGCCCTGCAGTACTACTTCATATGAAGTGACCATTAACTCAAGCTTTAAACCTGCTTTTGCAGGTAACGGCCAGAGGGCGGCAGCCTTTCTACGTTCCCCACGCTGGTACTAGGGAAACAGACCTACCAGCCAGTGGTGTTCTTCGGTTATAAATTAGAGTGGAATGTGCCCGGAGAAACCCACAGTTGCTGATGTCTCCTTACATTTGTTTGTTTTTTAAATTTAATTTACATTTTTTACTGGAGTACTATTCCGTTGTATACATGGACCACTTCTTCTTGGTGCATTCCTCTGTTGATGGACATTTTTGTTGCTTCCATGTGTTGACTATGGTAAGTATTGCTGGCGTACAGGTTTGCCAGCCTGTGACTTTTTGATTCTCATTTTCTCAGGTGATAGGCTCAGCAGATGGTATGCTTGATTCACTGGTAGCTCAATGTTTACCTTTTCAAAGCACCTCCATTGTGTTTACAGGAATGGTTCTTACCACGTCCCCCTTAGAGCTCAGGGTACACATTTCTCCACAATCCCTTCAGCATGTATTGTTTGCAGCATTTTTGCTGATGGCCATTCTGACTGCTGTGAGCTGATAGGTATTTGTAATTTCCGTTTGCCTATCTTTAAAAATTCCTAAACTTTATCATTTTCCCACGCCTTTTTCTTTTCACTTAAAAGAAAAAACCGTGTGTACAATATACCTCTTGAAATTGTCTTCTTCGAAGGTTGCCCTCTTTTCAATTTTTTCGTCGATTTTTGACCCCAGAAATTTATTGGAGGGCAGGTGTCATTTACAGAACTGCAAGTTGGTGAATATTTAGTGACCTTTCGCAGTGGGTTTAAAGCTGCTGTTGTGGGAAACGGCCACAAGGAGGCAGCATTTCTCCATTCCCCAATCTGGGTACTAGGGCAGCAGAGCCTTTCTGGAAGTCGTTGTCCTAGGTTGTAAATGAGAATGGAATTTGCCAGGAGAAATCCCCATAAGTTTATGTCTCATTACTTCTTCTTGGGTTTTTACATTTTTTTAATCAGAGTAAAGATTAGAATATTGTTTTTCCTAGGTGTACACAATCTGGTTCATTTGTACATTATCTACGTCTATTAATGTACAGATCCTCTTCCCATGTAAAATATTACAGTGTTCCATAGACCTCCCTTGCTATATGTTCGGTCTTTTTGATACATGTATATAATATGTATTTGTATACGTATAGTAACACTATTCTTCATTTATCAATTCCCCCCTCCTTTCCTTTTAGATGAGCATAGTTTGTTTTCTAAGCCCGTGAGTGTCTTTCTCTTTGGAAATATGTTCATTTGTGTCAGTTATTAGATAATGCCATAAGTGATATTATAGGATATAGGTCTTTTGCTTTCTGTCCTACTTCATGTTTTGTGATTATCTCCAGGCTCATGTATGGTGCCTCAAAGAGCAGTGCTTCAATGTTTTCCATGGCTAATATTCCATTGTGGACATGGACCACTTCTTCTTGGTGCATTCCTCTGTTGATGGACGTTTTCGTTGCTTCCAAGTGTTGCCTATGGTAACTATTGCTGGAGTGCAGGATTGCCAGCCTGTGACTTTTGGATTTTCATTTTCTCAGGTGATACACCCAGCAGTGGGTATGATTGATTGACTGGTATGGTAGCTCAATGTTACCTTTTCAAGGCACCTCAATTGTGCTTTCCTTAGTGGCTCTTACCACGTCCCCCTTAGAATCGAGGGTACTCATTTCTCCACAATCACGTCAGCATTTATTGTTTGCAGCATTTTTGTCGAGGGCCATTCTGACTGGTGTGAGCTGATAGGTTTTTGTAATTTGGGTTGACATGTCTTTAAAAATTCCTAAAATTCATCATTTTTCCACGCCTTTTTCTTTTGTGTTAAAAGAAAAAAGAAAAAAAAGTGTGAGTACAATCTACCTCTTCAAATTGTCTTTTTGGAAGGTTGCACTCTTGAATTTTTTGGTCGATTGTCGACCTCAGTATTTTTTGGAGGGCAGGTGACATTTACAGAACTGAATTGGTGAATATTTAGTGACCTTTTGCAGTGGGTTTAAAGCTGCTGTTGTGGGAAACGGCCACAAGGAGGCAGCCTTTCTCCATTCCCGAATCTGGGTACTAGGGCAGCAGAGCCGTTCTGGAAGTCGTTTACCTGGGTTGTAAATTTGAATGGAATGTGCCAGGAAAACCACCCATAAGTTTATGTCTCATTACTTCTAGTTCGTTGTTTTAATTTTTTACATTGGGGTAATGGTTCGAATGTTGTTTGTCCAAGGTGTACACACTCTGGTTCATTTACACATTATATATATCTATTTATGTAGAGATCCTCTTCCCATGTAAATTATTACAGAGTGTTCCATCAACCTCCCTTGCTATATGGTCGGTCTTTTTGATATATGTATATAATATGAATTTGTATACAGATGGTAACGCTAATCTTCATTTATCCATTCCCCCCACCTTTCCTTTTAGGTAAGCATAGTTTTTTTTTATAAGTCTGTGATTGCCTTTCCCTGTGGAAATATGTTCATTTGTGTCAGTTATTAGATAACGCCTATAAGTGATTTCATAGGATATAGGACTTTTGCTTTCCGACTTCCCTCATGTTCTGTGATTATCTCCAAGATCATCTATGGTGCCTCAAAGAGCAGTGTTTCATGGTTTTCCATGGCTAGTATTCATTGTGTACATGGACCACTTCTTGTTTATCCCTTCATCCGTTGATGGACATTTTGGTTGCTTCACTGTCTTGTCTATTGTGAATAAGGCTGCAGTGCAGCTTTTGCAGCCCGGGTCTTCTTGATTCTGGTCTTCTCAGGTGAGAGGCCCATTGGTGCGCCTGCTGGATTGAATGGTACCTCAATTTCTCCTTTTAAACGCAGCTCCTTTCTGTTCTCATTATTGGCTGTTAACCACTTTACATCTCACCAGCAGCTAGAGGGTACAGAGTTCTCTAAAACCTCTTCAGCATTGATTGTTTGTAGGCTTTTTGCTGATGGTCAGTGGACTGGTGTGAGTTGAAAACTTTTTGTAGATTAGATTGCATGAGTCTAATACTTCCTGAGGTTGAGCTTTTATCCATTTTCCTTTTTCTAAAAAGAGAGTGAGTAAAACTTACCTCTTCATACTATCTTCTTGAAAATGTTGCCTGTTTTGAATTGTTTTATCCATTCCCTACCTCAGCACAATTTTGAGGGCAGGTGTCCTTTACAGCCCTGAGTCCTTGTGAATGTTAAGTGACCATTAGCTGTGGGTTAAAAGCTGCTCTTGCGGGAATGGGCCACAAGGCGGCAGCATTTCTCCTTTACCAAATCTGGTTACTAGGACAACAGAGCCTTACTGGAAGTGGTGTTCTAGGTTGTAAATTAGAATGGAATGTGCCAGGAAAAAGCCCTTTAAGTTTATGTCTCATTACTTCTTGTTCGTAGTTTTAAGTTAATTTTTATTTTTTATCACAGCAAACTTGATTACAATGTTTTGTTTGTTCTAGGTGTGCAAGATGTGCTTCTTTCACACATATACATATATCTATTCTTCTTCAGATCCTTTTCCCATGTAGGTTATGACACAATGTTGAGTAGTCTTCCCTTGGTATTCCGTAGATCTTTGGTGATTATATATTTCACATGTGTTGGTATCTCTCCGTTAACCTCAATATGGTAGTGTATCCAATCCTCACACCTTTCCATTTGGCGAAGCATAAGTTTTTGTACTGAATCTGTGATTGCCTTTCTCTGTGGAAGTATCTTCGTTTGTTTCAATTTTTAGGTAACACCTGTATGTGATATGATAGGATATGTGTCTTTCGCTGTCTCACTTACTACAAGTTGCGTGATTACTTCTAGACTCATCTGTGGTGCTGCAAATGGCATTGTTTCATTTTTTCGCTAGCTCATATTCCATGTGTACATGTAGCAGTTCTTCTTTGTCCACCCATCTGTCGGTGGACTTTTTGGTTACTTCCATATCTTGGCTATTGTAATACTATGCAATGCAGATTTGCCTGCCTGTGTCTTTCCAATTCTGTCTTCTTAGGTTATAGTTCCAGGAATGGGTCTGTTGGATCATATGGTAGCTCAATGTTTACCTTTTAAAGGCACCTCCATTCTGTTCTCTTTAGTGGCTCTTTCCAGGTTACGTCCCACGTAAAGTTGAGGGTATGCACTTCTCCACAGCACCTTCAGCATTTATTCTTTGTAGTTTTTTTGCTGATGGTTATTCTGACTGGTTTGAGCTGATACCTCTTTGTGGTTGAATTTGCATGTGTCTCATAATGCGTTGAAATTGAGCTTTAAGACATGTGCTTTTTATTTTTCCAGCTGTGATTAGAGCTTAGTTCTTCAAAGTGTTTACTTGAAGTATGTGTCACCTTTTGAAATATTTTGGCCATTACCTCCCTCAAGACATTTTGAGGGCAGGTTTCATTTACAGCCCTGCAGTACTAGTTCATATGAAGTGACCATTAGCTCAAGCTTTAAACCTGCTTTTGCAGGTAACGGCCAGAGGGCGGCAGCCTTTCTACGTTCCCCACGCTGGTACTAGGGAAACAGACCTACCAGCCAGTGGTGTTCTTCGGTTATAAATTAGAGTGGAATGTGCCCGGAGAAACCCACAGTTGCTGATGTCTCCTTACATTTGTTTGTTTTTTAAATTTAATTTACATTTTTTACTGGAGTACTATTCCGTTGTATACATGGACCACTTCTTCTTGGTGCATTCCTCTGTTGATGGACATTTTTGTTGCTTCCATGTGTTGACTATGGTAAGTATTGCTGGCGTACAGGTTTGCCAGCCTGTGACTTTTTGATTCTCATTTTCTCAGGTGATAGGCTCAGCAGATGGTATGCTTGATTCACTGGTAGCTCAATGTTTACCTTTTCAAAGCACCTCCATTGTGTTTACAGGAATGGTTCTTACCACGTCCCCCTTAGAGCTCAGGGTACACATTTCTCCACAATCCCTTCAGCATGTATTGTTTGCAGCATTTTTGCTGATGGCCATTCTGACTGCTGTGAGCTGATAGGTATTTGTAATTTCCGTTTGCCTATCTTTCAAAATTCCTAAACTTTATCATTTTCCCACGCCTTTTTCTTTTCACTTAAAAGAAAAAACCGTGTGTACAATATACCTCTTGAAATTGTCTTCTTCGAAGGTTGCCCTCTTTTCAATTTTTTCGTCGATTTTTGACCCCAGAAATTTATTGGAGGGCAGGTGTCATTTACAGAACTGCAAGTTGGTGAATATTTAGTGACCTTTCGCAGTGGGTTTAAAGCTGCTGTTGTGGGAAACGGCCACAAGGAGGCAGCATTTCTCCATTCCCCAATCTGGGTACTAGGGCAGCAGAGCCTTTCTGGAAGTCGTTGTCCTAGGTTGTAAATGAGAATGGAATTTGCCAGGAGAAATCCCCATAAGTTTATGTCTCATTACTTCTTCTTGGGTTTTTACATTTTTTTAATCAGAGTAAAGATTAGAATATTGTTTTTCCTAGGTGTACACAATCTGGTTCATTTGTACATTATCTACGTCTATTAATGTACAGATCCTCTTCCCATGTAAAATATTACAGTGTTCCATAGACCTCCCTTGCTATATGTTCGGTCTTTTTGATACATGTATATAATATGTATTTGTATACGTATAGTAACACTATTCTTCATTTATCAATTCCCCCCTCCTTTCCTTTTAGATGAGCATAGTTTGTTTTCTAAGCCCGTGAGTGTCTTTCTCTTTGGAAATATGTTCATTTGTGTCAGTTATTAGATAATGCCATAAGTGATATTATAGGATATAGGTCTTTTGCTTTCTGTCCTACTTCATGTTTTGTGATTATCTCCAGGCTCATGTACGGTGCCTCAAAGAGCAGTGCTTCAATGTTTTCCATGGCTAATATTCCATTGTGGACATGGACCACTTCTTCTTGGTGCATTCCTCTGTTGATGGACGTTTTTGTTGCTTCCAAGTGTTGCCTATGGTAACTATTGCTGGAGTGCAGGATTGCCAGCCTGTGACTTTTGGATTTTCATTTTCTCAGGTGATACACCCAGCAGTGGGTATGATTGATTGACTGGTATGGTAGCTCAATGTTACCTTTTCAAGGCACCTCAATTGTGCTTTCATTAGTGGCTCTTACCACGTCCCCCTTAGAATCGAGGGTACTCATTTCTCCACAATCACGTCAGCATTTATTGTTTGCAGCATTTTTGTCGAGGGCCATTCTGACTGGTGTGAGCTGATAGGTTTTTGTAATTTGGGTTGACATGTCTTTAAAAATTCCTAAAATTCATCATTTTTCCACGCCTTTTTCTTTTGTGTTAAAAGAAAAAAGAAAAAAAAAGTGTGAGTACAATCTACCTCTTCAAATTGTCTTTTTGGAAGGTTGCACTCTTGAATTTTTGGGTCGATTTTCGACCTCAGTATTTTTTGGAGGGCAGGTGACATTTACAGAACTGAATTGGTGAATATTTAGTGACCTTTTGCAGTGGGTTTAAAGCTGCTGTTGTGGGAAACGGCCACAAGGAGGCAGCATTTCTCCATTCCCGAATCTGGGTACTAGGGCAGCAGAGCCGTTCTGGAAGTCGTTTACCTGGGTTGTAAATTTGAATGGAATGTGCCAGGAAAACCACCCATAAGTTTATGTCTCATTACTTCTAGTTCGTTGTTTTAATTTTTTACATTGGGGTAATGGTTCGAATGTTGTTTGTCCAAGGTGTACACACTCTGGTTCATTTACACATTATATATATCTATTTATGTAGAGATCCTCTTCCCATGTAAATTATTACAGAGTGTTCCATCAACCTCCCTTGCTATATGGTCGGTCTTTTTGATATATGTATATAATATGAATTTGTATACAGATGGTAACGCTAATCTTCATTTATCCATTCCCCCCACCTTTCCTTTTAGGTAAGCATAGTTTTTTTTTATAAGTCTGTGATTGCCTTTCCCTGTGGAAATATGTTCATTTGTGTCAGTTATTAGATAACGCCTATAAGTGATTTCATAGGATATAGGACTTTTGCTTTCCGACTTCCCTCATGTTCTGTGATTATCTCCAAGATCATCTATGGTGCCTCAAAGAGCAGTGTTTCATGGTTTTCCATGGCTAGTATTCATTGTGTACATGGACCACTTCTTGTTTATCCCTTCATCCGTTGATGGACATTTTGGTTGCTTCACTGTCTTGTCTATTGTGAATAAGGCTGCAGTGCAGCTTTTGCAGCCCGGGTCTTCTTGATTCTGGTCTTCTCAGGTGAGAGGCCCATTGGTGCGCCTGCTGGATTGAATGGTACCTCAATTTCTCCTTTTAAACGCAGCTCCTTTCTGTTCTCATTATTGGCTGTTAACCACTTTACATCTCACCAGCAGCTAGAGGGTACAGAGTTCTCTAAAACCTCTTCAGCATTGATTGTTTGTAGGCTTTTTGCTGATGGTCAGTGGACTGGTGTGAGTTGAAAACTTTTTGTAGATTAGATTGCATGAGTCTAATACTTCCTGAGGTTGAGCTTTTATCCATTTTCCTTTTTCTAAAAAGAGAGTGAGTAAAACTTACCTCTTCATACTATCTTCTTGAAAATGTTGCCTGTTTTGAATTGTTTTATCCATTCCCTACCTCAGCACAATTTTGAGGGCAGGTGTCCTTTACAGCCCTGAGTCCTTGTGAATGTTAAGTGACCATTAGCTGTGGGTTAAAAGCTGCTCTTGCGGGAATGGGCCACAAGGCGGCAGCATTTCTCCTTTACCAAATCTGGTTACTAGGACAACAGAGCCTTACTGGAAGTGGTGTTCTAGGTTGTAAATTAGAATGGAATGTGCCAGGAAAAAGCCCTTTAAGTTTATGTCTCATTACTTCTTGTTCGTAGTTTTAAGTTAATTTTTATTTTTTATCACAGCAAACTTGATTACAATGTTTTGTTTGTTCTAGGTGTGCAAGATGTGCTTCTTTCACACATATACATATATCTATTCTTCTTCAGATCCTTTTCCCATGTAGGTTATGACACAATGTTGAGTAGTCTTCCCTTGGTATTCCGTAGATCTTTGGTGATTATATATTTCACATGTGTTGGTATCTCTCCGTTAACCTCAATATGGTAGTGTATCCAATCCTCACACCTTTCCATTTGGCGAAGCATAAGTTTTTGTACTGAATCTGTGATTGCCTTTCTCTGTGGAAGTATCTTCGTTTGTTTCAATTTTTAGGTAACACCTGTATGTGATATGATAGGATATGTGTCTTTCGCTGTCTCACTTACTACAAGTTGCGTGATTACTTCTAGACTCATCTGTGGTGCTGCAAATGGCATTGTTTCATTTTTTCGCTAGCTCATATTCCATGTGTACATGTAGCAGTTCTTCTTTGTCCACCCATCTGTCGGTGGACTTTTTGGTTACTTCCATATCTTGGCTATTGTAATACTATGCAATGCAGATTTGCCTGCCTGTGTCTTTCCAATTCTGTCTTCTTAGGTTATAGTTCCAGGAATGGGTCTGTTGGATCATATGGTAGCTCAATGTTTACCTTTTAAAGGCACCTCCATTCTGTTCTCTTTAGTGGCTCTTTCCAGGTTACGTCCCACGTAAAGTTGAGGGTATGCACTTCTCCACAGCACCTTCAGCATTTATTCTTTGTAGTTTTTTTGCTGATGGTTATTCTGACTGGTTTGAGCTGATACCTCTTTGTGGTTGAATTTGCATGTGTCTCATAATGCGTTGAAATTGAGCTTTAAGACATGTGCTTTTTATTTTTCCAGCTGTGATTAGAGCTTAGTTCTTCAAAGTGTTTACTTGAAGTATGTGTCACCTTTTGAAATATTTTGGCCATTACCTCCCTCAAGACATTTTGAGGGCAGGTTTCATTTACAGCCCTGCAGTACTAGTTCATATGAAGTGACCATTAGCTCAAGCTTTAAACCTGCTTTTGCAGGTAACGGCCAGAGGGCGGCAGCCTTTCTACGTTCCCCACGCTGGTACTAGGGAAACAGACCTACCAGCCAGTGGTGTTCTTCGGTTATAAATTAGAGTGGAATGTGCCCGGAGAAACCCACAGTTGCTGATGTCTCCTTACATTTGTTTGTTTTTTAAATTTAATTTACATTTTTTACTGGAGTACTATTCCGTTGTATACATGGACCACTTCTTCTTGGTGCATTCCTCTGTTGATGGACATTTTTGTTGCTTCCATGTGTTGACTATGGTAAGTATTGCTGGCGTACAGGTTTGCCAGCCTGTGACTTTTTGATTCTCATTTTCTCAGGTGATAGGCTCAGCAGATGGTATGCTTGATTCACTGGTAGCTCAATGTTTACCTTTTCAAAGCACCTCCATTGTGTTTACAGGAATGGTTCTTACCACGTCCCCCTTAGAGCTCAGGGTACACATTTCTCCACAATCCCTTCAGCATGTATTGTTTGCAGCATTTTTGCTGATGGCCATTCTGACTGCTGTGAGCTGATAGGTATTTGTAATTTCCGTTTGCCTATCTTTAAAAATTCCTAAACTTTATCATTTTCCCACGCCTTTTTCTTTTCACTTAAAAGAAAAAACCGTGTGTACAATATACCTCTTGAAATTGTCTTCTTCGAAGGTTGCCCTCTTTTCAATTTTTTCGTCGATTTTTGACCCCAGAAATTTATTGGAGGGCAGGTGTCATTTACAGAACTGCAAGTTGGTGAATATTTAGTGACCTTTCGCAGTGGGTTTAAAGCTGCTGTTGTGGGAAACGGCCACAAGGAGGCAGCATTTCTCCATTCCCCAATCTGGGTACTAGGGCAGCAGAGCCTTTCTGGAAGTCGTTGTCCTAGGTTGTAAATGAGAATGGAATTTGCCAGGAGAAATCCCCATAAGTTTATGTCTCATTACTTCTTCTTGGGTTTTTACATTTTTTTAATCAGAGTAAAGATTAGAATATTGTTTTTCCTAGGTGTACACAATCTGGTTCATTTGTACATTATCTACGTCTATTAATGTACAGATCCTCTTCCCATGTAAAATATTACAGTGTTCCATAGACCTCCCTTGCTATATGTTCGGTCTTTTTGATACATGTATATAATATGTATTTGTATACGTATAGTAACACTATTCTTCATTTATCAATTCCCCCCTCCTTTCCTTTTAGATGAGCATAGTTTGTTTTCTAAGCCCGTGAGTGTCTTTCTCTTTGGAAATATGTTCATTTGTGTCAGTTATTACATAATGCCATAAGTGATACTATAGGATATAGGTCTTTTGCTTTCTGTCCTACTTCATGTTTTGTGATTATCTCCAGGCTCATGTATGGTGCCTCAAAGAGCAGTGCTTCAATGTTTTCCATGGCTAATATTCCATTGTGGACATGGACCACTTCTTCTTGGTGCATTCCTCTGTTGATGGACGTTTTCGTTGCTTCCAAGTGTTGCCTATGGTAACTATTGCTGGAGTGCAGGATTGCCAGCCTGTGACTTTTGGATTTTCATTTTCTCAGGTGATACACCCAGCAGTGGGTATGATTGATTGACTGGTATGGTAGCTCAATGTTACCTTTTCAAGGCACCTCAATTGTGCTTTCCTTAGTGGCTCTTACCACGTCCCCCTTAGAATCGAGGGTACTCATTTCTCCACAATCACGTCAGCATTTATTGTTTGCAGCATTTTTGTCGAGGGCCATTCTGACTGGTGTGAGCTGATAGGTTTTTGTAATTTGGGTTGACATGTCTTTAAAAATTCCTAAAATTCATCATTTTTCCACGCCTTTTTCTTTTGTGTTAAAAGAAAAAAGAGAAAAAAAGTGTGAGTACAATCTACCTCTTCAAATTGTCTTTTTGGAAGGTTGCACTCTTGAATTTTTGGGTCGATTTTCCACCTCAGTATTTTTTGGAGGGCAGGTGACATTTACAGAACTGAATTGGTGAATATTTAGTGACCTTTTGCAGTGGGTTTAAAGCTGCTGTTGTGGGAAACGGCCACAAGGAGGCAGCATTTCTCCATTCCCCAATCTGGGTACTAGGGCAGCAGAGCCGTTCTGGAAGTCGTTTACCTGGGTTGTAAATTTGAATGGAATGTGCCAGGAAAACCACCCATAAGTTTATGTCTCATTACTTCTAGTTCGTTGTTTTAATTTTTTACATTGGGGTAATGGTTCGAATGTTGTTTGTCCAAGGTGTACACACTCTGGTTCATTTACACATTATATATATCTATTTATGTAGAGATCCTCTTCCCATGTAAATTATTACAGAGTGTTCCATCAACCTCCCTTGCTATATGGTCGGTCTTTTTGATATATGTATATAATATGAATTTGTATACAGATGGTAACGCTAATCTTCATTTATCCATTCCCCCCACCTTTCCTTTTAGGTAAGCATAGTTTTTTTTTTATAAGTCTGTGATTGCCTTTCCCTGTGGAAATATGTTCATTTGTGTCAGTTATTAGATAACGCCTATAAGTGATTTCATAGGATATAGGACTTTTGCTTTCCGACTTCCCTCATGTTCTGTGATTATCTCCAAGATCATCTATGGTGCCTCAAAGAGCAGTGTTTCATGGTTTTCCATGGCTAGTATTCATTGTGTACATGGACCACTTCTTGTTTATCCCTTCATCCGTTGATGGACATTTTGGTTGCTTCACTGTCTTGTCTATTGTGAATAAGGCTGCAGTGCAGCTTTTGCAGCCCGGGTCTTCTTGATTCTGGTCTTCTCAGGTGAGAGGCCCATTGGTGCGCCTGCTGGATTGAATGGTACCTCAATTTCTCCTTTTAAACGCAGCTCCTTTCTGTTCTCATTATTGGCTGTTAACCACTTTACATCTCACCAGCAGCTAGAGGGTACAGAGTTCTCTAAAACCTCTTCAGCATTGATTGTTTGTAGGCTTTTTGCTGATGGTCAGTCGACTGGTGTGAGTTGAAAACTTTTTGTAGATTAGATTGCATGAGTCTAATACTTCCTGAGGTTGAGCTTTTATCCATTTTCCTTTTTCTAAAAAGAGAGTGAGTAAAACTTACCTCTTCATACTATCTTCTTGAAAATGTTGCCTGTTTTGAATTGTTTTATCCATTCCCTACCTCAGCACAATTTTGAGGGCAGGTGTCCTTTACAGCCCTGAGTCCTTGTGAATGTTAAGTGACCATTAGCTGTGGGTTAAAAGCTGCTCTTGCGGGAATGGGCCACAAGGCGGCAGCATTTCTCCTTTACCAAATCTGGTTACTAGGACAACAGGGCCTTACTGGAAGTGGTGTTCTAGGTTGTAAATTAGAATGGAATGTGCCAGGAAAAAGCCCTTTAAGTTTATGTCTCATTACTTCTTGTTCGTAGTTTTAACTTAATTTTTATTTTTTATCACAGCAAACTTGATTACAATGTTTTGTTTGTTCTAGGTGTGCAAGATGTGCTTCTTTCACACATATACATATATCTATTCTTCTTCAGATCCTTTTCCCATGTAGGTTATGACACAATGTTGAGTAGTCTTCCCTTGGTATTCCGTAGATCTTTGGTGATTATATATTTCACATGTGTTGGTATCTCTCCGTTAACCTCAATATGGTAGTGTATCCAATCCTCACACCTTTCCATTTGGCGAAGCATAAGTTTTTGTACTGAATCTGTGATTGCCTTTCTCTGTGGAAATATCTTCGTTTGTTTCAATTTTTAGGTAACACCTGTATGTGATATGATAGGATATGTGTCTTTCGCTGTCTCACTTACTACAAGTTGCGTGATTACTTCTAGACTCATCTGTGGTGCTGCAAATGGCATTGTTTCATTTTTTCGCTAGCTCATATTCCATGTGTACATGTAGCAGTTCTTCTTTGTCCACCCATCTGTCGGTGGACTTTTTGGTTACTTCCATATCTTGGCTATTGTAATACTATGCAATGCAGATTTGCCTGCCTGTGTCTTTCCAATTCTGTCTTCTTAGGTTATAGTTCCAGGAATGGGTCTGTTGGATCATATGGTAGCTCAATGTTTACCTTTTAAAGGCACCTCCATTCTGTTCTCTTTAGTGGCTCTTTCCAGGTTACGTCCCACGTAAAGTTGAGGGTATGCACTTCTCCACAGCACCTTCAGCATTTATTCTTTGTAGTTTTTTTGCTGATGGTTATTCTGACTGGTTTGAGCTGATACCTCTTTGTGGTTGAATTTGCATGTGTCTCATAATGCGTTGAAATTGAGCTTTAAGACATGTGCTTTTTATTTTTCCAGCTGTGATTAGAGCTTAGTTCTTCAAAGTGTTTACTTGAAGTATGTGTCACCTTTTGAAATATTTTGGCCATTACCTCCCTCAAGACATTTTGAGGGCAGGTTTCATTTACAGCCCTGCAGTACTAGTTCATATGAAGTGACCATTAACTCAAGCTTTAAACCTGCTTTTGCAGGTAACGGCTAGAGGGCGGCAGCCTTTCTACGTTCCCCACGCTGGTACTAGGGAAACAGACCTACCAGCCAGTGGTGTTCTTCGGTTATAAATTAGAGTGCAATGTGCCCGGAGAAACCCACAGTTGCTGATGTCTCCTTACATTTGTTTGTTTTTTAAATTTAATTTACATTTTTTACTGGAGTACTATTCCGTTGTATACATGGACCACTTCTTCTTGGTGCATTCCTCTGTTGATGGACATTTTTGTTGCTTCCATGTGTTGACTATGGTAAGTATTGCTGGCGTACAGGTTTGCCAGCCTGTGACTTTTTGATTCTCATTTTCTCAGGTGATAGGCTCAGCAGATGGTATGCTTGATTCACTGGTAGCTCAATGTTTACCTTTTCAAAGCACCTCCATTGTGTTTACAGGAATGGTTCTTACCACGTCCCCCTTAGAGCTCAGGGTACACATTTCTCCACAATCCCTTCAGCATGTATTGTTTGCAGCATTTTTGCTGATGGCCGTTCTGACTGCTGTGAGCTGATAGGTATTTGTAATTTCCGTTTGCCTATCTTTCAAAATTCCTAAACTTTATCATTTTCCCACGCCTTTTTCTTTTCACTTAAAAGAAAAAACCGTGTGTACAATATACCTCTTGAAATTGTCTTCTTCGAAGGTTGCCCTCTTTTCAATTTTTTCATCGATTTTTGACCCCAGAAATTTATTGGAGGGCAGGTGTCATTTACAGAACTGCAAGTTGGTGAATATTTAGTGACCTTTCGCAGTGGGTTTAAAGCTGCTGTTGTGGGAAACGGCCACAAGGAGGCAGCATTTCTCCATTCCCCAATCTGGGTACTAGGGCAGCAGAGCCTTTCTGGAAGTCGTTGTCCTAGGTTGTAAATGAGAATGGAATTTGCCAGGAGAAATCCCCATAAGTTTATGTCTCATTACTTCTTCTTGGGTTTTTACATTTTTTTAATCAGAGTAAAGATTAGAATATTGTTTTTCCTAGGTGTACACAATCTGGTTCATTTGTACATTATCTACGTCTATTAATGTACAGATCCTCTTCCCATGTAAAATATTACAGTGTTCCATAGACCTCCCTTGCTATATGTTCGGTCTTTTTGATATATGTATATAATATGTATTTGTATACGTATAGTAACACTATTCTTCATTTATCAATTCCCCCCTCCTTTCCTTTTAGATGAGCATAGTTTGTTTTCTAAGCCCGTGAGTGTCTTTCTCTTTGGAAATATGTTCATTTGTGTCAGTTATTACATAATGCCATAAGTGATATTATAGGATATAGGTCTTTTGCTTTCTGTCCTACTTCATGTTTTGTGATTATCTCCAGGCTCATGTATGGTGCCTCAAAGAGCAGTGCTTCAATGTTTTCCATGGCTAATATTCCATTGTGGACATGGACCACTTCTTCTTGGTGCATTCCTCTGTTGATGGACGTTTTCGTTGCTTCCAAGTGTTGCCTATGGTAACTATTGCTGGAGTGCAGGATTGCCAGCCTGTGACTTTTGGATTTTCATTTTCTCAGGTGATACACCCAGCAGTGGGTATGATTGATTGACTGGTATGGTAGCTCAATGTTACCTTTTCAAGGCACCTCAATTGTGCTTTCCTTAGTGGCTCTTACCACGTCCCCCTTAGAATCGAGGGTACTCATTTCTCCACAATCACGTCAGCATTTATTGTTTGCAGCATTTTTGTCGAGGGCCATTCTGACTGGTGTGAGCTGATAGGTTTTTGTAATTTGGGTTGACATGTCTTTAAAAATTCCTAAAATTCATCATTTTTCCACGCCTTTTTCTTTTGTGTTAAAAGAAAAAAGAGAAAAAAAGTGTGAGTACAATCTACCTCTTCAAATTGTCTTTTTGGAAGGTTGCACTCTTGAATTTTTGGGTCGATTTTCGACCTCAGTATTTTTTGGAGGGCAGGTGACATTTACAGAACTGAATTGGTGAATATTTAGTGACCTTTTGCAGTGGGTTTAAAGCTGCTGTTGTGGGAAACGGCCACAAGGAGGCAGCATTTCTCCATTCCCGAATCTGGGTACTAGGGCAGCAGAGCCGTTCTGAAAGTCGTTTACCTGGGTTGTAAATTTGAATGGAATGTGCCAGGAAAACCACCCATAAGTTTATGTCTCATTACTTCTAGTTCGTTGTTTTAATTTTTTACATTGGGGTAATGGTTCGAATGTTGTTTGTCCAAGGTGTACACACTCTGGTTCATTTACACATTATATATATCTATTTATGTAGAGATCCTCTTCCCATGTAAATTATTACAGAGTGTTCCATCAACCTCCCTTGCTATATGGTCGGTCTTTTTGATATATGTATATAATATGAATTTGTATACAGATGGTAACGCTAATCTTCATTTATCCATTCCCCCCACCTTTCCTTTTAGGTAAGCATAGTTTTTTTTTATAAGTCTGTGATTGCCTTTCCCTGTGGAAATATGTTCATTTGTGTCAGTTATTAGATAACGCCTATAAGTGATTTCATAGGATATAGGACTTTTGCTTTCCGACTTCCCTCATGTTCTGTGATTATCTCCAAGATCATCTATGGTGCCTCAAAGAGCAGTGTTTCATGGTTTTCCATGGCTAGTATTCATTGTGTACATGGACCACTTCTTGTTTATCCCTTCATCCGTTGATGGACATTTTGGTTGCTTCACTGTCTTGTCTATTGTGAATAAGGCTGCAGTGCAGCTTTTGCAGCCCGGGTCTTCTTGATTCTGGTCTTCTCAGGTGAGAGGCCCATTGGTGCGCCTGCTGGATTGAATGGTACCTCAATTTCTCCTTTTAAACGCAGCTCCTTTCTGTTCTCATTATTGGCTGTTAACCACTTTACATCTCACCAGCAGCTAGAGGGTACAGAGTTCTCTAAAACCTCTTCAGCATTGATTGTTTGTAGGCTTTTTGCTGATGGTCAGTCGACTGGTGTGAGTTGAAAACTTTTTGTAGATTAGATTGCATGAGTCTAATACTTCCTGAGGTTGAGCTTTTATCCATTTTCCTTTTTCTAAAAAGAGAGTGAGTAAAACTTACCTCTTCATACTATCTTCTTGAAAATGTTGCCTGTTTTGAATTGTTTTATCCATTCCCTACCTCAGCACAATTTTGAGGGCAGGTGTCCTTTACAGCCCTGAGTCCTTGTGAATGTTAAGTGACCATTAGCTGTGGGTTAAAAGCTGCTCTTGCGGGAATGGGCCACAAGGCGGCAGCATTTCTCCTTTACCAAATCTGGTTACTAGGACAACAGAGCCTTACTGGAAGTGGTGTTCTAGGTTGTAAATTAGAATGGAATGTGCCAGGAAAAAGCCCTTTAAGTTTATGTCTCATTACTTCTTGTTCGTAGTTTTAACTTAATTTTTATTTTTTATCACAGCAAACTTGATTACAATGTTTTGTTTGTTCTAGGTGTGCAAGATGTGCTTCTTTCACACATATACATATATCTATTCTTCTTCAGATCCTTTTCCCATGTAGGTTATGACACAATGTTGAGTAGTCTTCCCTTGGTATTCCGTAGATCTTTGGTGATTATATATTTCACATGTGTTGGTATCTCTCCGTTAACCTCAATATGGTAGTGTATCCAATCCTCACACCTTTCCATTTGGCGAAGCATAAGTTTTTGTACTGAATCTGTGATTGCCTTTCTCTGTGGAAATATCTTCGTTTGTTTCAATTTTTAGGTAACACCTGTATGTGATATGATAGGATATGTGTCTTTCGCTGTCTCACTTACTACAAGTTGCGTGATTACTTCTAGACTCATCTGTGGTGCTGCAAATGGCATTGTTTCATTTTTTCGCTAGCTCATATTCCATGTGTACATGTAGCAGTTCTTCTTTGTCCACCCATCTGTCGGTGGACTTTTTGGTTACTTCCATATCTTGGCTATTGTAATACTATGCAATGCAGATTTGCCTGCCTGTGTCTTTCCAATTCTGTCTTCTTAGGTTATAGTTCCAGGAATGGGTCTGTTGGATCATATGGTAGCTCAATGTTTACCTTTTAAAGGCACCTCCATTCTGTTCTCTTTAGTGGCTCTTTCCAGGTTACGTCCCACGTAAAGTTGAGGGTATGCACTTCTCCACAGCACCTTCAGCATTTATTCTTTGTAGTTTTTTTGCTGATGGTTATTCTGACTGGTTTGAGCTGATACCTCTTTGTGGTTGAATTTGCATGTGTCTCATAATGCGTTGAAATTGAGCTTTAAGACATGTGCTTTTTATTTTTCCAGCTGTGATTAGAGCTTAGTTCTTCAAAGTGTTTACTTGAAGTATGTGTCACCTTTTGAAATATTTTGGCCATTACCTCCCTCAAGACATTTTGAGGGCAGGTTTCATTTACAGCCCTGCAGTACTACTTCATATGAAGTGACCATTAGCTCAAGCTTTAAACCTGCTTTTGCAGGTAACGGCCAGAGGGCGGCAGCCTTTCTACGTTCCCCACGCTGGTACTAGGGAAACAGACCTACCAGCCAGTGGTGTTCTTCGGTTATAAATTAGAGTGGAATGTGCCCGGAGAAACCCACAGTTGCTGATGTCTCCTTACATTTGTTTGTTTTTTAAATTTAATTTACATTTTTTACTGGAGTACTATTCCGTTGTATACATGGACCACTTCTTCTTGGTGCATTCCTCTGTTGATGGACATTTTTGTTGCTTCCATGTGTTGACTATGGTAAGTATTGCTGGCGTACAGGTTTGCCAGCCTGTGACTTTTTGATTCTCATTTTCTCAGGTGATAGGCTCAGCAGATGGTATGCTTGATTCACTGGTAGCTCAATGTTTACCTTTTCAAAGCACCTCCACTGTGTTTACAGGAATGGTTCTTACCACGTCCCCCTTAGAGCTCAGGGTACACATTTCTCCACAATCCCTTCAGCATGTATTGTTTGCAGCATTTTTGCTGATGGCCATTCTGACTGCTGTGAGCTGATAGGTATTTGTAATTTCCGTTTGCCTATCTTTCAAAATTCCTAAACTTTATCATTTTCCCACGCCTTTTTCTTTTCACTTAAAAGAAAAAACCGTGTGTACAATATACCTCTTGAAATTGTCTTCTTCGAAGGTTGCCCTCTTTTCAATTTTTTCGTCGATTTTTGACCCCAGAAATTTATTGGAGGGCAGGTGTCATTTACAGAACTGCAAGTTGGTGAATATTTAGTGACCTTTCGCAGTGGGTTTAAAGCTGCTGTTGTGGGAAACGGCCACAAGGAGGCAGCATTTCTCCATTCCCCAATCTGGGTACTAGGGCAGCAGAGCCTTTCTGGAAGTCGTTGTCCTAGGTTGTAAATGAGAATGGAATTTGCCAGGAGAAATCCCCATAAGTTTATGTCTCATTACTTCTTCTTGGGTTTTTACATTTTTTTAATCAGAGTAAAGATTAGAATATTGTTTTTCCTAGGTGTACACAATCTGGTTCATTTGTACATTATCTACGTCTATTAATGTACAGATCCTCTTCCCATGTAAAATATTACAGTGTTCCATAGACCTCCCTTGCTATATGTTCGGTCTTTTTGATACATGTATATAATATGTATTTGTATACGTATAGTAACACTATTCTTCATTTATCAATTCCCCCCTCCTTTCCTTTTAGATGAGCATAGTTTGTTTTCTAAGCCCGTGAGTGTCTTTCTCTTTGGAAATATGTTCATTTGTGTCAGTTATTACATAATGCCATAAGTGATATTATAGGATATAGGTCTTTTGCTTTCTGTCCTACTTCATGTTTTGTGATTATCTCCAGGCTCATGTATGGTGCCTCAAAGAGCAGTGCTTCAATGTTTTCCATGGCTAATATTCCATTGTGGACATGGACCACTTCTTCTTGGTGCATTCCTCTGTTGATGGACGTTTTTGTTGCTTCCAAGTGTTGCCTATGGTAACTATTGCTGGAGTGCAGGATTGCCAGCCTGTGACTTTTGGATTTTCATTTTCTCAGGTGATACACCCAGCAGTGGGTATGATTGATTGACTGGTATGGTAGCTCAATGTTACCTTTTCAAGGCACCTCAAATGTGCTTTCATTAGTGGCTCTTACCACGTCCCCCTTAGAATCGAGGGTACTCATTTCTCCACAATCACGTCAGCATTTATTGTTTGCAGCATTTTTGTCGAGGGCCATTCTGACTGGTGTGAGCTGATAGGTTTTTGTAATTTGGGTTGACATGTCTTTAAAAATTCCTAAAATTCATCATTTTTCCACGCCTTTTTCTTTTGTGTTAAAAGAAAAAAGAGAAAAAAAGTGTGAGTACAATCTACCTCTTCAAATTGTCTTTTTGGAAGGTTGCACTCTTGAATTTTTGGGTCGATTGTCGACCTCAGTATTTTTTGGAGGGCAGGTGACATTTACAGAACTGAATTGGTGAATATTTAGTGACCTTTTGCAGTGGGTTTAAAGCTGCTGTTGTGGGAAACGGCCACAAGGAGGCAGCATTTCTCCATTCCCGAATCTGGGTACTAGGGCAGCAGAGCCGTTCTGGAAGTCGTTTACCTGGGTTGTAAATTTGAATGGAATGTGCCAGGAAAACCACCCATAAGTTTATGTCTCATTACTTCTAGTTCGTTGTTTTAATTTTTTACATTGGGGTAATGGTTCGAATGTTGTTTGTCCAAGGTGTACACACTCTGGTTCATTTACACATTATATATATCTATTTATGTAGAGATCCTCTTCCCATGTAAATTATTACAGAGTGTTCCATCAACCTCCCTTGTTATATGGTCGGTCTTTTTGATATATGTATATAATATGAATTTGTATACAGATGGTAACGCTAATCTTCATTTATCCATTCCCCCCACCTTTCCTTTTAGGTAAGCATAGTTTTTTTTTATAAGTCTGTGATTGCCTTTCCCTGTGGAAATATGTTCATTTGTGTCAGTTATTAGATAACGCCTATAAGTGATTTCATAGGATATAGGACTTTTGCTTTCCGACTTCCCTCATGTTCTGTGATTATCTCCAAGATCATCTATGGTGCCTCAAAGAGCAGTGTTTCATGGTTTTCCATGGCTAGTATTCATTGTGTACATGGACCACTTCTTGTTTATCCCTTCATCCGTTGATGGACATTTTGGTTGCTTCACTGTCTTGTCTATTGTGAATAAGGCTGCAGTGCAGCTTTTGCAGCCCGGGTCTTCTTGATTCTGGTCTTCTCAGGTGAGAGACCCATTGGTGCGCCTGCTGGATTGAATGGTACCTCAATTTCTCCTTTTAAACGCAGCTCCTTTCTGTTCTCATTATTGGCTGTTAACCACTTTACATCTCACCAGCAGCTAGAGGGTACAGAGTTCTCTAAAACCTCTTCAGCATTGATTGTTTGTAGGCTTTTTGCTGATGGTCAGTGGACTGGTGTGAGTTGAAAACTTTTTGTAGATTAGATTGCATGAGTCTAATACTTCCTGAGGTTGAGCTTTTATCCATTTTCCTTTTTCTAAAAAGAGAGTGAGTAAAACTTACCTCTTCATACTATCTTCTTGAAAATGTTGCCTGTTTTGAATTGTTTTATCCATTCCCTACCTCAGCACAATTTTGAGGGCAGGTGTCCTTTACAGCCCTGAGTCCTTGTGAATGTTAAGTGACCATTAGCTGTGGGTTAAAAGCTGCTCTTGCGGGAATGGGCCACAAGGCGGCAGCATTTCTCCTTTACCAAATCTGGTTACTAGGACAACAGAGCCTTACTGGAAGTGGTGTTCTAGGTTGTAAATTAGAATGGAATGTGCCAGGAAAAAGCCCTTTAAGTTTATGTCTCATTACTTCTTGTTCGTAGTTTTAACTTAATTTTTATTTTTTTTCACAGCAAACTTGATTACAATGTTTTGTTTGTTCTAGGTGTGCAAGATGTGCTTCTTTCACACATATACATATATCTATTCTTCTTCAGATCCTTTTCCCATGTAGGTTATGACACAATGTTGAGTAGTCTTCCCTTGGTATTCCGTAGATCTTTGGTGATTATATATTTCACATGTGTTGGTATCTCTCCGTTAACCTCAATATGGTAGTGTATCCAATCCTCACACCTTTCCATTTGGCGAAGCATAAGTTTTTGTACTGAATCTGTGATTGCCTTTCTCTGTGGAAATATCTTCGTTTGTTTCAATTTTTAGGTAACACCTGTATGTGATATGATAGGATATGTGTCTTTCGCTGTCTCACTTACTACAAGTTGCGTGATTACTTCTAGACTCATCTGTGGTGCTGCAAATGGCATTGTTTCATTTTTTCGCTAGCTCATATTCCATGTGTACATGTAGCAGTTCTTCTTTGTCCACCCATCTGTCGGTGGACTTTTTGGTTACTTCCATATCTTGGCTATTGTAATACTATGCAATGCAGATTTGCCTGCCTGTGTCTTTCCAATTCTGTCTTCTTAGGTTATAGTTCCAGGAATGGGTCTGTTGGATCATATGGTAGCTCAATGTTTACCTTTTAAAGGCACCTCCATTCTGTTCTCTTTAGTGGCTCCTTCCAGGTTACGTCCCACGTAAAGTTGAGGGTATGCACTTCTCCACAGCACCTTCAGCATTTATTCTTTGTAGTTTTTTTTGCTGATGGTTATTCTGACTGGTTTGAGCTGATACCTCTTTGTGGTTGAATTTGCATGTGTCTCATAATGCGTTGAAATTGAGCTTTAAGACATGTGCTTTTTATTTTTCCAGCTGTGATTAGAGCTTAGTTCTTCAAAGTGTTTACTTGAAGTATGTGTCACCTTTTGAAATATTTTGGCCATTACCTCCCTCAAGACATTTTGAGGGCAGGTTTCATTTACAGCCCTGCAGTACTAGTTCATATGAAGTGACCATTAGCTCAAGCTTTAAACCTGCTTTTGCAGGTAACGGCCAGAGGGCGGCAGCCTTTCTACGTTCCCCACGCTGGTACTAGGGAAACAGACCTACCAG